>NC_092417.1:12326499-12637088 GCF_040894005.1 Engystomops pustulosus | reverse complement strand
TCCCGGGGCAATACAGGGAAAATCGGCGCAAATTGGAAATATTCGAATAACACGTCGGGAAAACGTGAATCGGGCCCTTAGTAAATGACCCCCAATATTAGTGGCTTGATCCATGGAAAGAAGAAAGATGTCTCCAGTTATCCTCAGCTTGGAAGCCTTATTTCTGTTACTTGTAACCATCTCAGTGTAGTTGGTTCTTATGGAATATCTCCAGAGGTTCTCACGAGGAGGCCAAATACAAGTATCAGACAAGGAAACCGAAGGAACCGCATGATAAAGATGGAGGCCTTAGCGTGAACAAACTAGGTTGAAAAAAATACACAGCAAGAGTGTCCAATTGGATCTTCACATTTCCAGTTGGATCATCATGGAGACCTCATGTGGCCACAACAACAGTTTCTGAAGCGTTATCTGAACTTGGAGGTTGGCTAGTCTCTAGTTACAGACAGCAACAGTAACCAAGACTTTGTCAGTCATTACGGACTAACCTCTAAGTAAGAGCATATCCCAATAAAGATGAAACTGTCATCAGGTCTTCTCCTCCTTGAGATAACAACACATCTTACTCTACAATGGAGGCGAGTATAACACAGGAGAACCCCTAATGACAAAAAGAAGGCAAGGGACGGCCATCCATTACTCATCTGCTGCCATCTGCATGCATGGAAGGAGCAGACTTCAATCTCAGGCTCCAGTTAATAAATCCCCTCCGAGCTGTGCTTCCATTTCTCATATATCAATCTAATGAAAACTAGGGATGCCAGGGCCCCACTCTACAAAAATAAAGCCCTGATGGATGGGCAGGCATCTTCTGAGTGTGGGAGGAGGTGTAATGTATGGATGTAGCCTCGTTGAAAATGTTGAGATTCATATAGAAATCCGAGCATCCGGGAGGAAGACCATCTAGAAGGAAATTTGTATGAAAGATTGTAAACACAATGGGGCAAATTTACTTACCTGGTCCAGTCGCGATCCCCGTTTCGGACTGTCCGATGAGGATGAAGGTCGTGCGCCCGCTGAGGTCCGCCGGAGTTCACCTTCTTCTTCCTGGTGCTTGTAAGTGCGTGTCTTGCGACACATTTCTAAATGTTAAATCCAACGTTGTCCAACGGCACGCCCCGCCCCCCCCATTTCTGTCGCCGATGCACCAAAATCCAATCACCGGCGCGATGCGGTGCAAAATGGAAATCGTAAGGAAACTTCACAAAAATTTGCTCCGCGGACCCTTAGTAAATGAGCCCCAATTAGTTTTAAGTCTCATATTTTAGTCAAATCAAATTTTTGGGTGAAGATTGAAGACCTACTGTTAAAGAACGAATGGATAAAAATGTTGAATAAACTTTATTGATGGGAGTTGTTTTATATTTTCTATTCCAGGGGTCAATACCAACAACCTGAGATGTCAATCACCGTGCAAAATAAAGCCACTCCTCTAAGGGCAAGAAATCCACAAGAGATTCACTTGGCTCAAAATCGTGCAGTCTTCAAAAATTCCTTTACCTCTACACAACCTTTGAGTATAGCTATCAGTCCCTTAAGCCCAATGGGGACTAAGGCTACTCTGCCAAGATAGAAGATACCAATATAAATGGTATGTGATAAGTGGAGGCCACATTGCTGAATTTGTACCAGGCCCCATAACTTTAAGTTCATTCTCTAGCCATACCAAATTTTTGGACTAAAAGATCCACAGAGTAGACCAGCTTGTTATACTCCACCTTTACCTTGCGCCTGCCCACATATCTCAGTTTTCATTCTAGTGAACCTATTTTTAAAGGATCCAATGATATGGTGGGTTATATAAGAACTCTAATAATCCAAAAAGTACCCAGTTTCCTTGACATGGATGAACTTTGGGACCAGGAATTAATCTCTTTTGGAGCTGAATGTTAACATATTGGGGCACATTTACTTACCCGGTCCCTGCGCAATCCCCGATCTGGACTGTCTGACAAGGATGAAGTCCGGCGTGATTCAAGATTGTGCGCCCGATATCCTACATGTGTCGCTTCCCCCGCTGAGGTCCGCCGGAGTTCACCATCTTCTTCCCGGTGCATGTAAGTGCATTGTCTTGCGACACACTTTGAATTTGAAATCCCGCGCTCAGTCCGAATCAGTCAGGTTGTCCGACGGGCACGCACCCGATTTGTGTCGCATGAAAGCCGTCGCCGATGCTCCAAAATCCAATCGTGTGCCAAAAACCCCTGTTAAATGCGGTGCAAAACGGAAATAGTCGGGAAACCCGACAGAAACTGTGCCCCATTGGTTTCTTCAAACAGTCTGTTGTAGTCCCTTCCAAATAGTTTAGACTTCTGATGTATATTAATGTGTGTGACAACCTGTGTCTGCTAGAGGGTCCTCTGTTATGTTGGTGGGCTCTTCTTTCAAAGAAAGATTTGTGCCTACAGATTTATAAATGATGCAAGTGAAGTTGTTGTGCGAAAAAGGATCTTGCACTCCAATAATTCGGTCTAATTGATTCTGTCTATTAAATGCAACTTTTTTGCAAATACAAAGGATGAATTTATTCGTCACCAGATGTGGTCCCCTCATTATTTCTTCTGTGGAACATTTTGGCATCTTGTATGTGTACTCCGTTGTCTGGGGGCCGTGGGATGTCTCTGATCATTGGTGCTTTCTTCTCTTTATTCGGGAAACGCTATCTCCTCTTGTGTTTTTGGCATTGAAGTAAAGCTCTGGGAGAATCGGCACTCTACACTTCTCCTGACAATGCCACCGACTTGGGGGTCTTTGATAGAACCGGTGTAACCCGATTAATTGCTTCTGGCCCATTTGTAGGCTCTCTGCTTGTATTGTTCTTCATCCTTTTTGCTGTTTTTGACGTGGGTTTGGCTCCTGCTGTCAAGGTGAGGATGTCCTGTCTACATTAGGTTTTAATTAAGTCCACTCCTAACTTTACCGCCGCCGTGTTGGTGTAAGTGCTGTTAAATAAAATTAGTGGCAATTTGCCGGGCTCCTGTAGAGTATAATTTTGTTAAACAAGAGGGGAAACAGTCCTTGAAAGAAAAGGTAAAATATGACTCCGCAGATAAAAAGGCCGAAGATTAAGCCCGGAAGACGTCAGAGTGACGCGCGTCTCTACCATCCACTGCAAGAATCTTCTCTTTAGATAAATGTCCGTCATTGCTATAGAAACAGTATGGTGCCTGGTATTAATTCACGGACATGAAAGTTCCCCTTCCTCCCATAATAACAGGTACTTACCAATGTTCCTGCTCTGTTTACTCTGCACAACGCTCATCCTCCTGTTGTAATAAGGGTCAGAAGTTTTCCACTATCCATGCATGACCTCTTCATGGTGCCAGTTGCAGTAAATATAGTGTATTTTATGTGTAATTATTGTATGGTACCTGTGCTATGATAGGTGAAGTATGAGTGACTTTGGTGGAATGTATCGCTGGTCATGAAGGACAAGGTGCTCTACCACCAGTATTCAAAAATGACTATGTCCAGATGTGTTAGGTTTTCCGGGCAATAGTGATGTATTTGTGGTGCCCTTCTAAACGAATTTAGAAACCAAGTGGCAAATGAAATTCACAGCTCCTTTCATCAGACTTGATTATATGGTTATACTTCCATAGAACAGAGGCGCAATCTCTTTACCACCTGTTCCAGGCTCAATATTTACAATGGGGCTCATTAATTAAGGGTCCGAATGCCGCAATTTAGTCGGGGGGCGTGGCCGTCGGACAACCAGACGGATTCGGAAAAACTGCGGAATTTAAAAAACGATTTGTGTCACAAGATCAGCACTTACATGCACCGGGGCGAAGAAGGTGAACTCCTGGGACCTTGGCGCAGCAGCGACAGCCACTGGATATCGGGCGCACGACCTTAGTGAATCCCGGCAGACCCGAATCCACGCCGGACAACGCACCGCGGGATAAGTAAATGAGCCCCAATGTGTGCAAATGACTCCATCCTCTTACTCTACGTTGGTGAGATACCCAGGACAATGCCCATATCCAAATCTCTCCCCTCTGCAACATTCCTATCATCAGTGGTGCACGTGGTTAAGGTTCTTCAGTGGTGATGAGCTTATTACGAGGTGGACTGCCTCTCTGTAGCCAATGCCCCTCTGCTCTCTAAACTAACCCCTACTACTTTAGACTTAGGTGGGGCTTTCATTTATAACCTTGTGTCCACTTACATTCTAGAAAGTCCTAAAATCAGGCAAAAGCTTGCTCCTTAATAGTCCTCAGGGTTACCTGCTACAGCTCCTCCCTTGCTGGTGGCACACTGTTTCCTTCTCGTTCTCCTCTCGTATTCCACCCCATAGGACATGTGCATGCTCCATATTTAAAGAACCATTATGTGCACTTGCTACTTTCCTACAACCAAACAGAAACAGTCCCAGTTAGAAAATTGCCTGAGTAGTTTGGGTTCCGAATTACAACCGTTCCTGGAAGGGTATTTCTGCCTCCTTTCTTCATCATCAACACCATGTTCCATAGGTTAGCAATCAGTGGATGTTACTCCTGTCGAAGGAACTTCCTGAAATATTTCCTTTAAACTGGACAAAATAAATCAATATCTTAACAAGACTATTTCATACGGTTATATATTTTTAATAGATATGACCACAGGTAGGTGAAAAGAGAAGGCATGGAAATCCCTCAATGTAGAAGAGAAGATCCAAGAGGCAATAGCTGACAGTGGGAGGTTATCAGACAACTGGCTTCTTGCTATGGACATCATGGAAAGCTGGTGATGTCTATGACAAACTACTCTTGGCGTTGAAGTGGCCTCCGTCACTTTTATTGACTTTATGGCCCAATATGGAGCATCAAGATCTTAAATTTTCTGTTGAGCCCCATGAAATCCTTCTACATAGCGATTTCTTATTACATCTATTTCCAAAATGTTCTCCTCATCTCCTTCCGCGGTGGCACCTGCCGTCACATAAATCTTTTTTTTTCAGCCGGCAGGAAAACAAATGTGTTGTTTCTATGTCTTTCTGGAGAAAGCAACTTATCACGCTGTGAGGTCATGTACAGAATATGGAGGCACTGTGTCCCGCCGTGATGAAGAGCTCGCCATTCCCTTGTCACCTTCCTCCTATGGATGGGCTGCTCTTCTAGTCGAGGATGAACATTTGTTTCTTTTACCATGGACAGAAGCTTGTTTCTTCCTGTCCCATCGATAATCTGTTGTCAAAAAACAACAATTTTCCTTAGAACTTCTTCCACTGATAAATGAGAAGAGCCCGGAGACTGATATGGACCGAGTTCCAATACTCAAGAGATGACACATAAATATAAGTCAGGTATCAACATTTTCATCCTAGGTCAAGACTGATGAGACATCTTCTGATGATCAGATTGTGGAGAATGGTGAAGACCGACTCTTCTTAAATATTGTGGGGCACATTTACTCACCCGATCCCTCGGAGTTCCCGAAAGTGCATTGTCCGACGACAATGCACTAAGATCATGCGTCCGATATTGTGCATGTGTGGCTTCCCCGCCCGGGTCCGCCGGAGTTCACCTTCTTCTTCCCGGTGCATGTAAGTGCATTGGATGCGACGCAATTTGAATCTTAACTCCCACGCTTAGTCCGAATCAGTCGGATCGTCCGACGGCCCGGCTCCCCGATTTCTGCCGCATGAAAGCCAGCGCAACTGCGCCACAATCTGAACTCGTGCGACAAAATCCCCTGCGAAATCCCTGTCACAGCCGCGCAAAACCGGAAAACGTCTGACGGAAATGCGATCCGTGGAAGCCCCAGTGTGTCACATCATTTCCTTGGACCATTTAATAAGCTTTGATGTATTCTACCTGACTTTGTGTTGTCTGCCATCACTTTCTGGCCAGTGTGAGCTTCAATGATTATTATGATATTCAGAAATCTGTACTTGGTAGACTTGGTCTTCAAAATTTTCTCAGATTCTAAACATTTGAGGAACCATGGATGATGGCCATGTTTTCAACTCAAGCTTGACTGTTGTGGCAAGTTCTCGCGATATGGTGTCCCTACACACTTTCTGTAGAGAAGTATAATGCCTGTGTGGAACATAGACATAGGAAGTCACCATATTGTGTCCTCATAACTACGACAGAGCCTTAGAAACTCATATCAAGCCCAGATTTAGTATTGAGCCATAGACACGCTCTCTGCTGCCAAATGTTGTCTTCGCACGTTTTACAGTCATATACACTGTGTATACACCTGTATGATGCCTCAGTATGTAAGGTGGACCCATAGGCACTCTGTATTCTGCTATAGGATGCCTCCTTTTGTTATATGAAGCTCTAGGCACTTAATGTCCCATCACACAAACTATTGAGCCATAGGTATGTTGGTATAGTACCACCGTATACAGTCCCAAGCCATTGGCACCATGTGGGCACTCAATACATCACCATATTGTGCCTCCATACGTAGTACAGAGCCATGGGCATTTAATACACCACCACATTGGGCCTCCATACATAGCCATGGGCCATGGGCATTCAATACACCAACATATTGTGCCTCCATATGAAGCCATGGGCAATGGGCACTCAATACACCACCACATTGTGCCTCCATATGAAGCCATGGGCCATGGGCATTCAATACACCACCATATTGTGCCTCCATACGCAGCCATGGGCCATGGGCACTCAATACACCACCATATTGTGCCTCCATACGTAGCCATGGGCCATGGGCTCTCAATACACCACCACATTGTGCCTCCATAGCCATAGCCATGGGCCATGGAAATTGTGCCTCCATAGGTAGCCATGTGCCATGGACATTCAATACACCACCATATTGTGCCTCCATAGGTAGCCATGGGCCATGGGCATTCAATACACCACCATATTGTGCCTCCATAGGTAGCCATGGGCCATGGGCATTCAATACACCACCATATTGTGCCTCCATACGTAGCCATGGGCCATGGGCATTCAATACACCACCATATTGTGCCTCCATAGGTAGCCATGGGCCATGGGCATTCAATACACCACCATATTGTGCCTCCATAGGTAGCCATGGGCATTCAATACACCACCATATTGTGCCTCCATACGTAGCCATGGGCCATGGGCATTCAATAACCACCTTATTGTGCCTCCATACGTAGCCATGGGCATTCAATACACCACCATATTGTGCCTCCATAGGTAGCCATGGGCCATGGGCACTCAATACACCACCTTTTTGTGCCTCCATGCAAGCTACAGGTGGGATATAACTTGCGCAGTAAAAATAGAAGTGAGCGTCCCATTAATTTTCAAGATATCCGGAGATATCCACAATTACTCCTCGCAGAATGTTTTATGACCGCACGTCCCTCTTTAACTTGTAACAGATTTAGGTTCCCGATTCATTGGCTCATTGTCCCTCGTTGTCACCGAGGGTCCAAGGTTCATTCAATGTGAATGCATCAGCTGCAGGTTAGCGGAATATCAATCGCCGCGTCAAGCGGGAAAGAAAGGATGTTCCAGAATGGAATCACCTTGCCACAGACACATTGTTAAAAGTTAATTAAAGGCTCATTAAAGGCACTTTATTGTAAATGTGAGGAAAAATAGCTTCTCCCAGGAGCGACACTCCGACGCCCTATCCAGCTTTTATCAGGCTGGTCGTAATAAAACATATTGGGGGTCATTTACTAAGGGCCCGATTCGCGTTTTCCCGACGTGTTACCCGAATATTTCCGATTTGCGCCGCTTGTACATGAATTGCCCCGGGTTTTTGGCGCACGCGATCGGATTGTGGCGCATCGGGGCCGGCATGCGCGCGACAGAAATCGGGGGGGCGTGGCCGAACGAAAACCCGACGTATTCGGAAAAACCGCCGCATTTAAAAACCGAAAATGTGTCGCTTGGGGAGCGCTCACCTTCACCTTCTATGGGATGGTGCATTCCGGGGCGTTAAGATTATTTTCGGCGCTGCAGCGCCACCTGGTGGACAGCGGAGGAACTACCATCTTAAATCCCAGCCGGACCCGAATCCTGTGCAGAGAACGCGCCGCTGGATCGCGAATGGGCCGGGTAAGTAAATGTGCCCCATTGTGCTGGGTCCTGTGCCAAGGAGGTGAGGAGCGGGCATCAGATTCACACAGTAATGTCCCTACACAGCGACTCCAGGATAAGTAATGTCATGTATGTACACAGAGACTGCACCAGCAGCAGAATAGTGAGTGCAGCTCTGGAGTATAATACAGGATGTAACTCAGGATCAGTACAGGATAAGTAATGTCATGTATGTACACAGTGACTGCACCAGCAGCAGAATAGTGAGTGCAGCTCTGGTGTATAATACAGGATGTAACTCAGGATCAGTACAGGATAAGTAATGTCATGTATGTACACAGTGACTGCACCAGCAGCAGAATAGTGAGTGCAGCTCTGGGGTATAATACAGGATGTAACTCAGGATCAGTACAGGATAAGTAATATCATGTATGTACACAGTGACTGCACCAGCAGCAGAATAGTGAGTGCAGCTCTGGGGTATAATACAGGATGTAACTCAGGATCAGTACAGGATAAGTAATGTCATGTATGTACACAGTGACTGCACCAGCAGCAGAATAGTGAGTGCAGCTCTGGGGTATAATACAGGATGTAACTCAGGATCAGTACAGGATAAGTAATGTCATGTATGTACACAGTGACTGCACCAGCAGCAGAATAGTGAGTGCAGCTCTGGAGTATAATACAGGATGTAACTCAGGATCAGTACAGGATAAGTAATGTCATGTATGTACACAGTGACTGCACCAGCAGCAGAATAGTGAGTGCAGCTCTGGAGTATAATACTGGATGTAACTCAGGATCAGTACAGGATAAGTAATGTCATGTATGTACACAGTGACTGCACCAGCAGCAGAATAGTGAGTGCAGCTCTGGAGTATAATACTGGATGTAACTCAGGATCAGTACAGGATAAGTAATGTCATGTATGTACACAGTGACTGCACCAGCAGCAGAATAGTGAGTGCAGCTCTGGGGTATAATACAGGATGTAACTCAGGATCAGTACAGGATAAGTAATGTCATGTATGTACACAGAGACTGCACCAGCAGCAGAATAGTGAGTGCAGCTCTGGAGTATAATACAGGATGTAACTCAGGATCAGTACAGGATAAGTAATGTCATGTATGTACACAGTGACTGCACCAGCAGCAGAATAGTGAGTGCAGCTCTGGTGTATAATACAGGATGTAACTCAGGATCAGTACAGGATAAGTAATGTCATGTATGTACACAGTGACTGCACCAGCAGCAGAATAGTGAGTGCAGCTCTGGAGTATAATACTGGATGTAACTCAGGATCAGTACAGGATAAGTAATGTCATGTATGTACACAGTGACTGCACCAGCAGCAGAATAGTGAGTGCAGCTCTGGAGTATAATACTGGATGTAACTCAGGATCAGTACAGGATAAGTAATGTCATGTATGTACACAGTGACTGCACCAGCAGCAGAATAGTGAGTGCAGCTCTGGTGTATAATACAGGATGTAACTCAGGATCAGTACAGGATAAGTAATGTCATGTATGTACACAGTGACTGCACCAGCAGCAGAATAGTGAGTGCAGCTCTGGAGTATAATACTGGATGTAACTCAGGATCAGTACAGGATAAGTAATGTCATGTATGTACACAGTGACTGCACCAGCAGCAGAATAGTGAGTGCAGCTCTGGGGTATAATACAGGATGTAACTCAGGATCAGTACAGGATAAGTAATGTCATGTATGTACACAGTGACTGCACCAGCAGCAGAATAGTGAGTGCAGCTCTGGAGTATAATACAGGATGTAACTCAGGATCAGTACAGGATAAGTAATGTCATGTATGTACACAGTGACTGCACCAGCAGCAGAATAGTGAGTGCAGCTCTGGAGTATAATACTGGATGTAACTCAGGATCAGTACAGGATAAGTAATGTCATGTATGTACACAGTGACTGCACCAGCAGCAGATAGTGAGTGCATCTCTGGAGCTCGTTACATCGTTAAGCTCTGTCTGTTGCTGTGAGAGGCTGTGTGCTGCTGCTGCTCTGAGCTCCAGGAATAATCCACCTCCACCTGGGGCCTGCTCTCTCCCTTCCCAGGGAGGGGGTGGGTTTCCAGGCATGAGCCAGAGCGGCAAGCCCCAGGCTCCTGCTGACCGGGCCAGGCCGGCGGGGGGCAGGGGTAGCCAGGAACCGGCCAGCGCTATGGAGGACTCAGGGGTGAGACGTTCCACCAGGAGTCGTAGTAATACTGCTCCTGCTCCCCCTGAGTCCAGTGTGAGGGGGCGCAGCAAGAACCTGGATGTCCATGATGGTGCGGGTGAGAGCGGTCCTTCCGGGGCTGGAGCTATGAAGCGGAGTGCTCACAGAGGTAAGGCTGACCATGCGGGGGGAGGCTGGGCGGTGCAGGGACCCCGGGAGTCTTTGTCCACCTATGCCTCCCGGGTCCAGAGCCACCTCTGTGAGTACGAAGAGGCGACTAAGACCATCAGGAGGCTCCGGGAGGAGCTGCGATGTGCCCGCGCCAGGGCGAACACGGCGCCAAAGAAGCGCAAGACGGAGGTTAAAGGAGAGATTAATCACCTAAAGTCAGAGATTGACAAGCTGACAAAAAAGAAAGACCTTTATTTGTGATAACAGCGGACCGTTTAAGGAAAAACTGATTAATGATGACCGATTTGCTCAGATGGCTGATAACAGAGAGCAAAGGCTGATGGGGTTGCAGCCTGCGAGCCAGGTGGAGGAGGAGGATGATGATGATGATAACGAGCAGCAGTTCCCACCTGGCGGCCTGCAGGAAGATCAGCAGGCCTCGTGCAGTGGGCCCCCTGCAGGACAGCCAGCAGTAACACCTCGCTCGGGGGAGGACAGTGACACCGGCAGCCAGGGAGGGGCGCTCATGGCGGAGATCCGGCTGCTCGAGTCCCCAGTGCGCATGGAGAACTTTTCGTTTGGTGATGAACTCCCAGAGGAAGCCGCTGGGGGGAGCAGCCGGAGGAAGAGTAAGAAGACCAGGCCAAAGCAGCAAGAAGAGGTACGATTCATCTTTACCCCCCTCCCTGTACACCCCCCCGGGCAAAGCGCAGGGTCAGCTTACTGTGCAAGCCCTGCTACCCAAACCCCCCCGAGTTCTGCTGTGGACCCGGTGCAAAGGTGCAGGGAGATTACAGGTGTGACATCTGATGTGGCGATGGGCTCCGTCTCTGTTTGTGGTAACAGTGGGGGAGCAGGGGAGGCATCGGCCGCAAGGCCGGACAGTAAGGGCAGCTCGGATGTGGCGATACCAACAAAATCCGGTGCTGTGGTGCGTCCCCCAGTGGGAGGGGGGGATAGCCCGGCACTAGTGGCAGCTTCCGGTGCCTCGGTGCCTCTTCATGCCTCGGCGCCTCTTCATGCTGTTGCCGCTGATCACCCAGTTGAGGGGCGGCGGCAGTGTGGAGGGGTCGCTGAGGCTGAGAGCTCAGGACCTCCCAAACAGAAAGTACTGTTTTGTGTCGGTGTTGGGGATAATGATAATTCTGTGCAGACCGGAGATCAGCGGCGCCTCACACCGGCTAAAGAGCAGCGGCGATTGTTTCCAAGCCCCAGGAAAAGCAAAATAACATCTGCTACCGATGATGCGGAGGGCACAAGTGTGACAAGAGTTGGGGTCCCCTTTGGGCGATGCTCTGCGAGGGGACCCCCGTCCCTTGTGCCCGAAGATGCGGAGGTGGTTATGTCCCCTGATGTTGTTGCTGGTCCAGCCAGTGTGAATGGTGTCAGTAATGTTGTGGTGGCTGATGTGAGTGGAGTGAGTGGTGCAGAACCGTTACCAGTTATGGGAGTGAGTGATGGAGTGACTGGTGGTGCGAGTGGCATGGAGGTGGGTAGTGTTAATGTGGTGGGTGCAGGGGTTGGTCCGGTTGCTCCCCCAGTGGCGGCCCCTATTAAGAGCTATGCCAGTGTCGCTGCTGGAAGAAGTAGGGTTCTATCATCCTCGTCTTTGGGCTCTGGGGACGGCTTTTTGCAACGGCGCCTCCTGCAGGCCTTACAGAAGGGAGAAAGGACGATCAATGTAGCAGGGCAGGAGGTTGATTTGTCGTTTTGGATAGAGAGGCACGGCCTGTCTGCCTTCCGAGAGCAAAGAGGCAGGGAGACATCATGGTCGCTCCCGACAACCGGGCCGGGTGCTAACCGTAGGAATGTGATCCGTCTTCGGTGGCGTGGCAGTGATGTGTGTCCCCCTCGGGCACGGGTAGTTGAGCTGCTGCTGAAGATGGACTTCAAGGCGGCTGACATCTTTGCCTTGATCCATCCCTATGGTACATCAGAGTTTGATATCAGCTTTGTTCGGCCGGAGGGGCTTGAGCTCTTCTGGTCCAACTATGAGCTGAGATACAACGAGCCCGAGTGGCGGGACTTTGCTGTGCAAGCAGTGTCCCGCCAGAGCGAACTCAAGAAAGTGACCGTTCTTACCCGTAACGAATCACTATCTTGCTTTGACATCATGACCTGGATGAATCGTTATGGAGAGGTACTGGGAGTACCCGAGAAAAATAGAGATGAGTATGGTATCTGGTCAGGGGCCTGGACCTTCATGGTGAAGTTGAGGCGTTCAGGTAACTCAGTCGCCCACATCCCTTCATCAGCCTTCCTGGGGAGGGATCGGATCCTGATCTTCTACTGGGGGCAGCCTAAGCTGTGTCACAGGTGCGGTGACCCCACACATTTCAGCGCAAACTGCACCGTGCAGAAGTGTGCGTTGTGTGGGGGTGTCGGCCATCTCGCTGCATCCTGTACAGGGCAGATTAGGTGTAACCTGTGTGGTGATCTCGGTCACCCATACAGTCGTTGTCCTCTTTCCTTCGCTAATGCGGGCTCAACCTCAGCGGATGAAAGCCATGAGGCTGAATCTGCTGGGGAGGGGACTAGCAAAGGCGGAGGAGTGGAGGGGCCAGGGAAGAAAGACAGGAAAAAGACGCCAGCCCAGCTAAGGCGTCTAGAGAAGCGTCAACAGGAGAGAGAGCGGGGGGAGTCTCGGGCTTCTGGGACAACCTCTGGCGCTCTCCTGGAGACCTCACCTGTCGCTGAGGCCCCAGGGGATGATGTACTGGATGAGGAGGTCAGGAGGATCGAGAGAGAGGAAGGTGCTCAGACTCCTCCCATTATGAGAGTATGGACGAGGATAATAGGGCGTGGCTAGAGGAAAAGCGTAAGCGTGGCGCCAAAAAGAAGAAAAAGGGTAAAAAGAAGGGAGGTGTAAGATCTTCTCCCACCCTGACTAAGGTACCCAAGGAAGGAGCAACCGACCCCCCGCTGGTCGAACTTTCAAATCGATTCCTGGCCCTGGATGGAGCCTCTCCTGCCGATGGAGGGGCTGAGGGTGAAGGGCCAGAGGTGGCGGAGCCTGCAGGGGGTGCCGAGTCTCCCCCTGGGGAGTCAGGGTCCTCAGGAGGGGAGACTGGCCCAGAGTCTGGAGACGAGGATGAGGGGGCAGGTCCTGGATCTGCCCCTGAAGCATCAGAGGTGCGGGAGATGGACACCACAATATGTCTAAAAAGGGGGTGTTCATTTCCCGAGGGTGGTGGTAAGATGGGTAAAAAGAAAGCCGTCTAACTCAATCACTCATGATGGCGGCACCCACTCCGTTGACGCTGGTGTCCATTAATGTCGCCAGCATTAAGTCTGATGCGGCTAGATTTGCGGCCTTTGATTTTCTCGGCAGTGTTGAAGCCGACATTTTATTTTTGCAGGAGACCAGGCTGCCGGATTTGGCGGCCGTGTTTAAAGCTAAGAGGGAATGGAGACACGGGCCTTCCTACTGGTCTCTTGCGGCCGAGCCGTATAGCGGAGTGGCGGTCCTTTTTACCGCACCGGTAGAATGCCAACGAGTTATTGAGTTAGAAATGGGGAGGTGCCTGATCCTGGATGTCCTCATGAAGGGACAAGAACTTCGCCTAATTAACATCTATGGTCCCCAGTCCAAGTGGGACAGGAAGTGTCTCTTTATGAGGATCAAGCCCTACCTTTTTACAAGTCGGCAGGTGGTCTTTGGAGGGGACTTCAATGCTGTCACGAGGTCCCAGGATAGGGGAGGTTCCAGAGACAAGCTGACTTATGATAGCGTCGCTCTTAATAGCATAGCTAGTGAGGCTCGCCTGGTGGATGTCCACATCCGGCACACCCCAGGCCACGCGGGGTTCACCTATTATAGGGGTAGCTGCAGGTCTAGAATAGACAGGTTTTATTTAAAGGAGGAAGCCATTTCTTCAGCAGTGTCCGTTGTAGAAGTGGAGTTCTCCGACCACTGTCTAATTTTGTTTTCTCTGAATGTTACAGAGACCCCCCGGATGGGAAGAGGCTACTGGAAGCTCAATTCGTCTCTCCTGGAGGAAGCGGAGATCAGACAATCCTTTGAGGACTTTCTTCAGAGCCAGGTACCATTGCTGGGCCTTTGTAGCAGTAAGTCAGAGTGGTGGGACATGCTCAAGAAAAGGGTGGCGAGATTCTTCCGCCAGCTCTCGAGCCTCAGGAGCCTGGACAGGTACCGCCTGTATCAGGGCCTGAGGAGGAAACTCGAGCATCTCGTCTCGACTGGAGGTAGTCGTGAGGACATCTCCCGAGTGAAATCCTTGCTGAAGAGGTGTCAGTACGATAGACACGCATCTTTGGTTTTTGAGAGGGATTACGGGAAATACCGCTCCCCGACCCTTACAGGAACTGCAAGATGTCAGTGAATGGTAAAGTTGTCACGGGACTGGTTGACAGTACGGGATCCCTGAAAAGGTCCAGATCAGGGATTCTGGAGGTCGTCAGATCCTTCTACTCGCACCTCTTGGGCAGGAGGGATCTAGATCGGGATGTGATGTCGGCTTTCCTGGCTGAAACTGTCCCTGAGCCAGGAGTAGACCCCTCTCTTGATGTTTTGACAGAGATGATCAGGGAAGAGGAAGTCAGCCTGGCGATTGAAGGGCTCGCCCTCAAGAAATCGCCAGGTCCGGATGGCTTAACATCTGAGTTTTATAAGACCTTTAAGGACGCCTTGGTTCCCCTCTTGACTGAGGTATTCAATGAGTGTCTCTCCTCGGGCGCTCTGCCGAAGTCAATGAGGAGGTCTGCCCTGATCATCCTGTCAAAGGGTAAGGACCGATCTCGTATTGAGAACTGGCGTCCCATAGCGCTTCTCAATACGGACAGAAAGGTTTTGGCAAAGGTGCTGTTTAATCGGCTGGTGCAGTTTGCGCCCCGGCTCCTTTCGGGGACCCAGCACTGCTCTGCTCCAGGCCGCAGTACATTTAGTGCTGTGCTTTGTGTCCGGGAGGCAGTGGAGCAGGGCAGGGCTGGTAACTGGAAGGGGTACTTGCTGTCCTTGGATCAGGCAAAAGCGTTTGATCGGGTTAACCACGAGTACCTCTGGTCTGTCCTTCTGAGGTATGGCCTGCCAGGGGAGTTTGTCAATTGGCTGAAAGTTTTGTACACAGGGGCAGAGAGTTTCCCGCTTGTGAACGGTTGGTTTGGCCGCTCTTTTGAGGTCGGGTCTGGTGTTCGCCAGGGTTGTCCTCTGAGCCCACTTTTATACGTGTTCGCGATTGACCCATTCCTTAGGAGGGTTGATCGTGGGCCGTTGGTGGGAGTCGGGATGGACCGGGCAGCACCGGAAGCCACTCTAAGGGTGGTAGCGTATGCTGATGATGTCACCGTTTTCGTGTCCTCGGGAGGGGAGGCGCAATGGGTGATGTCAGAGGTTGACCGCTACTCAGAGGCTTCTGGGTCCAAGATCAACCGGGATAAGTGTGAGAGTCTCTGGCTGGGAGAGGGAGGTCCAGGCTTTGATCTCCCGGACACTCTTCCAGGGCCCCAGGACTCTGCCAAAGTTCTCGGCATCGAATTTGGCCAGGGGGATTACCCCATGCAAAACTGGGACGGCAGGCTTAAGATTGCCGCTCAGAAGGTGGACCAGTGGAAGGGTTGGTCTTTGACCCTCAGAGAAAGGGTTAACCTGATTAAAACCTACCTGCTCCCATTGCTGATATATCTGGGCAGTGTGTGCATGTTGCCAGAACCCCTCTGGACTCGAGTCTACAGTCTGTTCTTCCAGCTGTTATGGGGGAATAGGCTGAACCTTATCAAGAGGGAGGTTACTTACCGCACGAGGAGACAAGGAGGGTTGTGTATGGTCAACCCTGTGGTATTCCTAGTGAATACCTTTCTTAAGATCAATGTAGCAAACCTCTGGAAAGAGAGGGCTCCTCCGTGGGTATACTCCTGCAGGGGATGGTTTCGGCCTTTCTTCCAGGAATGGGAGACAGGAGGGCGAGTGAAGGATCTCCGCACACCGCATGGGCATCTTCCGGCTTACGCTACCCCGGTTCTGAAGGTGATTCGCCGGTGGGGTCTGGGAATGTGGGAGATCAGGACCATGTCGAGGAAAGTCCTTGACAAAAGGGTTCTGTTTGCCCGTTTCCAGAAGCCTCTGGCCCTCAGGGATTGCCCAAGTCAGGATCTGGGGGTGGGTTTGAGTTTATTGAATTCCATCAGGATCCCTTTGAAGTTTTGGGACGTGACTTGGCGCTGCTTCCATGGAAAGCTGTGTGTGAGGGACAATCTGAAGTGTAGGAGCTCTGAGGAAAGGGGTTGTCCCCGGGAGGAGTGCGGTGGCCTGCTGGAGAGCATGGACCACTTCCTGCTTCATTGTCCTTTTAACACAGAGGTGTACAACCGGGTGGGCGCTTCCATCCATTGGCCCGGGTTGGCCGGTCTCTCCTATGCGGAGTGGGCCTATGGAGCATTCAGAGGCCTGGGTGGCCGGGACCGCTGCACGTTATTCCTAGTCAGTCTAGTGGTCAGGTACCACACGTGGAACGCACGGTGTTTAGTTTCGACGCAGCGTAAAATCCTCCCGGTGGATGAGGTGCTTAGGCACATTCTGGGTGACCTGGTGAAGGTGCGCTCTCTGGAGTATGAGAGGCTGGGCACGGGGAGGGCCTCTCTCCTTTGGAGGGGGTTCTCCTTTAGTGTCCCTTAGTCTGTCGTCTCCGCTCCTGGTGTTGGGCTGAAGCTGCACAGTAGATTTTTGTTTTGTATCTGAACATATAGTGATGTAGCGGCTTGCAGGCACCGAACCTGGGCTTTATGTGGTTTGTATTTATGTTGTTCAGGTTTTATTTGTATTCTGTTTTCTTTATGTTATGTTGTATATATTGTATATATTGTATATAGTGGGGTTTGGGACATAGTGTTAGGTTGGGAAGGGGGTGATGGTGGTGGGACTTATGAACGACCCTGGGCACTGGTCTGGACTACTTTGGACGTTAGACCAGTGTCTGGGGGGAAGGGGAGGGTGCGGGCGAGGGATTTAGTTTAGTGTAGTGTTGTGTGTATTTGTTATTATATATTTAAAAAGAAAAAAAAAAAAAAAAAAAAATGGGTGTGGGATGTGATCTGTGTGGGGTGGTTTGTTATTAGAGGGTGTGGGGTGGGTTTATGTATATTTATAGTCATTTATGTTTATTTGTGGGTGTGGCTTGTCTTATTGTTTATTGGTTTGGTTTAGGTTGTGATAATTGGTTGGGTGGGGGTTGTGGTATTTGGTGTTATTCATTTCGGTGTATTGTAAGTTATTGTTTTGCTAGGTGTGAATGGGGCTGGACCAGCAGGTAAGATTGTATATATTGTATATTATGTTTGGTTTGTATTGTTATGTTTTTTTACTTTTATATAAAATAAAAGATCTACAGGTTGTAACTCAGGATCAGTACAGGATAAGTAATGTCATGTATGTACACAGTGACTGCACCAGCAGCAGAATAGTGAGTGCAGCTCTGGTGTATAATACAGGATGTAACTCAGGATCAGTACAGGATAAGTAATGTCATGTATATACATAGTGACTGCACCAGCAGCAGAATAGTGAGTGCAGCTCTGGAGTATAATACAGGATGTAACTCAGGATCAGTACAGGATAAGTAATGTCATGTATGTACACAGTGACTGCACCAGCAGCAGAATAGTGAGTGCAGCTCTGGAGTATAATACAGGATGTAACTCAGGATCAGTACAGGATAAGTAATGTCATGTATGTACACAGTGACTGCACCAGCAGCAGAATAGTGAGTGCATCCCTGGAGCTCGTTACATCGTTAAGCTCTGTCTGTTGCTGTGAGAGGCTGTGTGCTGCTGCTGCTCTGAGCTCCAGGAATAATCCACCTCCACCTGGGGCCTGCTCTCTCCCTTCCCAGGGAGGGGGTGGGTTTCCAGGCATGAGCCAGAGCGGCAAGCCCCAGGCTCCTGCTTCCCGGGCCAGGCCGGCGGGGGGCAGGGGTAGCCAGCTACCGGCCAGCGCTATAGAGGACTCAGGGGTGAGACGTTCCACCAGGAATCGTTGTAATACAGCTCCTACTCCCCCTGGGTCTAGTGTGAAGCGGCGCAGCAAGAACCTGGATGTCCATGATGGTGCGGGTGACAGCGGTCCTTCCGGGGCTGGAGACATGAAGCGGAGTGCTCACAGAGAGACCCCCCGGATGGGAAGAGGCTACTGGAAGCTCAATTCGTCTCTCCTGGAAGAAGCGGAGATCAGACAATCCTTTGAGGACTTTCTTCAGAGCCAGGTACCATTGCTGGGCCTTTGTAGCAGTAAGTCAGAGTGGTGGGACATGCTCAAGAAAAGGGTGGCGAGATTCTTCCGCCAGCTCTCGAGCCTCAGGAGCCTGGACAGGTACCGCCTGTATCAGGGCCTGAGGAGGAAACTCGAGCACCTTGTCTCGACTGGAGGTAGTCGTGAGGACATCTCCAGAGTGAAATCCTTGCTGAAGAGGTGTCAGTACGATAGACACGCATCTTTGGTTTTTGAGAGGGATTACGGGAAATACCGCTCGCCCGACCCTTACAGAAACTGCAAGATGTCAGTGAATGGTAAAGTTGTCACAGGACTGGTTGACAGTACGGGATCCCTGAAAAGGTCCAGATCAGGGATTCTGGAGGTCGTCAGATCCTTCTACTCACACCTCTTGGGCGAGAAGGATCTAGATCGGAATGTGATGTCGGATTATCTGGCTGAAACTGTCCCTGAGCCAGGAGTAGACCCCTCTCTTGATGTTTTGACCGAAGTGATCAGGGAAGAGGAAGTCAGCCTGGCGATTGAAGGGCTCGCCCTCAAGAAATCGCCGGGTCCGGATGGCTTAACATCCGAGTTTTATAAGACCTTTAAGGATGCCTTGGTTCCCCTCTTGACTGAGGTATTCAATGAGTGTCTTTCCTCGGGCGCTCTGCCGAAGTCAATGAGGAGGTCTGCCCTGATCATTCTGTCAAAGGGTAAGGACTAGAGATGAGCGAACACTAAAATGCTCGGGTACTCGTTATTCGAGACGAACTTTTCCCGATGCTCGAGTGCTCGTCTCGAATAACGAACCCCATTGAAGTCAATGGGAGACTCGAGCATTTTTCAAGGGGACCAAGGCTCTGCACAGGGAAGCTTGGCCAAACACCTGGGAACCTCAGAAAAGGATGGAAACACCACGGAAATGGACAGGAAACAGCAGGGGCAGCATGCATGGATGCCTCTGAGGCTGCTTAAACGCACCATTATGCCAAAATTATGGGCAACAGCATGGCCATGACAGAGTGACAGAATGAAGCTAGATAGCATCTAAAACATGCAATAATTGACCCTGACACTATAGGGGACGGCATGCAGAGGCAGCGGCAGCAGGCTAGAGAGTGTCATGGCGACATACCCTAAATGGACTCAGGCTTCAAACCAATGGGTGGCAGAGAGGAACCAAAGGAGGTGAGCAAGAAGTGCTCAAATAATATCGGTACATGATAAAAGTTTGCCAGTATATTTTGTGGATTACACAGCAGGGTGGCGACAAAGTTAACATGGAAGCCATGAAAACAACCCAAAATTCTGCCTGACACAGCTCGTTTGATAAGGGGACCATGTATGGAGGCAGTGAACTAGTAGTAGATTAAAGGTGCTGCAGTTAAAACTATGTTAGTTGGATCTTGGCATGGAGCTGGCGCTCCGCTGCCAGGCGAGCTTTCGCCAATCCAAGCCCCTGTCTCTAGGCTACTCCCCAAACAGCACTTTTGTATAAGATCAAGTGTAGTAGCGTTCTTATAAGTTTAGGATATGCCGGGTGAGGGGAATGTAAACAGATACGCAAGAAGCGCATGATGCGCATGGAGCTGGCGCTCCGCTGCCAGGCGAGCTTTCGCCAATCCAAGCCCCTGTCTCTAGGCTACTCCCCAAACAGCACTTTTGTATAAGATCAAGTGTAGTAGCGTTCTTATAAGTTTAGGATATGCCGGGTGAGGGGAATGTAAACAGATGCGCAAGAAGCGCATGATGCGCATGGAGCTGGCGCTCCGCTGCCAGGCGAGCTTTCGCAAATCCAAGCCCCTGTCTCTAGGCTACTCCCCAAACAGCACTTTTGTATAAGATCAAGTGTAGTAGCGTTCTTATAAGTTTAGGATATGGCGGGTGAGGGGAATGTAAACAGATGCGCAAGAAGCGCTGAAATAATATCCCTAAATGGTAAAAGTTTGCAAGTATATTTTGTGGATTACACAGCAGGGTGGCGACAAAGTTAACAACTTTGATGTGGAATCCATGAAAACAACCCAAATTTCTGCCTGACACACCTCGTTTGATAAAGGGACGATGTATGGAGGCAGCTATATGGACGACTTTTGGAGGTAGCAATGGAGACAACGTGTGGAGGCTGCTATGGAGACAATTTAATTTGGATAGTGCCTGTATGTGGCAGTCCCAAACATTTTTCAAACCAGAGGAGCAGGTAGGTGGCCCTCCAGTAAAATGGGATAGATTGAGTGCCTGTATGTGGCAGTCCCAAAAATTGTTCAAACCAGAGGAGCAGGTAGGTGGCCCTCCAGTAAAATGGAATAGATTGAGTGCCTGTATGTGGCAGTCCCAAAAATTGTTCAAACCAGAGGAGCAGGTAGGTGGCCCTGCAGTAAAATGGAATAGATTGAGTGCCTGTATGTGGCAGTCCCAAAAATGTTTCAAACCAGAGGAGCAGGTAGGTGGCCCTCCAGTAAAATGGGATAGATTGAGTGCCTGTATGTGGCAGTCCCAAAAATGTTTCAAACCAGAGGAGCAGGTAGGTGGCCCTCCAGTAAAATGGAATAGATTGAGTGCCTGTATGTGGCAGTCCCAAAAATTGTTCAAACCAGAGGAGCAGGTAGGTGGCCCTGCAGTAAAATGGAATAGATTGAGTGCCTGTACGTGGCAGTCCCAAAAATTCTTCAAACCAGAGGAGCAGGTAGGTGGCCCTCCAGTAAAATGGAATAGATTGAGTGCCTGTATGTGGCAGTCCCAAAAATTCTTCAAACCAGAGGAGCAGGTAGGTGGCCCTGCAGTAAAATGGAATAGATTGAGTGCCTGTATGTGGCAGTCCCAAAAATTCTTCAAACCAGAGGAGCAGGTAGGTGGCCCTCCAGTAAAATGGAATAGATTGAGTGCCTGTATGTGGCAGTCCCAAAAATTCTTCAAACCAGAGGAGCAGGTAGGTGGCCCTGCAGTAAAATGGAATAGATTGAGTGCCTGTATGTGGCAGTCCCAAAAATGTTTCAAACCAGAGGAGCAGGTAGGTGGCCCTCCAGTAAAATGGAATAGATTGAGTGCCTGTATGTGGCAGTCCCAAAAATTCTTCAAACCAGAGGAGCAGGTAGGTGGCCCTCCAGTAAAATGGAATAGATTGAGTGCCTGTATGTGGCAGTCCCAAAAATTGTTCAAACCAGAGGACCGGGTAGGTGGCCCTCCAGAAAAATGGAATAGATTGAGTGCCTGTATGTGGCACTCACAAAAATTGTTTCAAACAGAGGACCGGGTAGGTGGCCCTCCAGAAAAATTAAATGCATGAAGTATAGCAAGAGCCAGTGGGCCCTGTCAAAAAATAGCCATTTTCCTCTGCTTTACTGTACAAAGAGGAGGAGAAGGAGGAAAATGAGGAGGAGGAGGAGGAGTGGATCAATTATTCAGGTTGAGCTTCCTTCACCTGGTGGAGATTGGAAATTCTGAGAAATCCAGCCTTTATTCATCTTAATAAGCGTCAGCCTGTCAGCGCTGTCAGTCGACAGGCGTGTACGCTTATCGGTGATGATGCCACCAGCTGCACTGAAAACCCGCTCGGACAAGACGCTAGCGGCAGGGCAGGCAAGAACCTCCAAGGCGTACAGCGCCAGTTCGTGCCACATGTCCAGCTTTGAAACCCAGTAGTTGTAGGGAGCTGTGTGATCATTTAGGACGATGGTATGGTCAGCTACGTACTCCCTCACCATCTTTCTGTAAAGATCAGCCCTACTCTGCCGAGACTGGGGACAGGTGACAGTGTCTTGCTGGGGTGACATAAAGCTGGCAAAAGCCTTGTAAAGCGTACCCTTGCCAGTGCTGGACAAGCTGCCTGCTCGCCTACTCTCCCTCGCTACTTGTCCCGCAGAACTACGCACTCTGCCGCTAGCGCTGTCAGAAGGGAAATACTGTTTCAGCTTGTGCACCAGGGCCTGCTGGTATTCATGCATTCTCACACTCCTTTCCTCTGCAGGGATGAGAGTGGCAAGATTTTGCTTGTACCGTGGGTCCAGGAGAGTGAACACCCAGTAATCGGTGCTGGAATAAATTCTTTGAACGCGAGGGTCACGGGATAGGCAGCCTAGCATGAAATCTGCCATATGCGCCAGAGTACCAACGCGTAAGAATTCACTCCCCTCACTGGCCTGACTGTCCATTTCCTCCTCCTCCAACTCCTCCAACTCCTCTTCTTCTGCCCATACACGCTGAACAGTGAAGGACTCAACAATGGTCCCCTCTTGTGTCTCGCCAACATTCTCCTCCTCTTCCTCCTCATCCTCCTCCACCTCCACCTCCTCCGATATGCGGAGAAACAGACCTCAGGGTGCTTTGGCTATCAACAAGGGAATATTCTTCCCCCGTCTCTTGTGACGAGCGCAAAGCTTCCGACTTCATGCTGACCAGAGAGTTTTTCAACAGGCCAAGCAGCGGGATGGTGAGGCTGATGATGGCGGCATCGCCACTGACCATCTGTGTTGACTCCTCAAAGTTACTCAGCACCTGACAGATATCAGACATCCACGTCCACTCCTCATTGTAGACTTGAGGAAGCTGACTGACCTGACTACCAGTTCTGGTGGAAGTTGACATCTGGCAGTCTACAATCGCTCTGCGCTGCTGGTAAACTCTGGATAACATGGTCAGTGTTGAATTCCACCTCGTGGGCACGTCGCACAACAGTCGGTGAGCGGGCAGTTGGAGGCGGCGCTGCGCTGCCCTGAGAGTGGCAGCATCTGGGCTGGACTTCCTGAAATGCGCACAGATGCGGCGCACCTTCGTGAGCAAATCAGACAGATTGGGGTATGTCTTGAGGAAACGCTGCACTATCAGATTTAACACATGGGCCAGGCATGGCACATGTGTCAGTCTGCCGAGTTGCAGAGCCGCCACCAGGTTACGGCCGTTGTCACACACAACCATTCCCGGCTTGAGGTTCAGCGGTGCCAGCCACAGATCAGTCTGCGCCGTGATGCCCTGTAATAGCTCTTGGGCGGTGTGCCTTTTGTCGCCTAGGCTCAGCAGTTTGAGCACCGCCTGCTGTCGCTTAGCGACGGCACTGCTGCTGTGCCTAGAGCTACCGACTGATGGCGCCGTGCCCACGGATGGTAGTTCGGAGGAGGAGGTGGAGGAGGGGTGGGAGGAGGAGGAGGCATAGTAGGCCTGAAACACCTGGACCGAGGTAGGCCCCGCAATCCTCGGCGTCGGCAGTATATGAGCAGCCCCAGGGTCAGTCTCGGTCCCAGCCTCCACCAAGTTAACCCAATGTGCCGTCAGCGATATATAGTGGCCCTGCCCGGCAGCACTCGTCCACGTGTCCGTGGTCAGGTGGACCTTGTCAGAAACGGCGTTGGTCAGGGCACGGATGATGTTGTCTGACACGTGCTGGTGCAGGGCTGGGACGGCACATCGGGAAAAGTAGTGGCGGCTGGGGACCGAATACCGAGGGGCGGCCGCCGCCATGAGGTTGCGAAAGGCCTCGGTCTCTACTAGCCTATAGGGCAGCATCTCCAGGCTAAGCAATCTGGAGATGTGCACATTAAGGGCTTGGGCGTGCGGGTGGGTTGCACTATATTTGCGTTTCCGCTCCAGCGTCTGGGGTATGGAGAGCTGAACGCTGGTGGATGCTGTGGAGGATCGTGGAGGCGACGATGGGGTTTTTGGGCCAGGGTCCTGGGCAGGGGGCTGACTAGCAGCTGACACAGGGGAAGGAGCAGTGGTGTGCACGGCCGGAGGTGAACGGGCTTGTTGCCACTGAGTGGGGTGCTTAGCATTCATATGCCTGCGCATACTGGTGGTAGTTAAGCTAGTAGTGGTGGAACCCCTGCTGAGCCTGGTTTGGCAAATGTTGCACACCACAGTCCGTCGGTCATCCGGTGTTTCCTTAAAGAACCTCCACACTTCTGAAGATCTAGCCCTCGCCGCAAGAGCCCTCACCACGGGAGCTTCACTAGTTGACAGTGGCGCTGATGCACCAGCTCTGGCCCTGCCTCTCCGTCTGGCCCCACCACTGCCTCTTCCAACCTGTTCAGGTCGAGGACTCTCCTCCGTCTCAGAAGCACTGTGTTCACCCGGCCTCTCAACCCAGCTTGGGTCTGTCACCTCATCATCCTCCGATCCCTCAGTCTGCTCCCCCCTCGGACTTCCTGCCCTGACAACAACTTCCCCACTGTCTGACAACCGTGTCTCCTCATCGTCGGACACCTCTTTACACACTTCCACTACGTCAAGAAGGTCATCATCACCCACAGACTGTGACTGGTGGAAAACCTGGGCATCGGAAAATTGCTCAGCAGCAACCGGACAAGTGGTTTGTGACTGTGGGAAGGGTCCAGAAAACAGTTCCTCAGAGTATGCCGGTTCAAATGGCAAATTTTCCTGGGAGGGGGCAGACTGGGGGGGAGGAGGCTGAGGTGCAGGAGCTGGAGGAGTGGGGATTTCGGTGACATGGGTGGACTGCGTGGAAGACTGACTGGTGGTGGACAAATTGCTCGAAGCATTGTCAGCAATCCACGACATCACCTGTTCGCACTGTTCTGGCCTCAACAGTGCTCTACCACGAGTCCCAGTAACTTCAGACATGAACCTAGGGAGTGTAGCTCTGCGGCGTTCCCCTGCTCCCTCATCAGCAGGTGGTGTCTCACCCCGCCCAGGACCACGGCCTCTGACCCCTGCAGTAGTTGGACGCCCACGTCCCCGCCCTCGTCCTCTACCCCTAGCCCTGGGGTTAAACATTTTTAAAATGAGAGTTATAACTTTTTTTTTTTTTTTACTTTTTTTTTTTTTTTTTGTGTGTTTTTTTGTGTTTTTTGTTTTTTTTTGTGTTTTTTGTTTTTTTTTGAGTTTTTAGAACCAAACAATCCTATCCTATTGCTATGGCTATTTTCTAGCCAAGTATCAAAGGAAGCACACTACTATGCCAGATGAGATGACACTGAGTTATTGCCTAATAGAAATCCAACCCCTACTGAATTTTCCCACTTCAGCCTTTGCTATGGATATGTGCGCCACTAAGCGCAGAACACAGCGGTCGCAAGTCTCACTACAAATTGCTCAGAATTGGCAAGTACATGCACTGCAGAAACTACAGCCACCAGCAGATCAACCAGAAATCAAATATATAGAACGCTACTGTAGGCTTCAAGAAGCTATTTGTATTCTCCTATGGCTATTTTCTAGCCAAGTATCAAAGGAAGCACACTACTATGCCAGATGAGATGACACTGAGTTATTGCCTAATAGAAATCCAACCCCTACTGAATTTTGCCACTTCAGCCTTTGCTATGGATATGTGTGCCACTAAGAGCTAAACACAACGGTAGCAAGTCCCCCTGCTAATTCCTCACAAAATGGTAAAAGATGCAAATTAAAATAAAAAAAGTAGAACGTTATTGTAGCCCTAAGAAGGGCTGTTGGGTTCTTTGAGAATCACTCCTGCCTAACAGTAAGCTAATAGAACACCCTAACGCTTTCCCTGACCAGCAGCAGCTCTCTCCCTAGCGGCATCCAGAGACAGAATGATCCGAGCAGCGCGGCCAGCGGCTAGTCTATCCCAGGGTCACCTGATCTGGCCAGCCAACCACTGCTATCGACGTGTAAGGGTACCACGTCATGCTGGGTGGAGTGCAGAGTCTCCTGGCTTGTGATTGGCTCTGTTTCTGGCCGCCAAAAAGCAAAACGGCGGGAGCTGCCATTTTCTCGAGCGGGCAAAGTATTCGTCCGAGCAACGAGCAGTTTCGAGTACCCTAATGCTCGACCGAGCATCAAGCTCGGACGAGCATGTTCGCTCATCTCTAGTAAGGACCGATCTCGTATTGAGAACTGGCGTCCCATAGCGCTTCTCAATACGGACAGAAAGGTTTTGGCAAAGGTGCTGTTTAATCGGCTGGTGCAGTTTGCACCCCGGCTCCTTTCGGGGACCCAGCACTGCTCTGTTCCAGGCCACAGTACATTTAGTGCTGTGCTTTGTGTCCGGGAGGCAGTGGAGCAGGGCAGGGCTGGTAACTGGAAGGGGTACTTGCTGTCCTTGGATCAGGCAAAAGCGTTTGACCGGGTTAACCACGAGTACCTCTGGTCTGTCCTTCTGAGGTATGGCCTGCCGGGGGAGTTTGTCAATTGGCTGAAAGTTTTGTACACAGGGGCAGAGAGTTTCCCGCTTGTGAACGGTTGGATTGGCCGCTCTTTTGAGGTCGGGTCTGGTGTTCGCCAGGGTTGTCCTCTGAGCCCACTACTGTACGTGTTCGCGATCGACCCATTCCTTAGGAGGATTGATCGTGGGCCGTTGGTGGGAGTCGGGATGGATCGGGCAGCACCGGAAGCCACTCTAAGGGTGGTAGCGTATGCCGATGATGTCACCGTTTTCGTGTCCTCGGGAGGGGAGGCGCAATGGGTGATGTCAGAGGTTGACCGCTACTCAGAGGCTTCTGGGTCCAAGATCAACCGGGATAAGTGTGAGAGTCTCTGGCTGGGAGAGGGAGGTCCAGGCTTTGATCTCCCGGACACTCTTCCAGGGCCCCAGGACTCTGCCAAAGTTCTCGGCATCGAATTTGGCCAGGGGGATTACCCCATGCAAAACTGGGACGGCAGGCTTAAGATCGCCGCTCAGAAGGTGGACCAGTGGAAGGGTTGGTCTTTGACCCTCAGAGAAAGGGTTAATCTGGTCAAAACTTACCTGCTCCCGTTACTGATTTATCTAGGCAGTGTGTGCATGTTGCCAGAACCCCTCTGGACTCGGGTCTACAGTCTGTTCTTCCAGCTGTTATGGGGGAATAGGCTGAACCTAATCAAGAGGGAGGTTACTTACCGCACGAGGAGACAAGGAGGGTTGTGTATGGTCAACCCTGTGGTGTTCCTAGTGAATACCTTTCTTAAGATCAATGTTGCAAACCTCTGGAAAGAGAGGGCTCCTCCGTGGGTATACTCCTGCAGGGGATGGTTTCGGCCTTTCTTCCAGGAATGGGAGACAGGAGGGCAAGTGAAGGATCTTCGCACACCGCATGGGCATCTTCCGGCTTACGCTACCCCGGTTCTGAAGGTGATTCGCCGGTGGGGTCTGGGAATGTGGGAGATCAGGACCATGTCGAGGAAACTCCTTGACCATAGGGTTCTGTTGACCCATTTCCAGAAGCCTCTGGCCCTCAGGGATTGCCCAAGTCGGGATCTGAGGCTGGGTTTGAGTTTATTGAATTCCATCAGGATCCCCTTGAAGTTTTGGGACGTGACTTGGCGCTGCTTCCATGGAAAGCTGTGTGTGAGGGACAATCTGAAGTGTAGGAGCTCTGAGGAAAGGGGTTGTCCCCGGGAGGAGTGCGGTGGCCTGCTGGAGAGCATGGACCACTTCCTGCTTCAGTGCCCCTTTAACACAGAGGTGTACAACCCGGTGGGCGCTTCCATCCATTGGCCCGGGTTGGCCGGTCTCTCCTATGCGGAGTGGGCCTATGGAGCATTCAGAGGCCTGGGTGGCCGGGACCGCTGCACGTTATTCCTAGTTAGTCTAGTGGTCAGGTACCACACGTGGAACGCACGGTGTTTAGTATCGACGCAGCGTAAAATCCTCCCGGTGGATGAGGTGGTTAGGAACATTCTGGGGGACCTGGTGAAGGTGCGCTCTCTGGAGTATGAGAGCCTGGGCACGGGGAGGGCCTCTCTCCTTTGGAGGGGGTTCTCCTTTAGTGTCCCTTAGTCTGTCATCTCCTCTCCTGGTGTTGGGCTGATGCTGCACTGTAGATTTTTGTTTTGTGTCCTGAGGTTATAGTGATGTTGGGCTTGCAGGCACCGAACCTGGGCTTTATGTGGTTTGGATTGATGTTGTTGAGATTTTATTTGTATTCTGTTTTCTTTATGTTGTGTTGTAAATACTGTATATATTGTATATATTGTATATAGTGGGGTTTGGGATTAGTGTTAGGTTGGGAGGGGGGTGATGGTGGTTGGGAGGGGGGTGATGGTGGTGGGATTTACGAACTGTTGGACTCTATGACCCTGGGCACTGGTCTGGACTACTTAACGCAAACTTTGGACGTTAGACCAGTGTCTGGGGGGAAGGGGAGGGTGCGGGCGAGGGATTTAGTTTAGTGTAGTGTTGTGTGTATTTGTTATTATATATAAAAAAAAAAAAAAAAAAAAAAAACGGGTGTGGGATGTGATCTGTGTGGGGTGGTTTGTTATTAGAGGGTGTAGGGTGGGTTTATGTATATTTATAGTCATTTTTGTTTATTTGCGGGTGTTGGGTGGGGGTTGTGGTAATTGGTGTTTATTCATTTCAGTGTATTGTAAGTTATTGTTTTTACTAGGTGTGAATGTGGCTGGACCAGCAGGTAAGATATTGTATATATTGTATATTATGTTTTGTGTGTATTGTTATGTTTTTTACTTTTATATAAAATAAAAGATCTACAGGATGTAACTCAGGATCAGTACAGGATAAGTAATGTCATGTATGTACACAGTGACTGCACCAGCAGCAGAATAGTGAGTGCAGCTCTGGGGTATAATACAGGATGTAACTCAGGATCAGTACAGGATAAGTAATGTCATGTATGTACACAGTGACTGCACCAGCAGCAGAATAGTGAGTGCAGCTCTGGGGTATAATACTGGATGTAACTCAGGATCAGTACAGGATAAGTAATGTCATGTATATACATAGTGACTGCACCAGCAGCAGAATAGTGAGTGCAGCTCTGGAGTATAATACAGGATGTAACTCAGGATCAGTACAGGATAAGTAATGTCATGTATGTACACAGTGACTGCACCAGCAGCAGAATAGTGAGTGCAGCTCTGGGGTATAATACAGGATGTAACTCAGGATCAGTACAGGATAAGTAATGTCATGTATGTACACAGTGACTGCACCAGCAGCAGAATAGTGAGTGCAGCTCTGGGGTATAATACTGGATGTAACTCAGGATCAGTACAGGATAAGTAATGTCATGTATGTACACAGTGACTGCACCAGCAGCAGAATAGTGAGTGCAGCTCTGGAGTATAATACTGGATGTAACTCAGGATCAGTACAGGATAAGTAATGTCATGTATGTACACAGTGGGGGTCATTTACTAAGGGCCCGATTCGCGTTTTCCCGACGTGTTACCCGAATATTTCCGATTTGCGCCGCTTGTACATGAATTGCCCCGGGTTTTTGGCGCACGCGATCGGATTGTGGCGCATCGGGGCCGGCATGCGCGCGACAGAAATCGGAGGGGCGTGGCCGAACGAAAACCCGACGTATTCGGAAAACCCGCCGCATTTAAAATCCGAAAATGTGTCGCTTGGGGAGCGCTCACCTTCACCTTCTATGGGATGGTGCATTCCGGGGCGTTAAGATTATTTTCGGCGCTGCAGCGCCACCTGGTCGACGGCGGAGGAACTACCATCTTAAATCCCAGCCGGACCCGAATCCTGTGCAGAGAACGCGCCGCTGGATCGCGAATGGGCCGGGTAAGTAAATGTGCCCCAGTGACTGCACCAGCAGCAGAATAGTGAGTGCAGCTCTGGTGTATAATATAGGATGTAACTCAGGATCAGTACAAGATAAGTAATGTCATGTATGTACACAGTGACTGCACCAGCAGCAGAATAGTGAGTGCAGCTCTGGAGTATAATACAGGATGTAACTCAGGATCAGTACAGGATAAGTAATGTCATGTATGTACACAGTGACTGCACCAGCAGCAGAATAGTGAGTACAGCTCTGGGGTATAATACAGGATGTAACTCAGGATCAGTGCAGGATAAGTAATGTCATGTATGTACACAGTGACTGCACCAGCAGCAGAATAGTGAGTGCAGCTCTGGGGTATAATACAGGATGTAACTCAGGATCAGTACAGGATAAGTAATGTCATGTATGTACACAGTGACTGCACCAGCAGCAGAATAGTGAGTGCAGCTCTGGGGTATAATACTGGATGTAACTCAGGATCAGTACAGGATAAGTAATGTCATGTATGTACACAGTGACTGCACCAGCAGCAGAATAGTGAGTGCAGCTCTGGAGTATAATACTGGATGTAACTCAGGATCAGTACAGGATAAGTAATGTCATGTATGTACACAGTGGGGGTCATTTACTAAGGGCCCGATTCGCGTTTTCCCGACGTGTTACCCGAATATTTCCGATTTGCGCCGCTTGTACATGAATTGCCCCGGGTTTTTGGCGCACGCGATCGGATTGTGGCGCATCGGGGCCGGCATGCGCGCGACAGAAATCGGAGGGGCGTGGCCGAACGAAAACCCGACGTATTCGGAAAACCCGCCGCATTTAAAATCCGAAAATGTGTCGCTTGGGGAGCGCTCACCTTCACCTTCTATGGGATGGTGCATTCCGGGGCGTTAAGATTATTTTCGGCGCTGCAGCGCCACCTGGTGGACGGCGGAGGAACTACCATCTTAAATCCCAGCCGGACCCGAATCCTGTGCAGAGAACGCGCCGCTGGATCGCGAATGGGCCGGGTAAGTAAATGTGCCCCAGTGACTGCACCAGCAGCAGAATAGTGAGTGCAGCTCTGGTGTATAATATAGGATGTAACTCAGGATCAGTACAAGATAAGTAATGTCATGTATGTACACAGTGACTGCACCAGCAGCAGAATAGTGAGTGCAGCTCTGGAGTATAATACAGGATGTAACTCAGGATCAGTACAGGATAAGTAATGTCATGTATGTACACAGTGACTGCACCAGCAGCAGAATAGTGAGTACAGCTCTGGGGTATAATACAGGATGTAACTCAGGATCAGTGCAGGATAAGTAATGTCATGTATGTACACAGTGACTGCACCAGCAGCAGAATAGTGAGTGCAGCTCTGGGGTATAATACAGGATGTAACTCAGGATCAGTACAGGATAAGTAATGTCATGTATGTACACAGTGACTGCACCAGCAGCAGAATAGTGAGTGCAGCTCTGGAGTATAATACAGGATGTAACTCAGGATCAGTACAGGATAAGTAATGTCATGTATGTACACAGTGACTGCACCAGCAGCAGAATAGTGAGTGCAGCTCTGGTGTATAATACAGGATGTAACTCAGCATCAGTACAGGATAAGTAATGTCATGTATGTACACAGTGACTGCACCAGCAGCAGAATAGTGAGCGCAGCTCTGGGGTATAATACAGGATGTAACTCAGGATCAGTACAGGATAAGTAATGTCATGTATGTACACAGTGACTGCACCAGCAGCAGAATAGTGAGCGCAGCTCTGGGGTATAATACAGGATGTAATAATAAAATGCTGGTAATCATATGTTTTAGTACAATAAATGTGTGACCTGTGTATTGGTGCACCTCACATCGGTATACAGCACACCACTCGCGTTTTATCATCTTTCATCATCAGCCGATCGCGCCTGTCAGCCTCTGCATTGTGTTTTTAGATGGGATTTCTTCGCGTTAAATGGTTATAACATCTATATTTCATGGATTCCTGGAATTGTCAGAGCTCCAGATAGATACTCGCAGCTCCGGCGCGACTTGCAGAATTCAGAACCTTGTACAGAATGTGTTCCATGGCCGCCATCTGCCATGTGTTATACTCAAAATCCTGCACCAAGAAGTTGTCGCTATAAAATCTCTGTAATGATGATTCATGTAGGTGACAACAATGTAAGCGCGGAAGGAGAAGTTTTGGGGGAGAAAACTATACAATAGAGAGGAGGCTCTAGGACCCTGGTGGCTTCCCTAGCCTGGATACAAGGTGAGATATAGGAGGGCACAGGGCCCCCACCCGGAATTTCAGGGCCCCTTACTGGCAAGTTGTGGACCCTTCCATCTTATGTTTGCGATGTGGTGTAGTAGACTACAGTGTAAGACTATCATGGACCCTGTAAATAGATTGTGACCACTCAAGTGTACTACACAGATACAATACCATTACCAAGAATAGACACATTGCCAGAACTAAGCTTATAACATAGATACAACACTGGAACCAAGCTTACTAATAGATATGGTACCAGCAACCTAGGATACTACATACATTTGTTACTACTACCAAGTCTATTTCATAGAAATAAAACTAGAACACAAATGACTACCTACACATGTTACCAGAACCAAGCTTGCTTCATAGATACAGCAATGGAATCAGGCTTACTACATAGATACGATACCAGAACCAAGAATACCAAGGTTACTAAATAGATGTGTTACTAGTACGAAGTCTACAACATAGAAATAGAACCAGAAGAAAGTTTACTAGATAGATTCAGGACTAGAAACAAGCAGAGTTAGACAGTGTCTTATGGTGGATAATAAATCTGTTGTAGTATAAGATGCCTCCATTGTAGGTCGCCCTCATAAGGGAAGATACCAGAGAGTCCCAGCACAGGGGTGATGATGAAGAATTGTGAACTTCAGCTGTTTCTATAAATCTGGTGACCCACAGATGGCATCCTTGATCAGAGAAGTCTCATTTTCTTCTACCACCTGCCCCACAGTAGCCTATAAAACAACGGTGTCCCCGCAGTAACCTGCACATATCACTCAGCTGTGTCCATTCATATCACTACTAGAGGTGACTGCCTGTCCTTTGTCATGGATCTCCACACAATCATGCCAGCAGTAACAGTGTGTCATCCTATCACTACTAAGGGTGACTTTCCTACACCATGGTTTCCAAAATCATCACACCAAAAGGGGGCAGTGTGTCCTCCTATCACTACTAAGGGTGACTTTCCTACACCATGGTTTCCAAAATCATCACACCAAAAGGGGGCAGTGTGTCCTCCTATCATTACTAAGGGTGACTTTCCTAAGCCTAGGATCCCCCTATCATCACAGCAGCAGGGGGCAGTGTGTCCTCCTATCACTGCTAGGGGTGACTGTCCTATGCCATGGATCATTATTTCATCACGGCAGCAGGGGGGCAGTATGTCCTACTATCACTACTAGAGATGACTGTTCTGTGCCATGGATCCCCACATCATCACACCAGCAGGGGACAGTGTCCTCTTATAATTACTAGGGGTGACTGTCCTATACCATGGATCCCCACATCATCAAGGCAGCAAGGGGCAGTGTGGCCTCCTATCACTACTAGGGGTGACTATCCTATGCCTTGGATCCCCATATCATCATACCAGCAGGGGGCAGTGTGTCCTCTTATCACTGCTAGGGGTGACTGTCCTATGCCATGGCCCCCACATCATCACACCAGCAGCGGGCAGTGTGTCCTCCTATCACTACTAGGGATAACTGTCCTATGCCATGATCCCCACATCATCACACCAGCAGGGGGTAGTCTGTCCTATCACTTCTAGGGTTGATTGTCCTATGTCATGTCCCCCCCCCCCCCCACATCATCACACCAGCAGGGGGCAGTGTCCTCCTATCACTACTAGGGGTGACTGTGCTATGTCATGGCTCCCCACATCATCACACCAGCAGGGGGCAGTGTCCTCCTATCACTACTAGGGGTGACTGTCCTATACGATGGCCCCCACATCATCTCACCAGCAGGGGGCAGTATGTCCTCCTATCACTGCCAGGGGTGACTGTGCTATGTCATGGCTCCCCACATCATTACACCAGCAGGGGGCAGAGACATTTTCACCCTCTTGTGGAGAGATTGAGCCCTTTTACCTGACAGGGGTCTCTGAGTATGAAGACTCAATATGATGAGTTTCCTAAATTAAGGTTTGGAATTGCAGACGTACAGCAGATAAATAAAATCCCACCATGCTGGATACGGAGCCAAATACTATAAGCCAAGCCGCTGATGACAACATGTGCGGCCGATTTGTTAGGGCCCAGTATCTTAAAGGGTTTTACCATTGATAAATGTCTGAGTGCGGCTGGTCCAATCACTGGGACCCCCGGGACTGGCAGGACCCTGTTACTACCCTATAGTTATTAAGACTAAAGTCACAGATGTTGTCTGAGGCACGGTAACCAAACCATAGGGGTAACATCGTGGTTGATGGATGTTAGTAATGACTGCCATGACACATCTTTATGAAGGACCCAGATTGTAGAGCAGGCCCTCCTCACTTATAAGGCGAGGACCCAGTTCATCTCACCCTGCTCATACTAGGCCCGGCCTAAGGGTTTTCATTTATCAAAACTGTGTAACAGTAAGACAGTCTCTGTTGTCCACAGCAGCCAATTAGATCCCAGCTTTCATTTTTTCAAAGCAGTTCAGAAAATGAAAGCTGTGCTCTGATAGGTTGCTATGTTCCACAGAGACAGTCTGGATAAACGAGGCCTAGTAGGCCTAATTGTTGTTGTGCGTTTAAGAGGTGACGGCCCCCGAGACACCGGTCATATCTTACATCTATTTATATCCGGGGGCCACAACCACAGCGTGTAATACAAGAGGAGAGTTATCTGCATGTGTGATGGCGGCAGTGGGCGCCCCCCTCCTCCTCATACTCATTAAGAGAGAACAGGTATTAGAAGAGACTTCATAAACATCTGTCACTGCCAGAGGACACCCAGCGGGGCACCCAGCGCAGACACTAGCGGGACTGATTAACTCCTTCCTGGACTCAGTGTTACTAGGGGGGATACTCTATATCAGTCAGGGGGATAGGGTACATAATACAATCATTTACTGGGGGGCAGATTATGGAACTAATTCAGAGGGTTCCCTATGTATTTCATTCGGGTAGGACTATGCCCTATACAATCAGGGAATAGCTGTGTGTACCATTTATTTAGTAGGTAGTAGTGGATCCTCTGTACCACCACAGACAATGATACAAGCCGACACCTGGGACCGGAGTCTGAGTGGCACCCGGTTTTCACCGGAGCGCGCCACAAAGCAGGTTGGACTTGCTGCGTCATGGTACCACTAGGTCATCCCACAGGCGCGACTTGTCCGAGGTGGCAGCCAAGGTCGAGGTACAGGAACGGTAGGCAATCTCATAGTCGGGGATAGGCAAGAGGTCAAACGGGTGGCACAGGGTCGGGGGCCTTAGCAACAGGTCAGGGCGGGCGGCAGAAGAGCGTAGTCAGGAACGGAACCGGGGTCACAAAGGGAAATCTCAAAAACAGCATAAGGTATCAGACACAGCTTTCTCTAAGACAAGAGGCATGAAGATCCGGCAGGGTGTGCAGGAAGAGGCAGGCTTATATGAAATTCTGAAAATGGCCAGGGGCAATTAATGGCGCGCTGACCCTTTAAATCTAGAAAAACTGGTGCCGTGCGCGCCCTAGGAATAGGGAACGTGGATGTAGCCAAGGCAGCCGGGACAAGTAAGATGTGCGGTCGCCGTGTTAGCGGGAGCAGAGGGGCACGGGTGAGCCCGCGAGCCGCGATGTGGGTCGCGGGACCAAACTGTGACATATATATATTCGGAGGGTTGTGAAAGTTGGTTGTGAAAGTTGTATATTATTTAGGAGCGATTTGTGAGACATACTCTACTGTACTGTAATACTGTGGTATTTTCAGGGGCGTAGTGTGGAGATGTCACCAGGGCAGCAAATATTTTACCTATTAGAGAACTGTCACCAATGGAGTCCACCTAGATGAAAACCAGGATGGACAAGACTTACCTAGAGGTAACAGGGAGCAGCTATGTCCTAATTTTAAAAGGAACACTCCAATCAAAGCTAATTAATTAAATAATGCATGTTGCAGGGCCTGAAGTGAGGAGCATGACTCTAGAGTCATGTTCCTTCCTTCAGGCCTTGCATAAGATATAATTCAATGAATTAGTTTTGACTGAAGTTTGTATGGCTGCTATACACTCACCGGCCACTTTATTAGGTTCACCTGTCCAACTGCTCGTTAACACTTAGTTTCTAATCAGCCAATCACATGGCGGCAACTCAGTGCATTTAGGCATGTACACATGGTCAAGACAATCTCCTGCAGTTCAAACCGAGCATCAGTATGGGGAAGAAAGGTGATTTGTGGCCTGTGAACGTGGCATGGTTGTTGGTGCCAGAAGGGCTGGTCTGAGTATTTCAGAAACTGCTGATCTACTGGGATTTTCACGCACAACCATCTCTAGGGTTTACAGAGAATGGTCCGAAAAAGAAAAAACATCCAGTGAGCGGCAGTTCTGTGGGCGGAAATGCCTTGTTGATGCCAGAGGTCAGAGGAGAATGGGCAGACTGGTTCTAGCTGATAGAAAGGCAACAGTGACTCAGATCACCACCCGTTACAACCAAGGTAGGTAGAAGAGCATCTCTGTACGCACAGTACGTCGAACTTTGAGGCAGATGGGCTACAGCAGCAGAAGACCACACCGGGTGCCACTCCTTTCAGCTAAGAACAGGAAACTGAGGCTACTATTTGCACAAGCTCATCAAAATTGGACAGTAGAAGATTGGAAAAACATTGCCTGGTCTGATGAGTCTCGATTTCTGCTGCAACATTCGGATGTTCGGGTCAGAATTTGGCGTCAACAACATGAAAGCATGGATCCATCCTGCCTTGTATCAACGGTTCAGGCTGGTGGTGGTGGTGTCATGGTGTGGGGAATAATTTCTTGGCACTCTTTGGGCCCCTTGGTACCAATTGAGCATCGTAGCAACGCCACAGCCTACCTGAGTATTGTTGCTGAGCATGTCCATCCCTTTATGAGCACAATGTACCCTGTAACATCTGATGGCTACATTCAGCAGGATAATGCGCCATGTCATAAAGCTGGAACATCTCAGACTGGTTTCTTGAACATGACAATGAGGTCACTGGACTCAAATGGCCTCCACAGTCACCAGATCTCAATCCAATAGAGCATCTTTGGGATGTGGTGGAACGGGAGATTCGTATCATGGATGTGCAGCCGACAAATCTGCGGCAACTGTGTGATGCCATCATGTCAATATGGACCATAATCTCTGAGGAATGCTTCCAGCACCTTGTTGTATCTATGCCACGAAGAATTGAGGCAGTTCTGAAGGCAAAATGGGGTCCAACCCGTTACTAGCATGGTGTACCTAATAAAGTGGCCGGTGAGTGTATATTTATATGTGGAATATATATATATATATATATATATATATATATAATATTTGAAAAGTATATTCCTTGATAGTATATATTAATGTGTGTAGTACATTCACTGCAGGTATGTATTTATGTTATAAGTATATTCATTGCAGGTATATATTTATGTATGAGGTATTATTAGGTATATTCATAGCTGGTACATATTTATGTGTGTGATATAGTCACTGCTGGTTTCTATTTGTGTGATGTATATTATTTCCTGGTATACATTTATGGGTGTGATATAGTCACTGCTGGTATATATTTATGTGTCTAGTAAATTTATGTATCAGGTAAATTATGTGCTTAATATAGTCATTGCTGGTATTTATTTATGCATGAGGTATTATGAGGTATATTCATAGCTGGTACATTTATGTGTGTGATATAGTCAATGCTGATACATATTTATGTGTGTGATAAAGTCACTGCTGGTACATAATTATGTGTGTGATATAGTCACTGCAATATGGTCATTGCTTCTACATATTTACGTGTGTGATATAGTAACTGCTGGTATATATTTATGTGTGTGATATAGTCACTACTGGTATACATTTATGTGTGTGATATTGTCACTGCTGGTACATATTTATGTGTGTGATATAGTCTCTACTGGTACATATTTATGTGTGATTTAGTCACTGCTAGTACATACTTATGTTTGTGATATAGTCATTGCTGGTACATATTTATGTGTGATATAGTCACTGCTGGTATATGGTTATGTGTGTGATATAGTCACTGCTGGTATATTTTTATGTGTGTAATATAGTCACTGCTGGTATATATTTATGTGTGTGATATAGTCACTGCTGGTACATATTTATGTGTGTGATAAAGTCACTGCTGGTACATAATTATGTGTGTGATATAGTCACTACTGGTATACATTTATGTGTGTGATATAGTCACTGCTGGTACATATTTATGTGTGTGATATAGTCACTACTGGTACATATTTATGTGTGATTTAGTCACTGCTAGTACATACTTATGTTTGTGATATAGTCATTGCTGGTACATAGTTATGTGTCATATAGTTACTGCTGGTATATGTTTATGTGTGTGATATAGTCACTGCTGGTATATTTTTATGTGTGTGATATAGTCACTGCTGTTATATATTTATGCGTGTGATATAGTCACTGCTGGTATATATTTATGTATATTCTTTGCTGGTGTATATTTATGTATGAGGTATTGTGAGGTATATTCATAGCTGGTACTAATTATGTTTGTAATATAGTTACTGCTGGTATATATTTATGTGTGTGATATAGTCACATTTTTCACCTTAGGCAGCAGAAAGGCTGAAATCATCTCAGATTCTGCCACATTTCGCTGCTTTTTGCAATTTATATTATCGGCTTAAGGAACAAAATACCTTGTTCCAGCTCTGCGGTCCTGTACCCCAAGTGCCAGTGTCCTGTACCCTGAATTTCAGTATGTGATCCCTCAGGAATGGTCCTGTTTTTCTCGGCTGACTAGACAGGCATTGCACATGGAGTGGGCACATGTCTGCAGTCTCCATATTGTGTGTCTTCTCACCAGTGGACCAGCGATGTGTGGCCCTTTAAGCCAGGATGGTTGCCTTCGTCATTCCTTCTATTTTAGTATGTGCTGTATACGCAGGCAGTGACGGGTCCATGTAGAGGCGTGACACCGCTGCTCCGGATCACAGAATGCTATTAATTAAAGATGCAACATGGAAGATGCTGTGAGTTGTTGTATTGACGTCTCTCATCCCTGGGGGATCACGGTTTGTACTTTTCTCAGGTTGCAGAATTATAATGGTTGTGGAAACTTACCTATACCTCTAATTTTTCAGTAATGGATCAGAGATCTAACATTCTCATTAAAAGTTCCTTAAAGGGACTATCCATCATTGAGCTCTAATTTATATATATCTTATAAATGTAAAACGTTTAAGTGCATTCTGTATCATACACTCGAGCTGCATTCACATTCTGTAGGGTGAGTAATGTCATGTATGTACACAGTGACTGCACCAGCAGCAGAATAGTGAGTGCAGCTCTGGGGTATAGCACAGGATGTAACTCAGGATCAGTACAGGATAAGTAATGTCATGTATGTACACAGTGACTGCACCAGCAGCAGAATAGTGAGTGCAGCTCTGGGGTATAATACAGGATGTAACTCAGGATCAGTACAGGATAAGTAATGTCATGTATGTACACAGTGACTGCACCAGCAGCAGAATAGTGAGTGCAGCTCTGGAATATAATACAGGATGCAACTCAGGATCAGTACAGGATAAGTAATGTCATGTATGTACACAGTGACTGCACCAGCAGCAGAATAGTGAGTGCAGCTCTGGAGTATAATACTGGATGTAACTCAGGATCAGTACAGGATAAGTAATGTCATGTATGTACACAGTGACTGCACCAGCAGCAGAATAGTGAGTGCAGCTCTGGGGTATAATACAGGATGTAACTCAGGATCAGTACAGGATAAGTAATGTCATGTATGTACACAGTGACTGCACCAGCAGCAGAATAGTGAGTGCAGCTCTGGAATATAATACAGGATGTAACTCAGGATCAGTACAGGATAAGTAATGGCATGTATGTACACAGTGACTGCACCAGCAGAATAGTGAGTGCAGCTCTGGGGTATAATACTGGATGTAACTCAGGATCAGTACAGGATAAGTAATGTCATGTATGTACACAGTGGCTGCACCAGCAGCAGAATAGTGAGTGCAGCTCTGGAGTATAATACTGGATGTAACTCAGGATCAGTACAGGATAAGTAATGTCATGTATGTACACAGTGGCTGCACCAGCAGCAGAATAGTGAGTGCAGCTCTGGAGTATAATACAGGATGTAACTCAGGATCAGTACAGGATAAGTAATGTCATGTATGTACACAGTGACTGCACCAGCAGCAGAATAGTGAGTGCAGCTCTGGGGTATAATACAGGATGTAACTCAGGATCAGTACAGGATAAGTAATGTCATGTATGTACACAGTGACTGCACCAGCAGCAGAATAGTGAGTGCAGCTCTGGAGTATAATACAGGATGTAACTCAGGATCAGTACAGGATAAGTAATGTCATGTATGTACACAGTGACTGCACCAGCAGCAGAATAGTGAGTGCAGCTCTGGAATATAATACAGGATGCAACTCAGGATCAGTACAGGATAAGTAATGTCATGTATGTACACAGTGACTGCACCAGCAGCAGAATAGTGAGTGCAGCTCTGGGGTATAATATAGGATGTAACTCAGGGTCAGTACAGGATAAGTAATGTCATGTATGTACACAGTGACTGCACCAGCAGCAGAATAGTGAGTGCAGCTCTGGGGTATAATACAGGATGTAACTCAGGATCAGTACAGGATAAGTAATGTCATGTATGTATACAGTAACTGCACCAGCAGCAGAATAGTGAGTGAAGCTCTGGGGTATAATACAGGATGTAACTCAGGATCAGTACAGGATAAGTAATGTCATGTATGTACACAGTGACTGCACCAGCAGCAGAATAGTGAGTGCAGCTCTGGGGTATAATACAGGATGTAACTCAGGATCAGTACAGGATAAGTAATGTCATGTATGTACACAGTGACTGCACCAGCAGCAGAATAGTGAGTGCAGCTCTGGAGTATAATACAGGATGTAACTCCGGGTCAGTACAGGATAAGTAATGTCATGTATGTACACAGTGACTGCACCAGCAGCAGAATAGTGAGTGCAGCTCTGGGGTATAATACAGGATGTAACTCAGGATCAGTACAGGATAAGTAATGTCATGTATGTACACAGTGACTGCACCAGCAGCAGAATAGTGAGTGCAGCTCTGGAATATAATACACGATGCAACTCAGGATCAGTACAGGATAAGTAATGTCATGTATGTACACAGTGACTGCACCAGCGGCAGAATAGTGAGTGCAGCTCTGGTGTATAATATAGGATGTAACTCAGGGTCAGTACAGGATAAGTAATGTCATGTATGTACACAGTGACTGCACCAGCAGCAGAATAGTGAGTGCAGCTCTGGGGTATAATACAGGATGTAACTCAGGATCAGTACAAGATAAGTAATGTCATGTATGTATGTACACAGTGACTGCACCAGCAGCAGCAGAATAGTGAGTGCAGCTCTGGTGTATAATACAGGATGTAACTCAGGATCAGTACAGGATAAGTAATGTCATGTATGTACACAGTGACTGCACCAGCAGCAGAATAGTGAGTGCAGCTCTGGGGTATAATACAGGATGTAACTCAGGATCAGTACAGGATAAGTAATGTCATGTATGTATACAGTAACTGCACCAGCAGCAGAATAGTGAGTGAAGCTCTGGGGTATAATACAGGATGTAACTCAGGATCAGTACAGGATAAGTAATGTCATGTATGTACACAGTGACTGCACCAGCAGCAGAATAGTGAGTGCAGCTCTGGGGTATAATACAGGATGTAACTCAGGATCAGTACAGGATAAGTAATGTCATGTATGTACACAGTGACTGCACCAGCAGCAGAATAGTGAGTGCAGCTCTGGAGTATAATACAGGATGTAACTCCGGGTCAGTACAGGATAAGTAATGTCATGTATGTACACAGTGACTGCACCAGCAGCAGAATAGTGAGTGCAGCTCTGGGGTATAATACAGGATGTAACTCAGGATCAGTACAGGATAAGTAATGTCATGTATGTACACAGTGACTGCACCAGCAGCAGAATAGTGAGTGCAGCTCTGGAATATAATACACGATGCAACTCAGGATCAGTACAGGATAAGTAATGTCATGTATGTACACAGTGACTGCACCAGCGGCAGAATAGTGAGTGCAGCTCTGGTGTATAATATAGGATGTAACTCAGGGTCAGTACAGGATAAGTAATGTCATGTATGTACACAGTGACTGCACCAGCAGCAGAATAGTGAGTGCAGCTCTGGGGTATAATACAGGATGTAACTCAGGATCAGTACAGGATAAGTAATGTCATGTATGTACACAGTGACTGCACCAGCAGCAGAATAGTGAGTGCAGCTCTGGAGTATAATACACGATGCAACTCAGGATCAGTACAGGATAAGTAATGTCATGTATGTACACAGTGACTGCACCAGCGGCAGAATAGTGAGTGCAGCTCTGGTGTATAATATAGGATGTAACTCAGGGTCAGTACAGGATAAGTAATGTCATGTATGTACACAGTGACTGCACCAGCAGCAGAATAGTGAGTGCAGCTCTGGAATATAATACAGGATGCAACTCAGGATCAGTACAGGATAAGTAATGTCATGTATGTACACAGTGACTGCACCAGCAGCAGAATAGTGAGTGCAGCTCTGGGATATAATACAGGATGTAACTCAGGATCAGTGCAGGATAAGTAATGTCATGTATATACACAGTGACTGCACCAGCAGCAGAATAGTGAGTGCAGCTCTGGGATATAATACAGGATGTAACTCAGGATCAGTGCAGGATAAGTAATGTGAGTGCAGCTCTGGGTAAAATGTAAAGATTGAGGATGTGATGTAAAAATGCAGCATTTCACAGATTTAAGTCCAGCCTGTCTCTATCAGTCCTGCTCTACACAATTTCAGTTGACCCTAGACATGACCCTGTAACTTCAGACTTAGGGTCAGGCAGCAATCTTGGATGAGATCGTGCAGAAGAGTTTTCTGTCTGTCTCAGCTGTGTGGCGGTAGCCCCGCCCCCTGCATGGAGCTCAGAGACACTCACTGATTCACAGCCTGTCAGCACATCCTGAGCAGAGACAAGCTGCAAACTACATGCTACAAGGAGATCTGGGGGAAGGGGGAGGCAGGCACATAGCTGTGAGATGTAGCAGGGCTCACAGTGTAACAGTGTAATGATCTATCAGCCTCTGTGTAATCATCTCTGAGGGAGAGATAGGAGCTAAAACAGCAATAACACTGATTAAAATTGTAAAGTAAAGTAAAATGATCTTTATTGTGTTAACATCACTAGGGGATGTGAGATGTGAGAATTTTCTTTTGTGGGAAAACCCCTTTAATTGTTTTTATCAGGCTCTGTGAAATTCTCCCGGTTCTTGGGCACAGTGTGCGCACATCATGGCGGTCGCCTCTATAATCTGGTGACATTTGCTGCTATCCGAGAGGAAGAAACACCATATAAATAGCTTGCAGCATACGTGCGCCTGTCACTGCGATCTGTAGCTGATTCCTGTGATGCTCAGAGCCGTCAGTATCGGCACTTACCTCTTACATGAGTCTCCTCTTTATAATGTGTCACAGGTGTTGCACTCGGGTCTCTTGGTATCGGAGGCAGTAACATATTGGGGGTCATTTACTAAGGGCACGAATCGCTTTTTTTCCCCGGGTTTCCCGAATTTTTACGATTTGCGCCGAGTTGCGCCGAGTTGCCCCGGGTTTTTGGTGCACGCGATTGAATTGTGGTGCATCGCCGCTGGCATGCACGCAACGGAAATCGTGGGGTATGGCCATTGGAAAACTCGACGGATGCGGAAAAATCGCAGTATTTTAAAAAAAAAGTGTCGCTTGACATGCACTTACATGCACCAATAAATAGAAGGTGAACTCTGGCGGACCTCAGCGCAGCAGCGACACCTAGTGGATATCGGTGCACAGACCTTAGTGAATCCCGGCCAGACCCGAATCAGCGTCGGAGAACCCGCCGCTGGATCGCGACTGGACCGGGTAAGTAAATGTGCCCCATTGTATGTTGATATCTCCATATTTCTGTTAATGTGGGTCTGGAGCTGGTGGTTGAGAAATGAAGGCCAGAGCTTGTGGATGAGTAGCAGAGCTGTTGGGTAGTGATGGGTCGTTTGTGATCGAGCCGGCACGAAGAGCCAGCTCTTGTTCGTGAAAGACTTGAGCCGGCTCCCGTCAGTGAGCTGGTGGCTCACTAAACCCCGCCCTAAACGGCTCACCACGCCCCCTTTAACCCAATAAAATCGGGTTAAAAGTGATTTTGGGAGTAACTTACTGGCCTGCAGCTCTCTATTATATATTTAATAGGGAACCGTTCAGGAGCCAAAAGAGCCAGCTCTTCTTAGTGAGCTGAGCCTAATGACCAGATCACTAAGAAGAGCCGGAATTCCCATCTAAAGGATCCTGGTCTAAAGTCCAGGACTGAAAGAGAACTCTGGCTTTTAGTGGTTCCTTTCTGGCAATTACTGGAGGCCTGATGATAAGTGTTCCATGATGATAATATATGGTTGAGAACTGTTGGTCATTGGTGAAGACCCAAGTCTCCTGTTGAAGATCTGAGCTGAAAGATGAGATTTCGACCAAATGGTTGGGGACTACAGCTGTTTTTTCAGAACCAGAATATTTGGCGCTGAACTACTTGGGATTCCTGTTGAGGAACAGAGCTAGAGGTTCAGGATAAAATGTGTGATGAGAACTGGTGATCATGGCGGAGAACCTGGGTTTCCTATTAGTGGGTTGGGCTGGAACACTACGGAGAAGCAGATAAATGCATGAGAAATGTGTCACATGGTCCGGCTGAGCACTGGAACGCGCCCTTCAGACCCGAAATATGTGTCGTAAGAAGACTAGTGCAGCCGCAACACAAAACGGGCACAAGGACCTTAGTAAACGTGTCCCCTAGAGTGGTGCTTATGGTTGGAAACCAAGGACCTTAGTTGGTGGTCGTGGACTGGAGAAGATGGTCTGAGACTTGGGTTGAGGGTCAATGATTTCTCTTGATTACTAGAGCTGATGGATAGGGATTTGAGCTTTTTGTGCATTGGGGCCGGTTTTTGATCCTCCCCATGTTGGAGATTATTCCTCAGATACTTGAGATTTTGGTTTGATATCCAGGACGTTGGTTGTTGGTCGTAGACAAAAAAGCTGTAGACTGTATTGGGGGAGGAGGAACAATGCTTGAAAACTAGAGCCGATTTATGAGAATTTGAGCTTTTTGGGTACCGGACCTGGTTTTCAATCCTCCCTCATGTTTGAGATTAATCCTCACATCTTCTAGACATGAGCGGGGTCCTTCTAAGTCTCCATCCTGCCATGTAGAGATCTTTTTCGAGAACGTCTCACTTCCCTTCCGCAGATGGCCTCTCGTTGCAATACGAGGACGATAATTTTTTGGAAAAGTTCCGGCACAAGTTTGCCAGGAGATAAATGAGCACTGGAGCTGAGTGCGCCGTCTCCGGCCTTAAATCACCGCGTACAGTTACTAACTAATTCCGCAAATAAGTTGTTTACTGTTATGGGCACGAAATCCCCATTTGCTGCATTTTTTCATATCAAATAAAATTAATTATCAGCTGTTAGCGGGCAGATGGCGGCGCACCACACAGAGCTCCTTTGTCATCCCGGCCTCTAATTAAAATGATTTCTCTACTTTCTCTCTCACCTAAAGACTTGGACTGGGCGGAGCCGCCCGTTTCCCGCTTCACAGCCCGGCGCCACCGAACACGCGGCTCCGTGAGACGGATACAACTACGACCTCGGCTCTTTATAAGAGGATATAATGGAGCATTAACCCTTCCGCGCCCCTCATTACCCACAGTGCTTTGTCCTCGGATGCTCCCGCAGGGATCGGCGCCAGGATTTTTTTTTTTGCTTTTTGCTTTGCATTTTCTCCTCGTTAGCGCTGAGCGATGATTATACACGGGACGGAGCATTGGGAATATTTATTGATCCGCCTTTTATTCTCATACGTGTTGTTGATCTGATTCTCTGCGCTGCGGAAATTTAGAAAGTTCTTGTAGCTGGGCGATTAGTCGCGGCGTGGGGAGTCAGTGATGGTGGTACGGTGGGGCAGATTTACTTACCCGGTCCTGTTGCGATCTCGCGGTGCGTTGTCCAACGACGATTCGGGTCTGCAGCGATTCACTAAGATCGTGCGCCCGAGTTCCTGCATCTGTCGCTTCCCTGACCAGGTCCGCCAGAGTTCACCTGCTTCTTCCTGGTGCTTGTAAGTGCCTGTCGTGCGACACATTTCTAGTTGTTACATCCCGCGCGTTGTCCGAATCCGTCAGGTTGTCCGTTGGCCACTCCCCCCGATTTCTGTCATGTGCAAGCCGATGCGCCAAAATCTGATCGTCGGGAAACCCGACCTAAATGCGCTCCGCCCCAGTGTCTCACGAACTAAGGGGGACATTTGTGTGGACTGTATTTTGGGCCCCCTCTTAGAACTCCACCATGAGCCGCAACCCTAAAAACTATCTGCCCCCTATAGCACCCCAAAGCTACTATCATCAGCAGCGTGCGCTCAGGTAACTCCCCCGCCACGCTCTGCCACAGCGATAGCTCAGGACGCCAGGTTGGGATTTGTCAGCAGTCTCTTATTATGCGGCCAGCGCCGGGGGTTTTAATCCGCCAAACCATTAAAGTATTTATTCCGCAACATTGTGTAATAAGCCATCGCTCATGCACAGGATGGCGATAAATTATTAATCCTTACATCAGTCGCTGCAATAACAGCTCCATCCATCTCGATCTGTCAGGATGCTGGATGGCGATATATATGTACACAGAGAGCCGGCTCCGCTATGTCACCATCCCCCATCACGTGCAGTATAAATTGTACCGCCCTGGTGACCGCAAGCTGCACTATATTCCATGTATCATCGCTATATGGCCACATTCTATACAGCACCATACAGTGTACAATGTAATAGTGCCATATAGTGTCTACATAACATCACTCAAAGAGGACCTAATTATACCATACTGAACCAGATCACCAATGTAACACCGCCATATACTATCCAAATATTACCCCTATACCATACATTACAGTGTACAATGTAATAGCGCCATATAGTGTCTACATAACATCACTCAAAGAGGACCTAATTATACCGTACTGAACCAGATCACCAATGTAACACCGCCATATACTATCCAAATATTACCCCTATACCATACATTACAGTGTACAATGTAATAGCGCCATATAGTGTCTACATAACACCCTTCAAAGAGGACCTAATTATACCGTACTGATCCAGATCACCAATGTAACACCGCCATATACTGTCTAAATATTACCCCTATACCATACATTACAGTGTACAATGTAATAGCGCCATATAGTGTCTACATAACATCACTCAAAGAGGACCTAATCATACCATACTGAGCCAGATCACCAATGCAACACCGCCATATACTATCCAAATATTACTCCTATACCATACATTAGTGTACAATGTAATAGCGCCATGCAGTGTCCACATGCAAAATGTAAAAACGCATTACAAAACGGAAGGCAAAGCAATTAGAATTTTGTGTCCTTCTAAAAAAAACGCAACATAGAGACAGGAGGACGGGGAATACAGGCGTTTACATGCAACAGGGACGGCAGCATTTTGCCAGATGTGTCAAAAACGCAACAAAAATGCGACGCAATGCATTGTGTGAACGGGCCCTCAGAGAGGTCAGGAGTTGGGGGTGATCCAACTGTGAAAGGCCGTGATCACACGTGTCGCTGGCATCGCATTAATGATGCAGCGCTAGTGCATGGGGGGGGGGGGCGATTGCAGATGCGTTTCCAGGGAAATACATGCGATGGGGAACCAGATCCCGATGTCTTGTTTTTTTATAAATGCAATATGCGCGGATGCAATTGTGCCGAACATCCCCCTCCCCCAACCTGTGGGTCACTAGCGTAGCGTTATGGCCCGTATGACTGCAGCCAAAGGGTGATGCCACGCGTCACGTTTTTGGACTGTTTTAAAGCATGCGTTTTCAGTCCGGCACACGTGGCGTTTTGAACCCGTTTTTGGGCCATTTTGAAGCAGTCCATTAAAAAAACGCATGCTTTTTTGACCCATTTTAATTAAGATAGTAGGTAAAACCGGTCAAAAACGGATGCGTTTTCCAAAAGCGCATGCGTTTCGAAACGCCACGTGTGCCGCCGGCCTTAAATACGCATGCGTTTTTGCAGGTTTACCAGGCGTTTGGCTGCTTTGAACCCGTTTATCTTCATTTCTAGGAGTGTTGGCAGCTGTGACATAGATTAAAACCAGCCGAACGCAGGGTAAATATACAAAACCGCGTGCGTTTTTAATCGGACTGAAAACGCACGGTCCAAAAAACGCAACGCAAAGGGTTGCAGCTGTGTGCCCTGGTGACGCAACCTACACTTAGGCTACGTTCACACTAACACGTGCCCGTCCTGCTATACCACGGTGGGTACACGTTGATGCACGGGAGAGGAGGAGGGGGTGAGCGCTGCACCCCTCTCCATAGAGATATATGGCGCACGATGCCGTAATACAGGGGAAGATGGGACATGTATACAGAGCGTGATGGTGCCGCACCTGAGCTGCTCCGTACCTTTCCGTGCACCCATTGCCGGCCTATGGGGGACATATATATACGGCCACAAGCTTGCGCCCATATATATACGTCCCCCAGCGGTCGTGTGAATGTGGCCTTAGACACGTTAGTCCTGTACTTCTCGCCCCCTCCTGAGACTAAAGAAAGTTTTAAAAAGGAAGTTGAGACATGTTATTCCAGAAAATTCATTTTATTGTCATAAAAGATACAACTTTTCCTAAAATATCTGCTATAATCCATTATTTAACCCCTTTAGTCAGAACCGTAAAGAAAGTCTCAAACAAATGTAGTAAAAATGCCAAAAAAAAAGTCATCAAAAAAGTCGCACAAACCCCTGAATGTATGCTGTGCAGGGCTCTGGGAAAGCTGGATGGCTGCTGCTACGACGTCCATTACTCCTACAATACCTCTTCTTAATGGGGAAGTAAATTAGGGAAACTTAAAGGGGTAAAAGCCCGTGAGATAATAATAAGGACACAGCAGCACAGAGTATTTCAGGTCTCTGTATACCCTGAGAGTTTGCTGGATCCTCCCAGCAGTGCAGAGTATTTCAGGACAGGCTGATGTGTATACCCCCCCCCCTCAGCCTAGTGATGGCTACTGCCCTCTATTAGTGTAAGCCAGCAGTGACGGCCAGTAGGGGGCAGCGTTTGTCTGCGTAGTGTAGCAGGGAGAGCGCTGGACATTACATATTCACATTAGAAAGCACATACAGTCCTGCACTCCTCCTTCCCACATGTAATCATTATCAGCTCCCGGGAAAGATGGGTGACCAGCAAATGACATCTTTCCCACATCTAAAAGTAAGGAAAATGTCTCCACTTTCCCACATCATTGGCCAGCCGATTTGCCCTTCAGGAGTCTTGGAAAGTGGAGTAGAAGAAATCATCAGGGACGTATTGATTGGCAGCTAGCGTTTCTGAGAATCCTCAATGGTAAACATGGCAAGATATTAGGATTAGGTAATGTAGTAGTCCATAACTGGGAAGGTCGGTTGTTCAGGGTTCTGGGAAAGCTGGGTGACTTGTGTTAAATGTAATTACACCCATACTCGTTAGCACCCAACTTTCTAAGATGCTAGACTCTGCAATCTACAGACATTTAGAAGGGTAGGACATTTATTTATTTATTTTTGTTGGGCAGATTTTCTGTTCAGGGTTCTGGGAAAGCTAGGTGACAACACCTATAAGACTTGTAATGATGCACAAATTCATAAGTACCCAACTTTCCTTGATTCCAGAATGTACAATCCACAGAATTTTAATAAGGGCCGAAATTTTGTTGTATTGCTTAGCAGATTTTCTGTTCAGGGTTGTAGGAAAGCTGTGTAACAACACTTATGAGATTTGTATTAATGTTTTATAGATAAGCACCCAACTTTCTGAGATTCCAGAATGTCTAAAGAATGATTCAGACTTGATGTATTAACATCCAGGTTTTTCTTCTCAGGGTTCAAGAAAAGCTGGGTGACAGCACATGCGATCATTGTAATGGCGTCCATACAATGGCGACCATACTTTGTGATATAACAGAATCAATATACCTAGCTATGCAGACTTTTAGTATAAGAATATGTACGACCACATTTTGTGTTCAGGGTTTTAGAAAAGTTGGGTGAAAATTCGTAATGACGGCCATATTAGCGCATAGTGCACACAGATAACGCAGCTCTGAACAGAGCTTCCAAATCAGTCCCTGGGGCTCACAATCTAATCAACCTACCAGTATGTTTTGGAGTGTGGGAGGAAACCGGAGGACCCGGAGGAACCCACACAAACACGGAGAGAACATACAAACTCTTTGCAGATGTTGACCCTGGGACTTGAAGCCACCGTGCTGCTAATTGCTGTTCTTGGAGGTGTGGCTTATTCAGTAAGCCACGCCCACTCATTGGAAATCTGAATATGTAACTGTGCAGCGAAGAATCATGGTCCTAAATTTTGTCGCCATGTAAACAGCATATAGCAGCGATGGCGAACCTTTTAGAGACCGAGTGCCCAAACTACAACAAAGACCCACTTATTTATCGCAAAGTGCCAACACAGAAATGTAATTTGTGATTTATACTCCCTTCTCTGTCACAGTTTTCATTGATACCAGCCCCTGAGGCACCAATAAAGCAGAAAATAGTCCCAGGTACAACTGTTACTTTAAAATAACTCTGTGCACAGCAAGTCCTGGGCTGTCTGGGACTGCAGGAAGATACCTGGAGTCATCTCTGGTGATGGCCTGAGTGCCCACAGAAAGGGCTCCGAGTGCCACCTCGGGCACCAGTGCCATAGGTTAGCCATCACTGGCATATAGGGAGGAAGTTCTGAATTCTACTGTATCCATACGAGGTTCCTGATTCCCAGCATGTGTCCACAGGATGTGAATGGAGTTGCCCTTTAAGGTTTCGTCTATGTGTGTGTAATTAATTTGCTGTATTTACTGGTCCCATTAAGATATGCTGATGGGAAGATGGGATTGATTTCCATGTGCTTGGCCTCGGTGCCATGTGGCGTCAGGAGGATTATGGATGTATATGTGAGGCGGGGTTTTTATACACCGCGCATAAACTCTACGTGATGTGCATGATAACCGCCCCCAACCCGCGACAGTGCGAGACCTACATCTCTAGTAGAGATTGGCAACCAGATTTGTGATTTTATCTGGCGTGCTGCATCAAAATTTCCCAAGTTTAAAAAAATACATCAGTTTAAAGGGTTGAGGGAGGGGGGGGGGGGGGCAGGTAGGTAGATGCAGGTGCAAACTGCCCTTATGTATCATTGGTGCCAAGTCTATTGGTATGACCCAAATCTGGAGAAAGGGAAGCCTCCCCACACTCTTGTAAGTTGCCCTTACACTGAGCCCATCTTTTTTTCTGTGTGACCCCCTCCTTCTGACGCGACTACATACCATGTGTGGATGCATTTTAGCAGGATGTGGCCTTTGACCAGAAGCAGGGGAAAGCACTGGGAGAGAGTCTCTATGGGGCCCCAGGCCGGTGCTCTAAGAGAAAACCCACTAAATGAATTTAGGCCTCAGAGCAGACCCCATGTCAAGGATGCCCTCGCGATCCATGTCATGGTCACATGCCCCTCCCCCCGGCCTGTACTTACCTCTCCACGCTCCTGGTCCTGTCCATTCGAAGATTTAAAGGGCCAGCGCACTGCTGATTGGCACTGGCCACTTCCGGGTTTTCCTTAAGAGAAAGCTTCCTTTGCGTTTTTCCCTGTGTTCCTGTACCTGCCTTGCTTTGATCTCCTGTTGCCGACCCCGGACCTGAACTATGACCTCGGGATCTCCGCTGCCAGCCCTGACTACCTTCCTGTACCCGCCCGTGAGCCTGATCACTGATTCTGTACCGAGCCCTCGGCTGCCACCCCGGGCTAGTCACACCTGTGGAACAACCTGGTGGTATCCTGCCGCAGCAAGTCCAGGTGCCACTTACATTCCGGTCCCAGGTGTCGGCTAGTACCACCTCCCGTGGTGGTCCAGGGGGTTCACTGACAGCCCAAACCTGTCCCAATAAATACATTTAGTCCTCAGAACAAAAATTCAGACCTCTAAGCTTGCACCAATATTTATGTTAGTCAACCAGATCCCTAAATAAGTTCAGTCCCCAAACTAGACCCTTAAATACATTTAGACCCCACCACAGACCTTGAGATAATTTTTTTCCTGAGCTTTTCCTTCTGCTCTCTCTCATAACACTGTTTGTTTACACAGCTCTGAGCAGTGATTTTTAACCCTGTTTCCTTTATCAAGTGTGTTTGTTTACACAGCGCTGAGCAGTGAGTTTTAACCCTGTTCCCTATGTCAAGTGTGTTTGTTTACACAGCGCTGAGCAGTGAGTTTTAACCCTGTTCCCTATGTCAAGTGTGTTTGTTTACACAGCGCTGAGCAGTGAGTTTTAACCCTGTTCCCTATGTCAAGTGTGTTTGTTTACACAGCGCTGAGCAGTGAGTTTTAACCGGCTACAGTATTTTATTGCAGTATTTTCTAACAAAATTGTTTCTCTACGTGCCTTTTTCACGTTCAGGTTGAAAGGACCAGCTGAGTAGGGATTGATACAATCTTGTGGGTGTAAATGGACATGAAGGGGGTCGTGCCCAGCAGCGGATCGGGCAATTGCTGGGTGTCCCTGCCCTGCACCTGTTCCTAGACTACTATAGCTAAGGAAAGAGCACAAAGGGTAAATACTAAACTGTATAAGAAAACACGTGGGGGGTTAGATGTAAGCATGCAGATCTCCTTATCAACAGAGAGATAAAATCTGCTACTAAGGGAGACCCTGCAGCCTCACTGTATCCTGCTCCCAGACTGACAACTCTGCTGGGAACAGGACTCCCTACATGATAGCGGTCTAAACAGTGGCGCGGATACCTCATCACCTGTGATGTCCTATGGCGGCTCCCGCGCCTCCTCCCCTCTGTGCTGCTGTGTACCCGTCATTAGGCAGCACATACACAGCTCTGCTGGACGCATCTATAACCAGGCGGCGAGCTGTGACCGCACCTGCACCCCCTGTATGGAGATCAGAGGAGCAAATATCTGCAGCCTCTGATTATCCCAATACTCTGCCCAAACCGGGGAGCGCAGCATGTAAAGGGTTAAAGAATTAAGACACTAATACAGTACAATCCAAGATATATGATACCTACAGCATAGGGTTATCTATCTATCTCTCTATCTACTATCTATCTCTTATCTATCTATCTCATATCTATCATCTATCTAATATCTATCTATCTATCTCTCATATCTATCTCCTATCTATCAATCTATCTCATATCTATCTATCTCTCATATCTATCTATCTATCTATCTATCTCTCATATCTATCTATCTATCTATCTCCTATCTATCCATCTATCTCTGTGTGTTCCCCTTTATGCTGCTGCTATGACTGATGTTGGTGACTTTTTGCTGAATCCTCTGTGTTCTGTAATATATTCGTGCGCCTTGATAAACCCCATAAATAATAGTGATGTACGGGGGGGCTCTGCTCACCTAGCGCTGCGCCTCTGCGGCGGACGCTGACATTTTGCCATGGAACCTTCCATCATGCGGAGACGACTCGGAGATTGAAGGCATTTGGAAAGCGTCAGCAGCCGGATTATTCAATTATTCAAATCACCTGATATTAATACACAGGTGCGGGGGGAGGGGGCGCAGTGCCAACCAGAGAGGACTGAACTGCAGAGAATGCAGCCTGACACATGCCTAGTACTACCGGGGCACCGCCGGGACCACCACTACACAGCACTGGCAGGGGCACGGGTACCACCAAGACCAGGACACCCACAGCCCCCCCCCCCCCATAACACCGACACCCACAGCCCCCCCCCCCCATAACACCGACACCCACAGCCGCCCCCCCATAACACCGACACCCACAGCCGCCCCCCCCATAACACCGACACCCACAGCCGCCCCCCCCCATAACACCGACACCCACAGCCGCCCCCCCATAACACCGACACCCCGCCCATAACACCGACACCCCGCCCATAACACCGACACCCCGCCCATAACACCGACACCCACAGCCCCCCCCCCATAACACCGACACCCACAGCCCCCCCCCCCATAACACCGACACCCACAGCCGCCCCCCCATAACACCGACACCCACAGCCGCCCCCCATAACACCGACACCCACAGCCCCCCATAACACCGACACCCACAGCCCCCCCCCCCATAACGCCGACACCCACAGCCGCCCCCCCCCCCCATAACGCCGACACCCACAGCCGCCCCCCCCCATAACGCCGACACCCACAGCCGCCCCCCCCCCATAACACCGACTCCCACAGCCTCCATAACACCGACACCCACAGCCCCCCCATAACACCGACACCCACAGCCCCCCCATAACACCGACACCCACAGCCCCCCCATAACACCGACACCCACAGCCCCCCCATAACACCGACACCCACAGCCCCCCCATAACACCGACACCCACAGCCCCCCCCCCATAACACCGACACCCACAGCCCCCCCCCCATAACACCGACACCCACAGCCCCCCCCCCATAACACCGACACCCACAGCCCCCCCCCCCATAACACCGACACCCACAGCCGCCCCCCCATAACACCGACACCCACAGCCGCCCCCCCATAACACCGACACCCACAGCCGCCCCCCCATAACACCGACACCCACAGCCCCCCATAACACCGACACCCACAGCCCCCCCCATAACGCCGACACCCACAGCCCCCCCCCCATAACGCCGACACCCACAGCCGCCCCCCCCCATAACGCCGACACCCACAGCCGCCCCCCCCCATAACGCCGACACCCACAGCCGCCCCCCCCCATAACACCGACACCCACAGCCCCCCCATAACACCGACACCCACAGCCCCCCCATAACACCGACACCCACAGCCCCCCCATAACACCGACACCCACAGCCCCCCCATAACACCGACACCCACAGCCCCCCCATAACACCGACACCCACAGCCCCCCCATAACACCGACACCCACAGCCCCCCATAACACTGACACTCACAGCCACCATAACACTGACACCCACAGCCACCATAACACTGACACCCACAGCCCCCATAACACTGACCCCCACAGCCCCCCCATAACACCGACACCCACAGCCCCTATAACACTGACCCCCACAGCCCCCATAACACTGACACCCACAGCCCCCATAACACTGACACCCACAGCCCCCATAACACTGACACCCACAGCCCCCATAACACTGACACCCACAGCCCCCATAACACTGACACCCACAGCCCCCCATAACACCGACACCCACAGCCCCCCATAACACTGACGCCCACAGCCCCCCATAACACTGACACCCACAGCCCCCATAACACTGACACCCACAGCCCCCATAACACTGACACTCACAGCCCCCCATAACACCAACACCTGGACCGGAAGAATTGACATAGGGACAAGGGAGCAAACTACACCAGCATAGTACATGGCATGGGGCCAGAGTATCACACAGAATAGGATTAGATACACAGCTCAGCATCACACAGGAGAGGATTAGATACACGGCTCAGCAGACAGTATCACACAGGATAGGATTAGATATGCAACATCCCCCACCGGGTCCTTTTCTTGGGGCCTGGATGCAGCCGGGGCCCAGAATACCGGAGTGGCTGGCGGTTGCGGCCTAGGCACGCTGTGGTCACGGTGTTTGGTATGGGGACCGGAGGGCTGTCCTACAGCCTGGCAGCTCTCCAGCAGGTGGTGTGTGTGCAAGAAATGTTGGAGGGAGAGGCTGATGTACTTGTTTTCCCTGGGGCAACCCCTGAGTGTCTGTAGGATGAGTCCCTGGGTAATGGATGGGGGAGCCCGTGGTGGTAACAGCCATATCCAGGGATCAGACAGAGGCAATGTTGTGCAAAATAACTCACAGCTCTGTATTGGACAGAAAAAGGCAACGGGCCTAGACGGTCTCCCAGCAGATTCTGGTACAGGAGTGGTCATGGAGAGGGTCCTCAGGAATAGATGCACCAGCCTGGTAGTAGATGCTGGCTGGGATGGAGCTCTGTCCAGTTGTGCAAGCTGCAGCTCTGAGTCTCCAGACTCTGGGCCTGGGATTGGGTTAAGTGTCTCTCTTCTTTGTCTCTGTAGACAGATCTAGTGGTCTAGAGGCTTTGCTGGAAAGAGCATGTGCTCAAAGAGAGCTGGTGGTAAAGAGGCCTGTGCTCCACCCTGCACGGGGGTTTTTATCCTCCTGGTCAGGTGGTAGCACCTCTCCAATCACACTCCAGTTTACAATGCAGCCAAATCATTGGTCAATAACTTACACCCACTTAACTATTGCCTGTCCAGGCAGAGTCTACAGCTGCTGATTACCTGGGATCTCCCTTCATTATCCCCTGGTTAAGTCCGCGTTATGAACGGACGCTTAGGGCGCTGTCACACGTTGCGTTTGCAAACGCAGACGCAGACCAAACTGCGCCCACCGGGCGGTCCGCGGTCCAATCGCATCGGCGTTTCTCTATGTTTCTATTGAAAACGCCGATGCGATTGGACCGCGGACCGCCCGGTGGGCGCGGTTTGGTCTGCGTCTGCGTGTGACAGCAGCTCAGCAGACAGTATCACACAGGATAGGATTAGATACACAGCTCAGCACTCAGTATCACACAGGATAGGATTAGATACACAGCTCAGCAGACAGTATCACACAGGATAGGATTAGATACACAGCTCAGCAGGCAGTATCACACAGGATAGGATTAGATACACAGCTCAGCAGACAGTATCACACAGGATAGGATTAGATACACAGCTCAGCAGACAGTATCACACAGGATAGGATTAGATACACAGCTCAGCAGAGAGTATCACACAGGAGAGGATTAGATACACAGCTCAGCAGACTGTATCACACAGGAGAGGATTAGATACACAGCTCAGCAGACAGTATCACACAGGATAGGATTAGATACACAGCTCAGCACTCAGTATCACACAGGATAGGATTAGATACACAGCTCAGCAGACTGTATCACACAGGGTAGGATTAGATACACAGCTCAGCAGAGAGTATCACGCAGGATAGTATTAGATACACAGCTCAGCAGACAGTATCACACAGGATAGGATTAGATACACAGCTCAGCAGACAGTATCACACAGGATAGGATTAGATACACAGCTCAGCAGTCAGTATCACACAGGATAGGATTAGATACACAGCTCAGCAGACTGTATCACACAGGATAGGATTAGATACACAGCTCAGCAGAGAGTATCACGCAGGATAGTATTAGATACACAGCTCAGCAGACAGTATCACACAGGATAGGATTAGATACACAGCTCAGCAGACAGTATCACACAGGATAGGATTAGATACACAGCTCAGCAGTCAGTATCACACAGGATAGGATTAGATACACAGCTCAGCAGTCAGTATCACACAGGAGAGGATTGGATACACAGCTCAGCAGTCAGTATCACACAGGATAGGATTAGATACACAGCTCAGCAGACAGTATCACACAGGATAGGATTAGATACACAGCTCAGCAGACAGTATCACACAGGATAGGATTAGATACACAGCTCAGCACTCAGTATCACACAGGATAGGATTAGATACACAGCTCAGCAGACAGTATCACACAGGATAGGATTAGATACACAGCTCAGCAGAGAGTATCACACAGGAGAGGATTAGATACACAGCTCAGCAGACTGTATCACACAGGAGAGGATTAGATACACAGCTCAGCAGACAGTATCACACAGGATAGGATTAGATACACAGCTCAGCACTCAGTATCACACAGGATAGAATTAGATAAACAGCTCAGCAGACTGTATCACACAGGATAGGATTAGATACACAGCTCAGCAGACAGTATCACGCAGGATAGGATTAGATACACAGCTCAGCAGACAGTATCACACAGGATAGGATTAGATACAGCTCAGCAGACAGTATCACACAGGATAGGATTAGATACACAGATCAGCAGACAGTATCACACAGGCTAGGATTAGATACACAGCTCAGCAGTATCACACAGGAGAGGATTAGATACACCGCTCAGCAGACAGTATCGCACAGAATAGGATTAGATACACAGCTCAGCAGACAGTATCACACAGGATGGGATTGGATACACAGCTCAGCAGAGAGTATCACGCAGGATAGGATTAGATACACAGCTCTGCAGACAGTATCACACAGGATAGGATTACATACACAGCTCAGCAGACAGTATCACACAGGATAGGATTAGATACACAGCTCAGCAGACTGTATCACACAGGATAGGATTAGATACACAGCTCAGCAGAGAGTATCACGCAGGATAGTATTAGATACACGGTTCAGCAGACAGTATCACACAGGATGGGATTAGATACACAGCTCAGCAGAGAGTATCACGCAGGATAGTATTAGATACACAGCTCAGCAGACAGTATCACACAGGATAGGATTAGATACACAGCTCAGCAGACAGTATCACACAGGATAGGATTAGATACACAGCTCAGCACTCAGTATCACACAGGATAGGATTAGATACACCGCTCAGCAGACAGTATCACACAGGATGGGATTAGATACACAGCTCAGCAGACAGTATCACACAGGAGAGGATTAGATACACCGCTCAGCAGACAGTATCACACAGGATGGGATTAGATACACAGCTCAGCAGAGTGTATCACGCAGGATAGGATTAGATACACAGCTCAGCAGACTGTATCACACAGGATAGGATTAGATACACAGCTCAGCAGACAGTATCACACAGGATAGGATTAGATACACAGCTCAGCACTCAGTATCACACAGGATAGGATTAGATACACAGCTCAGCACTCAGTATCACACAGGATAGTATTAGATACACAGCTCAGCAGACTGTTTCACACAGGATAGGATTAGATACACGGCTCAGCAGACAGTATCACACAGGAGAGGATTAGATACACGGGTCAGCAGTCAGTATCACACAGGATTAGATACACAGCTCAGCAGACTGTATCACACAGGATAGGATTAGATACACAGCTCAGCAGACTGTATCACACAGGATAGGATTAAATACACAGCTCAGCAGACAGTATCACACAGGATAGGATTAGATACACAGCTCAGCAGTCAGTATCACACAGGATAGTATTAGATACACGGTTCAGCAGACAGTATCACACAGGATAGGATTAGATACACAGCTCAGCAGTCAGTATCACACAGGATAGTATTAGATACACGGTTCAGCAGACAGCATCACACAGGATGGGATTAGATACACAGCTCAGCAGACAGTATCACACAGGATGGGATTAGATACACAGCTCAACAGACAGTATCACACAGGATAGGATTAGATACACAGCTCAGCAGACAGTATCACGCAGGATAGGATTAGATACACAGCTCAGCAGACAGTATCACACAGGATAGGATTAGATACACAGCTCAGCAGACAGTATCACACAGGATAGGATTAGATACACAGCTCAGCAGACTGTATCACACAGGATAGGATTAGATACACAGCCCAGCAGACAGTATCACACAGGATAGGATTAGATACACAGCTCAGCAGACAGTATCACACAGGATGGGATTAGATACACAGCTCAGCAGAGAGTATCACGCAGGATAGGATTAGATACACAGCTCAGCAGACAGTATCACACAGGATAGGATTAGATACACAGCTCAGCAGACTGTATCACACAGGATAGGATTAGATACACAGCCCAGCAGACAGTATCACACAGGATAGGATTAGATACACAGCTCAGCAGGCAGTATCACACAGGAGAGGATTAGATACACAGCTCATCAGGCAGTATCACACAGGATAGGATTAGATACACCGCTCAGCAGACAGTATCACACATGACAGGATTAGATACACAGCTCAGCAGAGAGTATCACGCAGGATAGGATTAGATACACAGCTCAGCAGACAGTATCACACAGGATAGGATTAGATACACAGCTCAGCAGACTGTATCACACAGGATAGGATTAGATACACAGCTCAGCAGACTGTATCACACAGGATAGGATTAGATACACAGCCCAGCAGACAGTATCACACAGGATAGGATTAGATACACAGCTCAGCAGACAGTATCACACAGGATGGGATTAGATACACAGCTCAGCAGAGAGTATCACGCAGGATAGGATTAGATACACAGCTCAGCAGACAGTATCACACAGGATAGGATTAGATACACAGCTCAGCAGACTGTATCACACAGGATAGGATTAGATACACAGCCCAGCAGACAGTATCACACAGGATAGGATTAGATACACAGCTTAGCAGACAGTATCACACAGGATAGGATTAGATACACAGCTTAGAAGACAGTATCACACATTATAGGATTAGATACACAGCTCAGCAGGCAGTATCACACAGGATAGGATTAGATACACAGCGCAAAAGACAATATCACACAGGATAGGATTGGATACACAGGTATCAGTCAGTATCACAAATGAGAGGATTAGATACACAGGTATCAGTACTTCAGCAGTGTATATGACTGGAGATGATGGTGGGGACCTTCATGTGTCCTCTGTGCTGATCACTGCTGGGTTGTCGCTCCTGTGTGTGAGGAGATTATTGTCCAGCTGAGACCAAGCAAAAGAGAAGGGCAGAAACCTGGAAGTGATAACTATCCGGAACAGAGACCTGTACTGCTAGAGGGGGATGTAAGATAGATGATGGTATATAGATAGATAGGGGGGGACCCTGTACACATCACTATGTTGTGTGGTGTAATTCCCCTCCTGGCCTCTAGGTGCGCTGTAGTGAGGAGGTCACCTCTGTGTTACTATATACAGTATGTGTGGGGTGTTGGGGTGGGGTGACCCTGGTTTGGAGGACAGGGCGAGCCGCTGGGATGTGGGATTCTTCTTCTTCTTCCTTATTCTGAGACAGTTGTGATACATAAAGCATGGGATGTGCCGGCTCCTGACTCCCGGCTCCGCCGCTGATCCGGATGCTGAGTGACAGCTGCTTTCTGGTTTGGGGACCTTTTAGCGGTTTCTCTTCCTTAATGTTCCATCAAACGTCGGGGTCCCTGCTCCCCCCACATAACTAATTCATGGCGGCTGCAGACGGAGGAGATACTTTCATGTCTTTGCGACTGCAGGTATTAACGAGCCCGAAATCCGGGGAAATTCCATCTCCTGCAGAAATCGGAGCCTGAGCTGCATCATGGCAGTGTACGGGGCGTGTATATATCTCATATCCACATATATCCATCTTATATGTATCCATTGTATCTAGAACGGATCTAGAACACATCTACAGACTCATCGCGTTCTGTGTAGGACCCGTGCTAGAACCGAGGAAGAGAGTAGCGCTCCTCCCTCCTCCTGTGCAGGACCTCCGCACACAATCACATGACCACAACTGTGCAGGTCCTGAGACCAGAGAATGCTTTGTATCCACCCATCTGCCCGGGAGTAGAATAGCGCCTTAGCCTGCGCCTAAACGGGCCGGACCAGGTAAGTAAATGTGCCCCAATATAGGGGCTCAAGAAGTGACACTACTCCTGCAACCACTAAACTTGACTCCTTTCATGTGAAAATGGGGTGAGAAGAGTCATATTTTCCTGACTGGAGCAAATTCTTTTTTTAATAGGTAAAATGGATGAGATTTCACATAAAAGAAGAAATTCTAGAAGGGATATTTCAATACTTGAGGGGGCTGGGAGTTTAGTGAGGTCAAGTCTGGTGACAGGTTCTCTTTAAGATATACCTGCCCCTTAGGCTGCATTCACACAGCTGTATGGGGGACGTGTATCCGCCAACGTACATACGTATATAGAGGGCAATGGGTGCACGGCGTTGTACGGGAGCGGTGCCATTCCATAGCCTGGAGAAAGATAGGACATGTCCTATCGTTCCCGGAAATATAGCGCCGTGCTCCATGTTTCTCTATGGAGAGGGACGGGGGCGAGCGGCACCGACGTAATCCCGCTGTGCTATGGTGCGGTGGGCACAAGTTAGTGTGAATGTAGCCTTAGTGTGTATGTCAGCATCTTTCTCTTGTGGGGTCACACTCTCCCCTCTTCGTTGTTCTCCTGTATGATAAGGATCACATAGCTGGGGGGGGGCACCGGCGCCACCTTGTAACGGGTTAAGCGCGGCAGTCAGTTCATCTGCCGAGTGACAGATGGGACCCACTCCGCTGCAGAGATGAATAAATACATTTCCATCTCCGGACGCATTTGTTTTCTCGTTACGCCATGCATAATTAAAAAACGCGGCTGACCCCGGGGGCGCCGTTAAATTTGAAGAGCATCAAATATTCATAGAGAGGAGCGAGACAGACAGGGAGCATCGGGTTTGGCTGGTGACACGAGCCCTGGCCAAGAGACTGATACGGAAATGCCAGGATTCGGAGTGTGCAGGAGGTGGTGGGGGGTCGTAATGCCCATCCGGGGGGTGCCCCTACGTTGTACTATTGGCCGGTGATAATTAATTAGGGCTGGCGGTAATTATTCCTGGGCACGGAGTGATTAGACGGTTGTGTGAGGGGCAGGTGAAGAGGATGGAGGGGGCGTAGAGCTGGGCACCAAGCGTCCCTCATCCCCAGTGGCTAATAACGAGCGCGCCCCCGGTCTGACCGCGGTAATGCTGCCACATTAAGGCTAATAACTTGGGCAGCGGGCACGCTAATTACCCACTTGCAGCAGCTCAGCTCATACTACACAGGGCACATTACAAGGGAAGGGAAAAAAAAAGAACTCCGCGTCCGAGACTGACAGGCTAATAGGATCAGCTCCCCGAGGACTCCAGGCGGCTGTGACCAAACCGGAATATTCTCTGGTCATTGCTCGTCACCATGGAGCCGCTACTGGAGGACAGATTAACCCCTTCACATAGGAAAAGGGACTTAAAGGGGAACTCCATGCACAAAAACAAAGCGGGAACCCACCACTTTGCTCTAGGTTTGAAGTAATAGCCGGATGTCACAGGTCAGGCGTCTCCTAAAGTGCCACCCCGAAACCTAGACTGGAAGGGCTTGGACTTTCTCTCCTTGTTGACCTTGAGACCAACTCTACATCATCCTATGATACGTGTATTATGCTCCTACCCCTAACTGCACCAGCACAGATAGCCCACAATAGAGATGAAGAAAGTTAAAGGGGAACTCCAATTGACTACACAGGGTATCTGATCTTATAGCAGATGTCTGGAATCATATCGACGTATTTATATGAATTATCTATGGCTACTTCAGATCTGCATTGGAGTGTTTGCTCTTCAAGTGGAGTTCCCCTTTAAGGGTTCTTATCCTGAATGGAGCCTATGGTATATTTGATGGCATTGTGACTCCACCCACTCACGGATGAGTGTGGTAGACCTTACAAGGTCAGTTCCCAAAATGTCTTTTCTACTCTAGACCACATCACACGCCCTAGTATTGATATACTACTAACACTTGTAAAGCCAAGCACTAGACCACCAGGGATGATGCTCTCCAAGACTTCAAGGGAAGGGGAAATGCTACTGTGCCCTGGACCACTAGGTATTTTGATATTGATCTGTACAGTACTGTTCTAGATCACCAGGGATGCTATCATTGACTTTTTTACAGACCTAGACCACCAGGGATGCTGACATTTACCACTTCACCACCTAAGCCCTCCAGGGATGCTGGAATAAACCATTAACCACCATAGACCTCCAAAGATAATATGAGTAACATTTTACTTCTTCACACCACCAGGGATGTAAGCACGGACCATTATGCTGGACTAGACCACAATGGATTCTGGTTTCAACCATGTTACTGCCTGTCTGCCTGAGATAATGATAAAAAAACACTTCTATCTAATATCATCAATAAGGCTGTTTGAGGTAGTACTATCAGTATGCAGGCTGTGCTAGCAAACATGGCTGAGATATAGGCTGGCTGTATGCAGGCTCTGGTAGCAGACATGGCTGAGATATGGGCTGGCTGTATGCAGGCTGTGTCTCTGGTAGCAGACATGGCTGAGATGTAGGCTGGCTGTATGCTGGCAGTGTCTCTGGTAGCAAACATGGCTGAGATATAGGCTGGCTGTATGCAGGCTGTCTCTCTGGTAGCAGACATGGCTGAGATATGGGCTGGCTGTATGCTGGCAGTGTCTCTGGTAGTAGACATGGCTAAGATATTGGCTGGCTGTAAGCAGGCTGTGTCTCTGGTAGCAGACATGGCTGAGATATAGGCTGGCTGTATGCTGGCAGTGTCTCTGGTAGCAGACATGGCTGAGATATGGGCTGGCTGTATGCAGGCTGTGTCTCTGGTAGCAGACATGGCTGAGATGTAGGCTGGCTGTATGCTGGCAGTGTCTCTGGTAGCAAACATGGCTGAGATATAGGCTGGCTGTATGCAGGCTGTCTCTCTGGTAGCAGACATGGCTGAGATATGGGCTGGCTGTATGCTGGCAGTGTCTCTGGTAGTAGACATGGCTAAGATATTGGCTGGCTGTAAGCAGGCTGTGTCTCTGGTAGCAGACATGGCTGAGATATAGGCTGGCTGTATGCAGGCTGTCTCTCTGGTAGCAGACATGGCTGAGATATGGGCTGGCCGTATGCTGGCTGTGTCTCTGGTAGCAGACATGGCTGAGATATAGGCTGGCTGTATGCTGGCATTGTCTCTGGTAGCAGACATGGCTGAGATATGGGCTGACTGTATGCTGGCTGTGTCTCTGGTAGCAGACATGGCTGAGATATGGGCTGACTGTATGCTGGCAGTGTCTCTGGTAGTAGACATGGCTGAGATATTGGCTGACTGTATGCTGGCTGTGTCTCTGGTAGCAGACATGGCTGAGATATGGGCTGGCCGTATGCTGGCTGTGTCTCTGGTAGCAGACATGGCTGAGATACAGGCTGGCTGTATGCTGGCAGTGTCTCTGGTAGCAGACATGGCTGAGATATGGGCTGGCTGTATGCAGGCTGTGTCTCTGGTAGCAGACATGGCTGAGATATGGGCTGACTGTATGCTGGCAGTGTCTCTGGTAGCAGACATGGCTGAGATATGGGCTGACTGTATGCTGGCTGTGTCTCTGGTAGCAGACATGGCTGAGATATGGGCTGGCTGTATGCTGACTGTGTCTCTGGTAGTAGACATGGCTGAGATATGGGCTGGCTGTATGCTGGCTGTGTCTCTGGTAGCAGACATGGCTGAGATATAGGCTGGCTGTATGCTGGCAGTGTCTCTGGTAGCAGACATGGCTGAGATATGGGCTGACTGTATGCTGGCTGTGTCTCTGGTAGCAGACATGGCTGAGATATGGGCTGACTGTATGCTGGCAGTGTCTCTGGTAGTAGACATGGCTGAGATATTGGCTGGCTGTATGCAGGCTGTGTCTCTGGTAGCAGACATGGCTGAGATATGGGCTGGCCATATGCTGGCTGTGTCTCTGTTAGCAGACATGGCTGAGATATAGGCTGGCTGTATGCTGGCTGTGTCTCTGGTAGCAGACATGGCTGAGATATGGGCTGGCTGTATGCTGGCTGTGTCTCTGGTAGCAGACATGGCTGAGATATAGGCTGGCTGTATGCAGGCTCTGGTAGCAGACATGGCTGAGATATGGGCTGGCTGTATGCAGGCTGTGTCTCTGGTAGCAGACATGGCTGAGATATAGGCTGGCTGTATGCAGGCTGTCTCTCTGGTGGCAGACATGGCTGAGATATGGGCTGGCCATATGCTGGCAGTGTCTCTGGTAGCAGACATGGCTGAGATATAGGCTGGCTGTATGCTGGCAGTGTCTCTGGTAGCAGACATGGCTGAGATATGGGCTGGCTGTATGCAGGCTGTGTCTCTGGTAGCAGACATGGCTGAGATGTAGGCTGGCTGTATGCTGGCAGTGTCTCTGGTAGCAAACATGGCTGAGATATAGGCTGGCTGTATGCAGGCTGTCTCTCTGGTAGCAGACATGGCTGAGATATGGGCTGGCTGTATGCTGGCAGTGTCTCTGGTAGTAGACATGGCTAAGATATTGGCTGGCTGTATGCAGGCTGTGTCTCTGGTAGCAGACATGGCTGAGATATAGGCTGGCTGTATGCAGGCTGTCTCTCTGGTAGCAGACATGGCTGAGATATGGGCTGGCCGTATGCTGGCTGTGTCTCTGGTAGCAGACATGGCTGAGATATAGGCTGGCTGTATGCTGGCATTGTCTCTGGTAGCAGACATGGCTGAGATATGGGCTGACTGTATGCTGGCTGTGTCTCTGGTAGCAGACATGGCTGAGATATGGGCTGACTGTATGCTGGCAGTGTCTCTGGTAGTAGACATGGCTGAGATATTGGCTGGCTGTATGCTGGCTGTGTCTCTGGTAGCAGACATGGCTGAGATATGGGCTGGCCGTATGCTGGCTGTGTCTCTGGTAGCAGACATGGCTGAGATACAGGCTGGCTGTATGCTGGCAGTGTCTCTGGTAGCAGACATGGCTGAGATATAGGCTGGCTGTATGCAGGCTGTGTCTCTGGTAGCAGACATGGCTGAGATATGGGCTGACTGTATGCTGGCAGTGTCTCTGGTAGCAGACATGGCTGAGATATGGGCTGACTGTATGCTGGCTGTGTCTCTGGTAGCAGACATGGCTGAGATATGGGCTGGCTGTATGCTGACTGTGTCTCTGGTAGTAGACATGGCTGAGATATGGGCTGGCTGTATGCTGGCTGTGTCTCTGGTAGCAGACATGGCTGAGATATGGGCTGGCTGTATGCTGGCAGTGTCTCTGGTAGCAGACATGGCTGAGATATGGGCTGACTGTATGCTGGCTGTGTCTCTGGTAGCAGACATGGCTGAGATATGGGCTGACTGTATGCTGGCAGTGTCTCTGGTAGTAGACATGGCTGAGATATTGGCTGGCTGTATGCAGGCTGTGTCTCTGGTAGCAGACATGGCTGAGATATGGGCTGGCCATATGCTGGCTGTGTCTCTGGTAGCATACATGGCTGAGATATAGGCTGGCTGTATGCTGGCTGTGTCTCTGGTAGCAGACATGGCTGAGATATGGGCTGGCTGTATGCTGGCTGTGTCTCTGGTAGCAGACATGGCTGAGATATAGGCTGGCTGTATGCAGGCTCTGGTAGCAGACATGGCTGAGATATGGGCTGGCTGTATGCAGGCTGTGTCTCTGGTAGCAGACATGGCTGAGATATGGGCTGGCTGTATGCAGGCTGTCTCTCTGGTAGCAGACATGGCTGAGATATGGGCTGGCCATATGCTGGCAGTGTCTCTGGTAGCAGACATGGCTGAGATATGGGCTGGCTGTATGCAGGCTGTGTCTCTGGTAGCAGACATGGCTGAGATATAGGCTGGCTGTATGCAGGCTGTCTCTCTGGTAGCAGACATGGCTGAGATATGGGCTGACTGTATGCTGGCAGTGTCTCTGGTAGGAGACATGGCTGAGATATGGGCTGACTGTATGCTGGCTGTGTCTCTGGTAGCAGACATGGCTGAGATATGGGCTGGCTGTATGCTGACTGTGTCTCTGGTAGTAGACATGGCTGAGATATGGGCTGGCTGTATGCTGGCTGTGTCTCTGGTAGCAGACATGGCTGAGATATAGGCTGGCTGTATGCTGGCTGTGTCTCTGGTAGCAGACATGGCTGAGATATGGGCTGACTGTATGCTGGCAGTGTCTCTGGTAGTAGACATGGCTGAGATATTGGCTGGCTGTATGCAGGCTGTGTCTCTGGTAGCAGACATGGCTGAGATATAGGCTGGCTGTATGCTGGCAGTGTCTCTGGTAGCAGACATGGCTGAGATACAGGCTGGCTGTATGCTGGCAGTGTCTCTGGTAGCAGACATGGCTGAGATATGGGCTGGCTGTATGCAGGCTGTGTCTCTGGTAGCAGACATGGCTGAGATATGGGCTGACTGTATGCTGGCAGTGTCTCTGGTAGCAGACATGTCTGAGATATGGGCTGGCTGTATGCTGACTGTGTCTCTGGTAGTAGACATGGCTGAGGTAGTACTGGCTGTATACAGGATGTGTCTGGTAGTAGCCGGGCTGAGGTAGTACTGGCTGTATACAGGATGTGTTTGGTCGTAGCTGGGCTGGTAGCAGACATGGCTGAGATATGGGCTTACTGTATGCTGGCAGTGTCTCTGGTAGTAGACATGGCTGAGATATTGGCTGGCTGTATGCAGGCTGTGTCTCTGGTAGCAGACATGGCTGAGATATAGGCTGGCTGTATGCTGGCAGTGTCTCTGGTAGCAGACATGGCTGAGATACAGGCTGGCTGTATGCTGGCAGTGTCTCTGGTAGCAGACATGGCTGAGATATGGGCTGGCTGTATGCAGGCTGTGTCTCTGGTAGCAGACATGGCTGAGATATGGGCTGACTGTATGCTGGTAGTGTCTCTGGTAGCAGACATGGCTGAGATATGGGCTGGCTGTATGCAGGCTGTGTCTCTGGTAGCAGCCTGGGCTGAGGTAGTACTGGCTGTATACAGGATGTGTCTGGTAGTAGCCGGGCTGAGGTAGTACTGGCTGTATACAGGATGTGTCTGGTAGTAGCTGGGCTGAGGTAGTACTGGCTGTATACAGGATGTGTCTGGTAGTAACTGGGCTGAGGTAATACTGGCTGTATATAGGATGTGTCTGGTAGTAGCCGGGCTGAGGTACTACTGGATGTATATAGGATGTGTCTGGTAGTAGCTGGGCTGAGGTAGTACTGGCTGTATATAGGATGTGTCTGGTAGTAGCCGGGCTGTGGTAGTACTGGCTGTATACAGGATGTGTCTGGTAGTAGCTGGGCTGAGGTAGTACTGGCTGTATACAGAATGTGTCTGGTAGTAGCCAGGCTGAGGTAGTACTGGCTGTATACAGAATGTGTCTGGTAGTAGCAGGGCTGAGGTAGTACTGGCTGTATACAGGATGTGTCTGGTAGTAGCCGGGCTGAGGTAGTACTGCCTGTATACAGGATGTGTCTGGTAGTAGCACGGCTGAGGTAGTACTGGCTGTATACAGGATGTGTTTGGTAGTAGCAGGGCTGAGGTAGTACTGGCTGTATACAGACTGTGTCTGGTAGTAGCCGGGCTGAGGTAGTACTGCCTGTATACAGGATGTGTCTGGTAGTAGCTGGGCTGAGGTAGTACTGGCTGTATACAGGATGTGTCTGGTAGTAGCTGGGCTGTGGTAGTACTGGCTGTATACAGGATGTGTCTGGTAGTAGCTGGGCTGAGGTAGTACTGGCTGTATACAGGATGTGTCTGGTAGTAGCTGGGCTGAGGTAGTACTGGCTGTATACAGGATGTGTCTGGTAGTAGCTGGGCTGAGGCAGTACTGGCTGTATACAGGATGTGTCTGGTAGTAGCTGGGCTGAGGTAGTACTGGCTGTATACAGGATGTGTCTGGTAGTAGCTGGGCTGTGGTAGTACTGGCTGTATACAGGATGTGTCTGGTAGTAGCTGGGCTGAGGTAGTACTGGCTGTATACAGGATGTGTCTGGTAGTAGCTGGGCTGAGGTAGTACTGGCTGTATACAGGATGTGTCTGGTAGCAGCTGGGCTGAGGTAGTCCTGGCTGTATACAGGATGTGTCTGGTAGTAGCTGGGCTGAGGTAGTACTGGCTGTATACAGGATGTGTCTGGTAGTAGCCGGGCTGAGGTAGTACTGGATGTATATAGGATGTGTCTGGTAGTAGCTGGGCTGAGGTAGTACTGGCTGTATACAGGATATGTCTGGTAGTAGCTGGGCTGAGGTAGTACTGGCTGTATACAGGATTTGTCTGGTAGTAGCCGGGCTGAGGTAGTACTGGCTGTTTACAGGATGTGTCTGGTAGTAACAGGGCTGAGGTACTACTGGCTGTATACTGGATGTGTCTGGTAGTAGCAGGGCTGAGGTAGTACTGGCTGTATACAGGATGTGTCTGGTAGTAGCTGGGCTGAGGTAGTACTGGCTGTATACTGGATGTGTCTGGTAGTAACAGGGCTGAGGTACTACTGGCTGAATATAGGATGTGTCTGGTTGTAGCTGGGCTGCGGTAGTACTGGCTGTATACAGGATGTGTCTGGTAGTAACAGGCCTGAGGTACTACTGGCTGTATATAGGATGTGTCTGGTAGTAGCAGGGCTGAGGTAGTACTGTCTGTATACAGGATGTGTCTGGTAGTAGCTGGGCTGAGGTAGTACTGGCTGTATACAGGATGTGTCTGGTAGTAGCCGGGCTGAGGTAGTACTGGCTGTATACAGGATGTGTCTGGTAGTACTGGCTGTATACAGGATGTGTCTGGTAGTAGCAGGGCTGAGGTAGTACTGGCTGTATACAGGATGTGTCTGGTAGTAGCTGGGCTGAGGTAGTACTGGCTGTATACAGGATGTGTCTGGTAGTATCTGGGCTGAGGTAGTACTGGCTGTATACGGGATGTGTCTGGTAGTAGCTGGGCTAAGGTAGTACTGGCTGTATACAGGATGTGTCTGGTAGTAGCTGGGCTGAGGTAGTGCTGGCTGTATATAGAATGTGTCTGGTAGTAGCAGGGCTGAGGTAGTACTGGCTGTATACAGGATGTGTCTGGTACTAGCTGGGCTGAGGTAGTACTGGCTGTATACAGGATGTGTCTGGTAGTAGCAGGGCTGAGGTAGTACTGGCTGTATACAGGATGTGTCTGGTAGTACTGGCTGTATACAGAATGTGTCTGGTAGTAGCCGGGCTGAGGTAGTACTGGCTGTATACAGGATGTGTCTGGTAGTAGCTGGGCTGAGGTAGTACTGGCTGTATACAGGATGTGTCTGGTAGTAACAGGGCTGAGGTAGTACTGGCTTTATACAGGATGTGTCTGGTAGTAGCTGGACTGAGGCAGTACTGGCTGTATACAGGATGTGTCTGGTAGTAGCTGGGCTGAGGTAGGACTGGCTGTATACAGGATGTGTCTGGTAGTAACAGGGCTGAGGTAGTACTGGCTGTATACAGGATGTGTCTGGTAGTAGCTGGACTGAGGCAGTACTGGCTGTATACAGGATGTGTCTGGTAGTAGCTGGGCTGAGGTAGGACTGGCTGTATACAGGATGTGTCTGGTAGTAGCTGGGCTGAGGTAGTACTGGCTGTATACAGGATGTGTCTGGTAGTAGCTGGGCTGAGGTAGGACTGGCTGTATATAGGATGTGTCTGGTAGTAGCTGGGCTGAGGTAGTACTGGCTGTATACAGGATGTGTCTGGTAGTAGCCGGGCTGAGGTAGTACTGTCTGTATATAGTATGTGTCTGGCAGTAGCTGGGCTGAGGTAGTACTGGCTGTATACAGGATGTGTCTGGTAGTAGCCGGGCTGAGGTAGTACTGTCTGTATATAGTATGTGTCTGGCAGTAGCTGGGCTGAGGTAGTACTGGCTGTGTACAGGATGTGTCTGGTAGTAGCCAGGCTGAGGTAGTACTGGCTGTATGCAGGATGTGTCTGGTAGTAGCTGGGCTGAGGTAGTACTGGCTGTATACAGGATGTGTCTGGTAGTAGCTGGGCTGAGGTAGTACTGGCTGTATACAGGATGTGTCTGGTAGTAGCTGGGCTGAGGTAGCACTGGCTGTATACAGGATGTGTCTGGTAGTAGCTGGGCTGAGATAGTACTGGCTGTATACAGGATGTGTCTGGTACTAGCCGGGCTGAGGTAGTACTGGCTGTATACAGGATGTGTCTGGTACTAACCGGGCTGAGGTAGTACTGGCTGTATACAGGATGTGTCTGGTAGTAGCTGGGCTGAGGTAGTACTGTCTGTATACAGGATGTGTCTGGTAGTAGCTGAGCTGAGGTACTACTGGCTGTATACAGGATGTGTCTGGTAGTAGCAGGGCTGTGGTAATACTGGCTGTATACAGGATGTGTCTGGTAGTAGCCGGGCTGAGGTAGTACTGGCTGTATATAGAATGTGTCTGGTAGTAGCCGGGCTGAGGTAGTACTGGCTGTATACAGGATGTGTCTGGTAGTAGCTGGGCTGAGGTACTACTGGCTGTATATAGGATGTGTCTGGTAGTAGCTGGGCTGAGGTAGTACTGGCTGTATACAGGATATGTCTGGTAGTAGCCGGGCTGAGATAGTACTGGCTGTATACAGGATGTGTCTGGTAGTAGCCTGGCTGAGGTAGTACTGGCTGTATACAGGATGTGTCTGGTAGTAGCCGGGCTGAGGTAGTACTGGCTGTATACAGGATGTGTCTGGTAGTAGCCGGGCTGAGGTAGTACTGGCTGTATATAGAATGTGTCTGGTAGTAGCTGGGCTGAGGTATTACTGGCTGTATACAGGATGTGTCTGGCAGTAGCTGGGCTGAGGTAGTACTGGCTGTATACAGGATGTGTCCGGTAGTAGCTGGGCTGAGGTAGTACTGGCTGTATACAGGATGTGTCTGGTAGTAGCTGGGCTGAGGTAGTACTGGATGTATATAGGATGTGTCTGGTAGTAGCTGGGATGAGGTAGTACTGGCTGTATACAGGATGTGTCTGGTAGTAGCAGGGCTGAGGTAATACTGGCTGTATACAGGATGTGTCTGGTAGTAGCTGGGCTGAGGTAGTACTGGCTGTATACAGGATGTGTCTGGTAGTAGCTGGGCTGAGGTAGTACTGGCTGTATACAGGATGTGTCTGGTAGAGGCCGGGCTGAGGTAGTACTGGCTGTATACAGGATGTGTCTGGTAGTAGCTGGGCTGAGGTAGTACTGGCTGTATATAGGATGTGTCTGGTAGTAGCCGGGCTGAGGTAGTACTGGCTGTATACAGGATGTGTCTGGTAGTAGATGGGCTGAGCTAGTACTGGCTGTATACAGGATGTGTTTGGTAGTAGATGGGCTGAGGTAGTACTGGCTGTATACAGGATGTGTCTGGTAGTAGCCGGGCTGAGGTAGTACTGGCTGTATACAGGATGTGGCAGGTAGTAGCCGGGCTGAGGTAGTACTGGCTGTATACAGGATGTGTCTGGTAGTAGCTGGGCTGAGGTACTACTGGCTGTATACAGGATGTGTCTGGTAGTAGCTGGGCTGAGGTAGTACTGGCTGTATATAGGATGTGTCTGGTAGTAGCCCGGTTGAGGTAGTACTGGCTGTATACAGGATGTGTCTGGTAGTAGCTAGGCTGAGGTACTACTGGCTGTATATAGGATGTGTCTGGTAGTAGCCGGGCTGAGGTAGTACTGGCTGTATATAGGATGTGTCTGGTAGTAGCTGGGCTGAGGTAGTACTGGCTGTATACAGGATGTGTCTGGTAGTAGCTGGGCCGAGGTAGTACTGGCTGTATATAGCATGTGTCTGGTAGTAGCTTGGCTGAGGTAGTACTGGCTGTATATAGGATGTGTCTGGTAGTAGCAGGGCTGAGGTAGTCCTGGCTGTATACAGGATGTGTCTGGTAGTAGCTGGGCTGAGGTAGTACTGGCTGTATACAGGATGTGTCTGGTAGTAGCTGGGCTGAGGTAGTACTGGCTGTATACAGGATGTGTCTGGTAGTAACAGGGCTGAGGTACTACTGGCTGTATATAGGATGTGTCTGGTAGTAGCAGGGCTGAGGTAGTACTGTCTGTATACAGGATGTGTCTGGTAGTAGCAGGGCTGAGGTAGTACTGGCTGTATACAGGATGTGTCTGGTAGTAGCTGGGCTGAGGTAGTACTGGCTGTATATAGGATGTGTCTGGTAGTAGCCGGGCTGAGGTAGTACTGGCTGTATACAGGATGTGTCTGGTAGTAGATGGGCTGAGGTAGTACTGGCTGTATACAGGATGTGTTTGGTAGTAGATGGGCTGAGGTAGTACTGGCTGTATACAGGATGTGTCTGGTAGTAGCCGGGCTAAGGTAGTACTGGCTGTATACAGGATGTGGCAGGTAGTAGCCGGGCTGAGGTAGTACTGGCTGTATACAGGATGTGTCTGGTAGTAGCTGGGCTGAGGTACTACTGGCTGTATACAGGATGTGTCTGGTAGTAGCTGGGCTGAGGTAGTACTGGCTGTATATAGGATGTGTCTGGTAGTAGCCCGGTTAAGGTAGTACTGGCTGTATACAGGATGTGTCTGGTAGTAGCTAGGCTGAGGTACTACTGGCTGTATATAGGATGTGTCTGGTAGTAGCCGGGCTGAGGTAGTACTGGCTGTATATAGGATGTGTCTGGTAGTAGCTGGGCTGAGGTAGTACTGGCTGTATACAGGATGTGTCTGGTAGTAGCTGGGCTGAGGTAGTACTGGCTGTATATAGGATGTGTCTGGTAGTAGCAGGGCTGAGGTAGTCCTGGCTGTATACAGGATGTGTCTGGTAGTAGCTGGGCTGAGGTAGTACTGGCTGTATACAGGATGTGTCTGGTAGTAGCTGGGCTGAGGTAGTACTGGCTGTATACAGGATGTGTCTGGTAGTAACAGGGCTGAGGTAGTACTGGCTGTATATAGGATGTGTCTGGTAGTAGCAGGGCTGAGGTAGTACTGTCTGTATACAGGATGTGTCTGGTAGTAGCAGGGCTGAGGTAGTACTGGCTGTATACAGGATGTGTCTGGTAGTAGCCGGGCTGAGGTAGTACTGGCTGTATACAGGATGTGTCTGGTAGTACTGGCTGTATACAGGATGTGTCAGGTAGTAGCTGGGCTGAGGTAGTACTGGCTGTATACAGGATGTGTGTGGTAGTAGCTGGGCTGAGGTAGTACTGGATGTATATAGGATGTGTCTGGTAGTAGCTGGGATGAGGTAGTACTGGCTGTATACAGGATGTGTCTGGTAGTAGCCGGGCTGAGGTAATACTGGCTGTATACAGGATGTGTCTGGTAGTAGCTGGGCTGAGGTAGTACTGGCTGTATACAGGATGTGTCTGGTAGTAGCTGGGCTGAGGTAGTACTGGCTGTATACAGGATGTGTCTGGTAGTAGCCGGGCTGAGGTCGTACTGGCTGTATACAGGATGTGTCTGGTAGTAGCTGGGCTGAGGTAGTACTGACTGTATACAGGATGTGTCTGGTAGTAGCCGGGCTGAGGTAGTACTGGCTGTATACAGGATGTGTCTGGTAGTAGATGGGCTGAGGTAGTACTGGCTGTATACAGGATGTGTTTGGTAGTAGATGGGCTGAGGTAGTACTGGCTGTATACAGGATGTGTCTGGTAGTAGCTGGGCTGAGGTAGTACTGGCTGTATACAGGATGTGGCAGGTAGTAGCCGGGCTGAGGTAGTACTGGCTGTATACAGGATGTGTCTGGTAGTAGCTGGGCTGAGGTACTACTGGCTGTATACAGGATGTGTCTGGTAGTAGCTGGGCTGAGGTAGTACTGGCTGTATATAGAATGTGTCTGGTAGTAGCCGGGCTGAGGTAGTACTGGCTGTATACAGGATGTGTCTGGTAGTAGCTGGGCTGAGGTAGTACTGGCTGTATACAGGATGTGTCTGGTAGTAACAGGGCTGAGGTAGTACTGGCTTTATACAGGATGTGTCTGGTAGTAGCTGGACTGAGGCAGTACTGGCTGTATACAGGATGTGTCTGGTAGTAGCTGGGCTGAGGTAGGACTGGCTGTATACAGGATGTGTCTGGTAGTAACAGGGCTGAGGTAGTACTGGCTGTATACAGGATGTGTCTGGTAGTAGCTGGACTGAGGCAGTACTGGCTGTATACAGGATGTGTCTGGTAGTAGCTGGGCTGAGGTAGGACTGGCTGTATACAGGATGTGTCTGGTAGTAGCTGGGCTGAGGTAGTACTGGCTGTATACAGGATGTGTCTGGTAGTAGCTGGGCTGAGGTAGGACTGGCTGTATATAGGATGTGTCTGGTAGTAGCTGGGCTGAGGTAGTACTGGCTGTATACAGGATGTGTCTGGTAGTAGCCGGGCTGAGGTAGTACTGTCTGTATATAGTATGTGTCTGGCAGTAGCTGGGCTGAGGTAGTACTGGCTGTATACAGGATGTGTCTGGTAGTAGCCGGGCTGAGGTAGTACTGTCTGTATATAGTATGTGTCTGGCAGTAGCTGGGCTGAGGTAGTACTGGCTGTGTACAGGATGTGTCTGGTAGTAGCCAGGCTGAGGTAGTACTGGCTGTATGCAGGATGTGTCTGGTAGTAGCTGGGCTGAGGTAGTACTGGCTGTATACAGGATGTGTCTGGTAGTAGCTGGGCTGAGGTAGTACTGGCTGTATACAGGATGTGTCTGGTAGTAGCTGGGCTGAGGTAGCACTGGCTGTATACAGGATGTGTCTGGTAGTAGCTGGGCTGAGATAGTACTGGCTGTATACAGGATGTGTCTGGTACTAGCCGGGCTGAGGTAGTACTGGCTGTATACAGGATGTGTCTGGTACTAACCGGGCTGAGGTAGTACTGGCTGTATACAGGATGTGTCTGGTAGTAGCTGGGCTGAGGTAGTACTGTCTGTATACAGGATGTGTCTGGTAGTAGCTGAGCTGAGGTACTACTGGCTGTATACAGGATGTGTCTGGTAGTAGCAGGGCTGTGGTAATACTGGCTGTATACAGGATGTGTCTGGTAGTAGCCGGGCTGAGGTAGTACTGGCTGTATATAGAATGTGTCTGGTAGTAGCCGGGCTGAGGTAGTACTGGCTGTATACAGGATGTGTCTGGTAGTAGCTGGGCTGAGGTACTACTGGCTGTATATAGGATGTGTCTGGTAGTAGCTGGGCTGAGGTAGTACTGGCTGTATACAGGATATGTCTGGTAGTAGCCGGGCTGAGATAGTACTGGCTGTATACAGGATGTGTCTGGTAGTAGCCTGGCTGAGGTAGTACTGGCTGTATACAGGATGTGTCTGGTAGTAGCCGGGCTGAGGTAGTACTGGCTGTATACAGGATGTGTCTGGTAGTAGCCGGGCTGAGGTAGTACTGGCTGTATATAGAATGTGTCTGGTAGTAGCTGGGCTGAGGTATTACTGGCTGTATACAGGATGTGTCTGGCAGTAGCTGGGCTGAGGTAGTACTGGCTGTATACAGGATGTGTCCGGTAGTAGCTGGGCTGAGGTAGTACTGGCTGTATACAGGATGTGTCTGGTAGTAGCTGGGCTGAGGTAGTACTGGATGTATATAGGATGTGTCTGGTAGTAGCTGGGATGAGGTAGTACTGGCTGTATACAGGATGTGTCTGGTAGTAGCAGGGCTGAGGTAATACTGGCTGTATACAGGATGTGTCTGGTAGTAGCTGGGCTGAGGTAGTACTGGCTGTATACAGGATGTGTCTGGTAGTAGCTGGGCTGAGGTAGTACTGGCTGTATACAGGATGTGTCTGGTAGAGGCCGGGCTGAGGTAGTACTGGCTGTATACAGGATGTGTCTGGTAGTAGCTGGGCTGAGGTAGTACTGGCTGTATATAGGATGTGTCTGGTAGTAGCCGGGCTGAGGTAGTACTGGCTGTATACAGGATGTGTCTGGTAGTAGATGGGCTGAGCTAGTACTGGCTGTATACAGGATGTGTTTGGTAGTAGATGGGCTGAGGTAGTACTGGCTGTATACAGGATGTGTCTGGTAGTAGCCGGGCTGAGGTAGTACTGGCTGTATACAGGATGTGGCAGGTAGTAGCCGGGCTGAGGTAGTACTGGCTGTATACAGGATGTGTCTGGTAGTAGCTGGGCTGAGGTACTACTGGCTGTATACAGGATGTGTCTGGTAGTAGCTGGGCTGAGGTAGTACTGGCTGTATATAGGATGTGTCTGGTAGTAGCCCGGTTGAGGTAGTACTGGCTGTATACAGGATGTGTCTGGTAGTAGCTAGGCTGAGGTACTACTGGCTGTATATAGGATGTGTCTGGTAGTAGCCGGGCTGAGGTAGTACTGGCTGTATATAGGATGTGTCTGGTAGTAGCTGGGCTGAGGTAGTACTGGCTGTATACAGGATGTGTCTGGTAGTAGCTGGGCCGAGGTAGTACTGGCTGTATATAGCATGTGTCTGGTAGTAGCTTGGCTGAGGTAGTACTGGCTGTATATAGGATGTGTCTGGTAGTAGCAGGGCTGAGGTAGTCCTGGCTGTATACAGGATGTGTCTGGTAGTAGCTGGGCTGAGGTAGTACTGGCTGTATACAGGATGTGTCTGGTAGTAGCTGGGCTGAGGTAGTACTGGCTGTATACAGGATGTGTCTGGTAGTAACAGGGCTGAGGTACTACTGGCTGTATATAGGATGTGTCTGGTAGTAGCAGGGCTGAGGTAGTACTGTCTGTATACAGGATGTGTCTGGTAGTAGCAGGGCTGAGGTAGTACTGGCTGTATACAGGATGTGTCTGGTAGTAGCTGGGCTGAGGTAGTACTGGCTGTATATAGGATTTGTCTGGTAGTAGCCGGGCTGAGGTAGTACTGGCTGTATACAGGATGTGTCTGGTAGTAGATGGGCTGAGGTAGTACTGGCTGTATACAGGATGTGTTTGGTAGTAGATGGGCTGAGGTAGTACTGGCTGTATACAGGATGTGTCTGGTAGTAGCCGGGCTAAGGTAGTACTGGCTGTATACAGGATGTGGCAGGTAGTAGCTGGGCTGAGGTAGTACTGGCTGTATACAGGATGTGTCTGGTAGTAGCTGGGCTGAGGTACTACTGGCTGTATACAGGATGTGTCTGGTAGTAGCTGGGCTGAGGTAGTACTGGCTGTATATAGGATGTGTCTGGTAGTAGCCCGGTTGAGGTAGTACTGGCTGTATACAGGATGTGTCTGGTAGTAGCTAGGCTGAGGTACTACTGGCTGTATATAGGATGTGTCTGGTAGTAGCCGGGCTGAGGTAGTACTGGCTGTATATAGGATGTGTCTGGTAGTAGCTGGGCTGAGGTAGTACTGGCTGTATACAGGATGTGTCTGGTAGTAGCTGGGCTGAGGTAGTACTGGCTGTATATAGGATGTGTCTGGTAGTAGCAGGGCTGAGGTAGTCCTGGCTGTATACAGGATGTGTCTGGTAGTAGCTGGGCTGAGGTAGTACTGGCTGTATACAGGATGTGTCTGGTAGTAGCTGGGCTGAGGTAGTACTGGCTGTATACAGGATGTGTCTGGTAGTAACAGGGCTGAGGTAGTACTGGCTGTATATAGGATGTGTCTGGTAGTAGCAGGGCTGAGGTAGTACTGTCTGTATACAGGATGTGTCTGGTAGTAGCAGGGCTGAGGTAGTACTGGCTGTATACAGGATGTGTCTGGTAGTAGCCGGGCTGAGGTAGTACTGGCTGTATACAGGATGTGTCTGGTAGTACTGGCTGTATACAGGATGTGTCAGGTAGTAGCTGGGCTGAGGTAGTACTGGCTGTATACAGGATGTGTGTGGTAGTAGCTGGGCTGAGGTAGTACTGGATGTATATAGGATGTGTCTGGTAGTAGCTGGGATGAGGTAGTACTGGCTGTATACAGGATGTGTCTGGTAGTAGCCGGGCTGAGGTAATACTGGCTGTATACAGGATGTGTCTGGTAGTAGCTGGGCTGAGGTAGTACTGGCTGTATACAGGATGTGTCTGGTAGTAGCTGGGCTGAGGTAGTACTGGCTGTATACAGGATGTGTCTGGTAGTAGCCGGGCTGAGGTCGTACTGGCTGTATACAGGATGTGTCTGGTAGTAGCTGGGCTGAGGTAGTACTGACTGTATACAGGATGTGTCTGGTAGTAGCCGGGCTGAGGTAGTACTGGCTGTATACAGGATGTGTCTGGTAGTAGATGGGCTGAGGTAGTACTGGCTGTATACAGGATGTGTTTGGTAGTAGATGGGCTGAGGTAGTACTGGCTGTATACAGGATGTGTCTGGTAGTAGCTGGGCTGAGGTAGTACTGGCTGTATACAGGATGTGGCAGGTAGTAGCCGGGCTGAGGTAGTACTGGCTGTATACAGGATGTGTCTGGTAGTAGCTGGGCTGAGGTACTACTGGCTGTATACAGGATGTGTCTGGTAGTAGCTGGGCTGAGGTAGTACTGGCTGTATATAGGATGTGTCTGGTAGTAGCCCGGCTGAGGTAGTACTGGCTGTATACAGGATATGTCTGGTAGTAGCTCGGCTGAGGTACTACTGGCTGTATATAGGATGTGTCTGGTAGTAGCAGGGCTGAGGTACTACTGGCTGTATATAGGATGTGTCTGGTAGTAGCTGGGCTGAGGTAGTACTGGCTGTATACAGGATGTGTCTGGTAGTAGCTGGGCTGAGGTAGTACTGGCTGTATACAGGATGTGTCTGGTAGTAGCTGGGCTGAGGTAGTACTGGCTATATACAGGATGTGTCTGGTAGTAGCCCGGCTGAGGTAGTACTGGCTGTATACAGGATATGTCTGGTAGTAGCTCGGCTGAGGTACTACTGGCTGTATATAGGATGTGTCTGGTAGTAGCAGGGCTGAGGTAGTACTGGCTGTATATAGGATGTGTCTGGTAGTAGCTGGGCTGAGGTAGTACTGGCTGTATACAGGATGTGTCTGGTAGTAGCTGGGCTGAGGTAGTACTGGCTGTATATAGGATGTGTCTGGTAGTAGCTGGGCTGAGGTAGTACTGGCTGTATACAGGATGTGCCTGGTAGTAGCCGGGCTGAGGTAATACTGGCTGTATACAGGATGTGTCTGGTAGTAGCCGGCATGAGGTAGTACTGGCTGCATACAGGATGTGTCTGGTAGTATCTGGGCTGAGGTAGTACTGGCTGTATACAGGATGTGTCTGGTAGTAGCTGGGCTGAGGTAGTACTGGCTGTATATAGAATGTGTCTGGTGGTAGCTGGGCTGAGGTAGTACTGGCTGTATATAGGATGTGTCTGGTAGTAGCAGGGCTGAGGTAGTCCTGGCTGTATACAGGATGTGTCTGGTAGTAGCCGGGATGAGGTAGTACTGGCTGTATACAGGATGTGTCTGGTAGTAGCTGAGCTGAGGTAGTACTGGCTGTATACAGGATGTGTCTGGTAGTAGCTGGAGTGTGGTAGTACTGGCTGTATACAGGATGTGTCTGGTAGTAGCAGGGCTGAGGTAGTACTGGCTGCATATAAGATGTGTCTGGTAGTAGCTGGGCTGAGGTTGTACTGGCTGTATATAGGATGTGTCTGGTAGTAGCTGGGCTGAGGTACTACTGGCTGTATACAGGATGTGTCTGGTAGTACTGGCTGTATACAGGATGTGTCTGGTAGTAGTTGGGCTGAGGTACTACTGGCTGTATATAGGATGTGTCTGGTAGTAGCTGGGCTGAGGTAGTACTGGCTGTATACAGGATGTGTCTGGTAGTAGCTGGGCTGAGGTAGTACTGGCTGTATACAGGATGTGTCTGGTAGTAGCCGGGCTGAGGTAGTACTGGCTGTATACAGGATGTGTCTGGTAGTAGCTGGGCTGAGGTAGTACTGGCTGTATACAGGATGTGTCTGGTAGTAGCCGGGCTGAGGTAGTACTGGCTGTATACAGGATGTGTTTGGTAGTAGCTGGGCTGAGATAGTACTGGCTGTATACAGGATGTGTCTGGTAGTAGCTGGGCTGAGGTATTACTGGCTGTATACAGGATGTGTCTGGTAGTAACAGGGCTGAGGTAGTACTGGCTGTATATTGGATGTGTCTGATAGTAGCTGGTCTGAGGTAGTACTGACTGTATACAGGATGTATCTGGTAGTAGCAGAGCTGTGGTAGTACTGGCTGTATACAGGATGTGTCTGGTAGTAGCTGGGCTGAGGTAGTACTGGCTGTATACAGGATGTGTCTGGTAGTAGCTGGGCTGAGGTAGTACTGGCTGTATACAGGATATGTCTGGTAGTAGCTGGGATAAGGTACTACTGGCTGTATACAGGATGTATCTGGTAGTAGCAGAGCTGTGGTAGTCCTGGCTGTATACAGGATGTGTCTAGTAGTAGCTGGGCTTAGGTAGTACTGGCTGTATACAGGATGTGTCTGGTAGTAGCCGGGTTGAGGTAGTACTGGCTGTATACAGGATGTGTCTGGTAGTAGCTGGGCTGAGGTAGTACTGGCTGTATACAGGATGTGTCTGGTAGTAACTGGGCTGAGGTAGTGTTGGCTGTATACAGGATGTGTCTGGTAGTAGCCGGGCTGAGGTAGTACTGGCTGTATACAGGATGTGTCTGGTAGTAGCTGGGCTGAGGTAGTACTGGCTGTATATAGGATGTGTCTGGTAGTAGCCGGGCTGAGGTAGTACTGGCTGTATACAGGATGTGTATGGTAGTAGCCGGGCTGAGGTAATACTGGCTGTATACAGCATGTGTCTGGTAGTAGCCGGGCTGAGGTAGTACTGGCTGTATACAGTGTGTGTCTGGTAGTAGCTGGGCTGAGGTAGTACTGGCTGTATATAGGATGTGTCTGGTAGTAGCTGGGCTGAGGTACTACTTGCTGTATACAGGATGTGTCTGGTAGTAGCTGGGCTGAGGTAGTACTGGCTGTATACAGGATGTGTCTGGTAGTAGATGGGCTGAGGTAGTACTGGCTGTATACAGGATGTGTCTGGTAGTAGCCGGGCTGAGGTAGTACTGGCTGTATACAGGATGTGTCTGGTAGTAGCCGGGCTGAGGTAATACTGGCTGTATACAGGATGTGTCTGGTAGTAGCCGGGATGAGGTAGTACTGGCTGTATACAGGATGTGTCTGGTAGTAGCTGAGCTGAGGTAGTACTGGCTGTATACAGGATGTGTCTGGTAGTAGCTGGAGTGTGGTAGTACTGGCTGTATACAGGATGTGTCTGGTAGTAGCTGGGCTGAGGTAGTACTGGCTGTATACAGGATGTGTCTGGTAGTAGCCGGGCTGAGGTAATACTGGCTGTATACAGGATGTGTCTGGTAGTAGCCGGGATGAGGTAGTACTGGCTGTATACAGGATGTGTCTGGTAGTAGCTGAGCTGAGGTAGTACTGGCTGTATACAGGATGTGTCTGGTAGTAGCTGGAGTGTGGTAGTACTGGCTGTATACAGGATGTGTCTGGTAGTAGCAGGGCTGAGGTAGTACTGGCTGCATATAAGATGTGTCTGGTAGTAGCTGGGCTGAGGTTGTACTTGCTGTATATAGGATGTGTCTGGTAGTAGCTGGGCTGAGGTACTACTGGCTGTATACAGGATGTGTCTGGTAGTACTGGCTGTATACAGGATGTGTCTGGTAGTAGCTGGGCTGAGGTACTACTGGCTGTATATAAATGTGTCTGGTAGTAGCTGGGCTGAGGTAGTACTTGCTGTATAAAGGATGTGTCTGTTAGTAGCTGGGGTGAGGTAGTATTGGCTGTATACAGAATGTGTCTGGTAGTAGCTGGGATGAGGTAGTACTGGCTGTATACAGGATGTGTCTGGTAGTAGCCGGGATGAGGTAGTACTGGCTGTATATAGGATGTGTCTGGTAGTAGCTGGGCTGAGGTACTACTGGCTATATACAGGATGTGTCTGGGAGTACTGGCTGTATACAGGATGTGTCTGGTAGTAGCAGGGCTGAGGTACTACTGGCTGTATATAGGATGTGTCTGGTAGTAGCTGGGCTGAGGTACTACTTGCTGTATACAGGATGTGTCTGGTAGTAGCTGGGCTGAGGTAGTACTGGCTGTATACAGGATGTGTCTGGTAGTAGATGGGCTGAGGTAGTACTGGCTGTATACAGGATGTGTCTGGTAGTAGCCGGGCTGAGGTAGTACTGGCTGTATACAGGATGTGTCTGGTAGTAGCTGGGCTGAGGTAATACTGGCTGTATACAGGATGTATCTGGTAGTAGCACAGCTGTGGTAGTCCTGGCTGTATACAGGATGTGTCTGGTAGTAGCTGGGCTGAGGTAGTACTTGCTGTATAAAGGATGTGTCTGTTAGTAGCTGGGGTGAGGTAGTATTGGCTGTATACAGAATGTGTCTGGTAGTAGCTGGGATGAGGTAGTACTGGCTGTATACAGGATGTGTCTGGTAGTAGCCGGGATGAGGTAGTACTGGCTGTATATAGGATGTGTCTGGTAGTAGCTGGGCTGAGGTACTACTGGCTATATACAGGATGTGTCTGGGAGTACTGGCTGTATACAGGATGTGTCTGGTAGTAGCAGGGCTGAGGTACTACTGGCTGTATATAGGATGTGTCTGGTAGTAGCTGGGCTGAGGTACTACTTGCTGTATACAGGATGTGTCTGGTAGTAGCTGGGCTGAGGTAGTACTGGCTGTATACAGGATGTGTCTGGTAGTAGATGGGCTGAGGTAGTACTGGCTGTATACAGGATGTGTCTGGTAGTAGCCGGGCTGAGGTAGTACTGGCTGTATACAGGATGTGTCTGGTAGTAGCCGGGCTGAGGTAGTACTGGCTGCATATAAGATGTGTCTGGTAGTAGCTGGGCTGAGGTTGTACTTGCTGTATATAGGATGTGTCTGGTAGTAGCTGGGCTGAGGTACTACTGGCTGTATACAGGATGTGTCTGGTAGTACTGGCTGTATACAGGATGTGTCTGGTAGTAGCTGGGCTGAGGTACTACTGGCTGTATATAAATGTGTCTGGTAGTAGCTGGGCTGAGGTAGTACTTGCTGTATAAAGGATGTGTCTGTTAGTAGCTGGGGTGAGGTAGTATTGGCTGTATACAGAATGTGTCTGGTAGTAGCTGGGATGAGGTAGTACTGGCTGTATACAGGATGTGTCTGGTAGTAGCCGGGATGAGGTAGTACTGGCTGTATATAGGATGTGTCTGGTAGTAGCTGGGCTGAGGTACTACTGGCTATATACAGGATGTGTCTGGGAGTACTGGCTGTATACAGGATGTGTCTGGTAGTAGCAGGGCTGAGGTACTACTGGCTGTATATAGGATGTGTCTGGTAGTAGCTGGGCTGAGGTAGTACTGGCTGTATACAGGATGTGTCTGGTAGTAGTTGGGCTGAGGTAGTACTGGCTGTATACAGGATGTGTCTGGTAGTAGCTGGGCTGAGGTAGTACTGGCTGTATACAGAATGTGTCTGGTAGTAGTTGGGCTGAGGTAGTACTGGATGTATACAGGATGTGTCTGGTAGTAGTTGGGCTGAGGTAGTACTGGCTGTATACAGGATGTGTCTGGTAGTAGCCGGGCTGAGGTAGTACTGGATGTATACAGGATGTGTCTGGTAGTAGCTGGGCTGAGGTATTACTGGCTGTATACAGGATGTGTCTGGTAGTAGCAGGGCTGAGGTAGTACTGGCTGTATACAGGATGTGTCTGGTAGTAGCTGGGCTGAGGTAGTACTGGCTGTATACAGGATGTGTCTGGTAGTAGCCGGGCTGAGGTAGTACTGGCTGTATACAGGATATGTCTGGTAGTAGCAGGGCTGAGGTAGTACTGGCTCTATACTGGATATGTCTGGTAGTAGCCGGGCTGAGGTAGTACTGGCTGTATACAGGATGTGACTGGCAGTAGCAGGGCTGAGGTAGTACTGGCTATATACAGGATGTTTCTGGTAGTAGCTGGGCTGAGGTACTACTGGCTGTATATAGGATGTGTCTGGTAGTAGCTGGGCTGAGGTAGTACTGGATGTATATAGGATGTGTCTGGTAATAGCTGGGATGAGGTAGTACTGGCTGTATACAGGATGTGTCTGGTAGTAGCAGGGCTGAGGTAATACTGGCTGTATACAGGATGTGTCTGGTAGTAGCTGGGCTGAGGTAGTACTGGCTGTATACAGGATGTGTCTGGTAGTATCTGGGCTGAGGTAGTACTGGCTGTATACAGGATGTGTCTGGTAGTAGCCGGGCTGAGGTAGTACTGGCTGTATACAGGATGTGTCTGGTAGTAGCTGGGCTGAGGTAGTACTGACTGTATACAGGATGTGTCTGGTAGTAGCCGGGCTGAGGTAGTACTGGCTGTATACAGGATGTGTCTGGTAGTAGATGGGCTGAGGTAGTACTGGCTGTATACAGGATGTGTTTGGTAGTAGATGGGCTGATGTAGTACTGGCTGTATACAGGATGTGTCTGGTAGTAGCTGGGCTGAGGTAGTACTGGCTGTATACAGGATGTGGCAGGTAGTAGCCGGGCCGAGGTAGTACTGGCTGTATACAGGATGTGTCTGGTAGTAGCTGGGCTGAGGTACTACTGGCTGTATACAGGATGTGTCTGGTAGTAGCTGGGCTGAGGTAGTACTGGCTGTATATAGGATGTGTCTGGTAGTAGCTCGGCTGAGGTAGTACTGGCTGTATACAGGATATGTCTGGTAGTAGCTCGGCTGAGGTACTACCGGCTGTATATAGGATGTGTCTGGTAGTAGCTGGGCTGAGGTAGTACTGGCTGTATACAGGATGTGTCTGGTAGTAGCTGGGCTGAGGTAGTACTGGCTGTATATAGGATGTGTCTGGTAGTAGCTGGGCTGAGGTAGTACTGGCTGTATACAGGATGTGTCTGGTAGTAGCCGGGCTGAGGTAATACTGGCTGTATACAGGATGTGTCTGGTAGTAGCCGGCATGAGGTAGTACTGGCTGCATACAGGATGTGTCTGGTAGTATCTGGGCTGAGGTAGTACTGGCTGTATACAGGATGTGTCTGGTAGTAGCTGGGCTGTGGTAGTACTGGCTGTATACAGGATGTGTCTGGTAGTAGCTGGGCTGAGGTAGTACTGGCTGTATACAGGATGTGTCTGGTAGTAGCTGGGCTGAGATAGTACTGGCTGTATACAGCATGTGTCTGGTAGTAGCCGGGCTGAGGTAGTACCAGCTGTATACAGGATGTGTCTGGTAGTAGATGGGCTGAGGTAGTACTGGCTGTATACAGGATGTGTTTGGTAGTAGCTGGGCTGAGATAGTACTGGCTGTATACAGGATGTGTCTGGTAGTAGCTGGGCTGAGGTATTACTGGCTGTATACAGGATGTGTCTGGTAGTAACAGGGCTGAGGTAGTACTGGCTGTATATTGGATGTGTCTGATAGTAGCTGGTCTGAGGTAGTACTGACTGTATACAGGATGCATCTGGTAGCAGCAGAGCTGTGGTAGTACTGGCTGTATACAGGATGTGTCTGGTAGTAGCTGGGCTGAGGTAGTACTGGCTGTATACAGGATGTGTCTGGTAGTAGCTGGGCTGAGGTAGTACTGGCTGTATACAGGATATGTCTGGTAGTAGCTGGGATAAGGTACTACTGGCTGTATACAGGATGTATCTGGTAGTAGCACAGCTGTGGTAGTCCTGGCTGTATACAGGATGTGTCTGGTAGTAGCTGGGCTGAGGTAGTACTGGCTGTATACAGGATGTGTCTGGTAGTAGCCGGGTTGAGGTAGTACTGGCTGTATACAGGATGTGCCTGGTAGTAGCTGGGCTGAGGTAGTACTGGCTGTATACAGGATGTGTCTGGTAGTAGCTGGGCTGAGGTAGTACTGGCTGTATACAGGATGTGTCTGGTAGTAGCTGGGCTGAGGTAGTACTGGCTGTATACAGGATGTGTCTGTTAGTAGCTGGGCTGAGGTAGTACTGGCTGTATACAGGATGTGTCTGGTAGTAGCCGGGCTGAGGTAGTACTGGCTGTATACAGGATGTGTCTGGTAGTAGCCGGGCTGAGGTAATACTGGCTGTATACAGCATGTGTCTGGTAGTAGCCGGGCTGAGGTAGTACTGGCTGTATACAGTGTGTGTCTGGTAGTAGCTGGGCTGAGGTAGTACTGGCTGTATATAGGATGTGTCTGGTAGTAGCTCGGCTGAGGTAGTACTGGCTGTATACAGGATGTGTCTGGTAGTAGCCGGGCTGAGGTAGTACTGGCTGTATACAGGATGTGTCTGGTAGTAGCCGGGCTGAGGTAATACTGGCTGTATACAGGATGTGTCTGGTAGTAGCCGGGATGAGGTAGTACTGGCTGTATACAGGATGTGTCTGGTAGTAGCTGAGCTGAGGTAGTACTGGCTGTATACAGGATGTGTCTGGTAGTAGCTGGAGTGTGGTAGTACTGGCTGTATACAGGATGTGTCTGGTAGTAGCTGGGCTGAGGTAGTACTGGCTGTATACAGGATGTGTCTGGTAGTAGCTGGGCTGAGGTAATACTGGCTGTATACAGGATGTGTCTGGTAGTAGCCGGGATGAGGTAGTACTGGCTGTATACAGGATGTGTCTGGTAGTAGCTGAGCTGAGGTAGTACTGGCTGTATACAGGATGTGTCTGGTAGTAGCTGGAGTGTGGTAGTACTGGCTGTATACAGGATGTGTCTGGTAGTAGCAGGGCTGAGGTAGTACTGGCTGCATATAAGATGTGTCTGGTAGTAGCTGGGCTGAGGTAGTACTGGCTGTATACAGGATGTGTCTGGTAGTACTTGGGCTGAGGTTGTACTGGCTGTATACAGGATGTGTCTGGTAGTAGCTGGGCTGAGGTACTACTGGCTGTATATAGGATGTGTCTGGTAGTAGCTGGGCTGAGGTAGTACTTGCTGTATATAGGATGTGTCTGTTAGTAGCTGGGGTGAGGTAGTATTGGCTGTATACAGAATGTGTCTGGTAGTAGCTGGGATGAGGTAGTACTGGCTGTATACAGGATGTGTCTGGTAGTAGCCGGGATGAGGTAGTACTGGCTTTATATAGGATGTGTCTGGTAGTAGCTGGGCTGAGGTACTACTGGCTGTATACAGGATGTGTCTGGTAGTACTGGCTGTATACAGGATGTGTCTGGTAGTAGCTGGGCTGAGGTAGTACTGCATGTATACAGGATGTGTCTGGTAGTAGTTGGGCTGAGGTAGTACTGGCTGTATACAGGATGTGTCTGGTAGTAGCTGGGCTGAGGTAGTACTGGCTGTATACAGGATGTGTCTGGTAGTAGTTGGGCTGAGGTAGTACTGGATGTATACAGGATGTGTCTGGTAGTAGTTGGGCTGAGGTAGTACTGGCTGTATACAGGATGTGTCTGGTAGTAGCCGGGCTGAGGTAGTACTGGATGTATACAGGATGTGTCTGGTAGTAGCTGGGCTGAGGTATTACTGGCTGTATACAGGATGTGTCTGGTAGTAGCAGGGCTGAGGTAGTACTGGCTGTATACAGGATGTGTCTGGTAGTAGCTGGGCTGAGGTAGTACTGGCTGTATACAGGATGTGTCTGGTAGTAGCCGGGCTGAGGTAGTACTGGCTGTATACAGGATGTGTCTGGTAGTATCTGGGCTGAGGTAGTACTGGCTGTATACAGGATGTGTCTGGTAGTAGCTGGGCTGAGGTAGTACTGGCTGTATACAGGATGTGTCTGGTAGAAGCTGGGCTGAGGTAGTACTGGCTGTATACAGGATGTGTCTGGTAGTAGCAGGGCTGAGGTAGTACTGGCTGTATACAGGATGTGTCTGGTAGTAGCTGGGCTGAGGTAGTACTGGCTGTATACAGGATGTGTCTGGTAGAAGCTGGGCTGAGGTAGTACTGGCTGTATACAGGATGTGTCTGGTAGTAGCAGGGCTGAGGTAGTACTGGCTGTATACAGGATGTGTCTGGTAGTAGCTGGGCTGAGGTAGTACTGGCTGTATACAGGATGTGTCTGGTAGTAGCTGAGCTGAGGTAGTACTGGCTGTATACAGGATGTGTCTGGTAGTAGCTGGGCTGAGGTAGTACTGGCTGTATACAGGATGTGTCTGGTAGTAGCCGGGCTGAGGTAGTACTGGCTGTATACAGGATGTGTCTGGTAGTAGCCGGGCTGAGGTAGTACTGGCTGTATACAGGATGTGTCTGGTAGTAGCTGGGCTGAGGTACTACTGGCTGTATACAGGATGTGTCTGGTAGTAGCCGGGCTGAGGTAGTACTGGCTGTATACAGGATGTGTCTGGTAGTAGCTGGGCTGAGGTAGTACTGGCTGTATACAGGAGGTGTCTGGTAGTAGCTGGGCTGAGGTAGTACTGGCTGTATACAGGATGTGTCTGGTAGTAGCTGGGCTGTGGTAGTACTGGCTGTATACAGGATGTGTCTGGTAATAGCTGGGCTGAGGTAGTACTGGCTGTATACAGGATGTGTCTTTGGTAGTAGCAGGGCTGAGGTAGTACTGGCTGTATACAGGATGTGTCTGGTAGTAGCTGGGCTGAGGTAGTACTGGATGTATATAGGATGTGTCTGGTAGTAGCTGGGATGAGGTAGTACTGGCTGTATACAGGATGTGTCTGGTAGTAGCTGGGCTGAGGTAGTACTGGCTGTATACAGGATGTGTCTGATAGTAGCAGGGCTGAGGTAGTACTGGCTGTATACAGGATGTGTCTGGTAGTAGCTGGGCTGAGGTATTACTGGCTGTATACAGGATGTGTCTGGTAGTAGCTGGGCTGAGGTAGTACTGGCTGTATACAGGATGTGTCTGGTAGTAGCTGGGCTGAGGTAGTACTGGCTGTATACAGGATGTGTCTGGTAGTAGCAGGGCTGAGGTAGTACTGGCTGTATACAGGATGTGTCTGGTAGTAGCTGGGCTGAGGTATTACTGGCTGTATACAGGATGTGTCTGGTAGTAGCTGGGCTGACGTAGTCCTGGCTGTATACAGGATGTGTCTGGTAGTAGCCGAGCTGAGGTAGTACTGGCTGTATACAGGATGTGTCTGGTAGTAACAGGGCTGAGGTAGTACTGGCTGTATATAGGATGTGTCTGGTAGTAGCAGGGCTGAGGTAGTACTGGCTGTATACAGGATGTGTCTGGTAGTAGCAGGGCTGAGGTAGTACTGGCTGTATACAGGATGTGTCTGGTAGTAGCCGAGCTGAGGTAGTACTGGCTGTATATAGGATGTGTCTGGTAGTAGCCAGGCTGAGGTAGTACTGGATGTATACAGGATGTGTCTGGTAGTAGCAGGGCTGAGGTAGTACTGGCTGTATATAGGATGTGTCTGGTAGTAGCCAGGCTGAGGTAGTACTGGCTGTATACAGGATGTGTCTGGTAGTAGCAGGGCTGAGGTAGTACTGGCTGTATACAGGATGTGTCTGGTAGTAGCTGGGCTGAGGTAGTACTGGCTGTATACAGGATGTGTCTGGTAGTAGCCGGGCTGAGGTAGTACTGGCTGTATACAGGATGTGTCTGGTAGTAGCTGAGCTGAGGTACTACTGGCTGTATACAGGATGTGTCTGGTAGTAGCAGGGCTGTGGTAATACTGGCTGTATACAGGATGTGTCTGGTAGTAGCAGGGCTGAGGTAGTACTGGCTGTATACAGGATGTGTCTGGTAGTAGCAGGGCTGAGGTAGTACTGGCTGTATACAGGATGTGTCTGGTAGTAGCCGGGCTGAGGTAGTACTGGCTGTATACAGGATGTGTCTGGTAGTAACAGGGCTGAGGTAGCACTGGCTGTATACAGGATGTGTCTGGTAGTAGCTGGGCTGAGGTAGTACTGGCTGTATATAGGATGTGTCTGGTAGTAGCTGGGCTGAGGTAGCACTGGCTGTATACAGGATGTGTCTGGTAGTAGCTGGGCTGAGGTAGTACTGGCTGTATACAGGATGTGTCTGGTAGTAGCCGGGCTGAGGTAGTACTGGCTGTATACAGGATGTGTCTGGTAGTAGCTGGGCTGAGGTAGTACTGGCTGTATACAGGATGTGTCTGGTAGTAGCTGGGGTGAGGTAGTACTGGCTGTATACAGGATGTGTCTGGTAGTAGCAGGGCTGAGGTAGTACTGGCTGTATACAGGATGTGTCTGGTAGTAGCTGGGCTGAGTTAGTACTGGCTGTATACAGGATGTGTCTGGTAGTAGCTGGGGTGAGGTAGTACTGGCTGTATACAGGATGTGTCTGGTAGTAGCAGGGCTGAGGTAGTACTGGCTGTATATAGGATGTGTCTTTGGTAGCAGCCAATCACATCAGGACACAGGCTGCGGATTCTCTTTGGGATGAACAGACTGGGACGAGAACTCCTTGTCCTAAGGAAAATTAATTTATCAAGGAAAACATTTAATCAGAGCGACTGTAACGTCCTCAGCGCTGCCCCCTAGTGACTCAGCGCTCCAGTCCTCCCACTATATCTGAGAGACTGGAAAAGACTGCGGCTGTCACATCTATAGGGAGATCTACAGGGACCACCACTATATAGTACAGGGACCATCACTATATAGTACAGGGACCACCACTATATAGTACAGGGACCACCACTATATAGTACAGGGACCACCACTATATAGTACAGGGACCACCACTATATAGTACAGGGACCACCACTATATAGTACAGGGACCACCACTATATAGTACAGGGACCATCACTATATAGTACAGGGACCACCACTATATAGTACAGGGACCACCACTATATAGTACAGGGACCACCACTATATAGTACAGAAACCATCGCTATATAGTACAGGGACCACCACTATATAGTACAGGGACCACCACTATATAGTACAGGAACCATCACTATATAGTACAGGGACCACCACTATATATGTACAGGGACCACCACTATATAGTACAGGGACCATCACTATATATGTACAGGGACCACCACTATATAGTACAGGGACCACCACTATATAGTACAGGGACCACCACTATATAGTACAGGAACCATCACTATATAGTACAGGAACCATCACTATATAGTACAGGGACCATCACTATATAGTACAGGAACCATCACTATATAGTACAGGGACCACCACTATATAGTACAGGGACCACCACTATATAGTACAGGGGGCACCACTATATATGTACAGGGACCACCACTATATAGTACAGGGACCACCACTATATAATACAGGGACCATCACTATATATGTACAGGGACCATCACTATATAGTACAGGGACCACCACTATATAGTACAGGGACCACCACTATATAGTACAGGGGGCACCACTATATAGTACAGGGACCACCACTATATAGAACAGGGACCACCACTATATAGTACAGGGACCACCACTATATAGTACAGGGGGCACCACTATATATGTACAGGGACCACCACTATATAGTACAGGGACCACCACTATATAGTACAGGGGGCACCACTATATAGTACAGGGACCACCACTATATAATACAGGGACCATCACTATATATGTACAGGGACCATCACTATATAGTACAGGGGGCACCACTATATAGTACAGGGACCACCACTATATAATACAGGGACCATCACTATATAGTACAGGAGGCACCACTATATAGTACAAGGACCACAACTATATAGTACAGGGACCACCACAATATAGTACAGGAGGCACCACTATATAGTACAAGGACCACAACTATATAGTACAGGGACCACCACAATATAGTATAGGGACCACCACTATATAGTACAGGGACCATCACTATATAGTACAGGGACCACCACAATATAGTACAGGGACCACCACTATATAGTACAGGGACCACGACAATATAGTACAGGGACCACCACTATATAGTACAGGGACCATCACTATATAGTACAGGGACCATCACTATATAGTACAGGGACCACCACTATATAGTACAGGGACCACCACTATATAGTACAGGGACCACTATATAGTACAGGGACCACCACTATATAGTACAGGGACCACTATATAGTACAGGGACCATCACTATATAGTACAGGGACCACCACTATATAGTACAGGGACCACCACTATATAGTACAGGGACCATCACTATATAGTACAGGGACCACCACTATATAGTACAGCGGGCACTACCACAAGACTATACTGTCTCTCTATTATCACGCAAATTTCCTAGAACTCTAACAGGGAACTGTGATGTGTATCATAATAGTTGGCGGTACTACAGGTCCATGAGGTCCATCAGAACCTTCTAAATGTGACTGTGATGTCTCTGCCCTGCACTCCCTCCATGCAGATCTATCCCATCCCCCTTATGCTGCACACTGGAAACAATCCAGCAGCCGCATGCTACATGTCACATGCATCATTACCACTCCCCCTACAGGACACAGCGCCCATCAATCAGAGCCCATGACCGGCAGCAACATATACAGCCCCTCCAGAGACCGACCATAATCACCGCCATTACCGTGATTACCCCGTCCTGAGACACCAGCCGAATACCCAAGTATCATACCACACCAGGGAGAGGAGCGCTGCTATACCATGTCATACCCCTGACCATAGCAAGCAGTATTATAGTAGTTATATTCTTGTACATAGGGGGCAGTATTATAGCAGTTATATTCTTGTACATAGGGGGCAGTATTATAGTAGTTATATTCTTGTACATAGGGGGCAGTATTATAGTAGTTATATTCCTGTACATAGGGGGCAGTATTATAGTAGTTATATTCCTGTACATAGGGGGCAGTATTATAGTAGTTATATTCTTGTACATAGGGGGCAGTATTATAGTAGTTATATTCCTGTACATAGGGGGCAGTATTATAGTAGTTATATTCCTGTACATAGGGGGCAGTATTATAGCAGTTATATTCTTGTACATAGGGGGCAGTATTATAGCAGTTATATTCTTGTACATAGGGGGTAGTATTATAGTAATTATATTCTTGTACATAGGGGGCAGTATTATAGTAGTTATATTCCTGTACATAGGGGGCAGTATTATAGTAGTTATATTCCTGTACATAGGGGGCAGTATTATAGCAGTTATATTCTTGTACACAGGGGGCAGTATTATAGTCGTTATATTCTTGTACATAGGGGCAGTATTATAGTAGTTATATTCTTGTACAAAGGGGGCAGTATTATAGTAGATATATTCTTGTACATAGGGGGCAGTATTATAGTAGTTATATTCTTGTGCATAGGGGCAGTATTATAGTAGTTATATTCTTGTGCATAGGGGCAGTATTATAGTAGTTATATTCCTGTACATAGGGGCAGTATTATAGTAGTTATATTCTTGTACATAGGGACAGTATTTTAGTAGTTATATTCTTGTACATAGGGGCAGTATTATAATAGTTATATTCCTATACATAGGGGGCAGTATTATAGTAGTTATATTCTTGTACATAGGGTGCAGTATTATAGCAGTTATATTCTTCTACATAGTGGGCAGTATTATAGTAGTTATATTCTTGTACATAGGGGGCAGTATTATAGTAGTTATATTCTTGTACATAGGGACAGTATTACAGTAGTTATATTCTTGTACATAGGGGGCAGTATTATAGTAGTTATATTCTTGTACATAGGGGGCAGTATTATAGTAGTTATATTCTTGTACATAGGGGGCAGTATTATAGTAGTTATATTCTTGTACATAGGGGGCAGTATTATAGTAGTTATATTCTTGTACATAGGGGGCAGTATTATAGTAGTTATATTCTTGTACATAGGGACAGTATTACAGTAGTTATATTCTTGTACATAGGGGGCAGTATTATAGTAGTTATATTCTTGTACATAGGGGGCAGTATTATAGTAGTTATATTCTTGTACATAGGGACAGTATTACAGTAGTTATATTCTTGTACATAGGGGGCAGTATTATAGTAGTTATATTATTGTACATAGGGGGCAGTATTATAGTAGTTATATTCCTGTACATAGGGGGCAGTATTATAGTACTTATATTCCTGTACATAGGGGGCAGTATTATAGTAGTTATATCCTTGTACATAGGGAGCAGTATTATAGTAGTTATATTCTTGTACATAGGGGGCAGTATTATAGTAGTGATATTCTTGTACATAGGGGGCAGTATTATAGTAGTTATATTCTTGTACATAGGGGGCAGTTTTATAGCAGTTATATTCCTGTACATAGGGGGCAGTATTATAGTAGTTATATTCTTGTACATAGGGGGCAGTATTATAGTAGTTATATTCTTGTACATAGGGAGCAGTATTTTAGTAGTTATATTCTTGTACATAGGGGGCAGTATTATAGTAGTTATATTCTTGTACATAGGGGGCAGTATTATAGTAGTTATATTCTTGTACATAGGGGGCAGTATTATAGTAGTTATATTCCTTTACATAGGGGGCAGTATTATAGTATTTATATTCTTGTACATAGGGTGCAGTATTATAGCAGTTATATTCTTCTACATAGTGGGCAGTATTATAGTAGTTATATTCTTGTACATAGGGGCAGTATTATAGTAGTTATATTCTTGTACATAGGGGGCAGTATTATAGTAGTTATATTATTGTACATAGGGGGCAGTATTATAGTAGTTATATTCCTGTACATAGGGGGCAGTATTATAGTACTTATATTCATGTACATAGGAGGCAGTATTATAGTAGTTATATCCTTGTACATAGGGAGCAGTATTATAGTAGTTATATTCTTGTACATAGGGGGCAGTATTATAGTAGTGATATTCTTGTACATAGGGGGCAGTATTATAGAAGTTATATTCTTGTACATAGGGGGCAGTATTATAGTAGTTATATTCTTGTACATAGGGGGCAGTTTTATAGCAGTTATATTCCTGTACATAGGGGGCAGTATTATAGTAGTTATATTCTTGTACATAGGGGGCAGTATTTTAGTAGTTATATTCTTGTACATAGGGGGCAGTATTATAGTAGTGATATTCTTGTACATAGGGGGCAGTATTATAGTAGTTATATTCTTGTACATAGGGGGCAGTATTATAGAAGTTATATTCTTGTACATAGGAACAGTATTATAGTAGTTACATCCTTGTACATAGGGAGAAGTATTATAGTAGTTATATTCTTGTACATAGGGGGCAGTATTATAGTAGTGATATTCTTGTACGTATGGGGCAGTATTATAGTAGTTATATTCTTGTACATAGGGGCAGTGTTATAGTAGTTATATTCCTGTACATAGATGGCAGTATTATAGTAGTTATATTCTTGTACATAGGGAGTAGTATTATAGTAGTTATATCCTTGTACATAGGGAGCACTATTATAGTAGTTATATTCCTGTACATAGGGGGCAGTATTATAGTAGTTATATTCTTGTACATAGGGGGCAGTATTATAGTAGTTATATTCATGTACATTGGGGGCAGTATTATAGTAGTTATATTCTTGTACATAGAAAGCATTATTATAGTAGTTATATTCCTGTACATAGGGATCAGTATTATTGTAGTTATATTCTTGTACATAGGGGGCAGTATTATAGTAGTTATATTTCAGTACATAGGGGGCAGTATTATAGTAGTTATATTCTTGTACATAGGGGGCAGTATTATAGTAGTTATATTCTGGTAGATAGGGGGCAGTGTTATAGTAGTTATATTCTTGTACATAGGGGCAGTATTATAGTAGTTATATTCCTGTACATAGGGGGTAGTATTATAGTAGTTATATTCTTGTACATAGGGGGCAGTATTATAGTAGTTATATTCTTGTACATAGGGGATAGTATTATAGTAGTTATATTCCTGTACATAGGGGGCAGTATTATAGTAGTTATATTTTTGTACATAGGGGGCAGTATTATAGTAGTTATATTCTTGTACATAGGGGGCCGTATTATAGTACTTATATTCCTGTACATAGGGGCAGTATTATAGTACTTATATTCCTGTACATAGGGGGTAGTATTATAGTAGTTATATTCCTGTACATAGGGGCAGTATTATAGTAGTTATATACTTGTACATAGGGGGCAGTATTATAGTAGTTATATTCTTGTACATAGGGGGCAGTATTATAGTAGTTATATTCTTGTACATAGGGGGCAGTATTATAGTAGTTATATTCTTGTACATAGGGGGCAGTATTATAGTAGTTATATTCCTGTACATAGGGGGCAGTATTATAGTAGTTATTTTCTTGTACATAGGGGGCAGTATTATAGTAGTTATATTCTTGTGCATAGGGGATAGTATTATAGTAGTTATATTCCTGTACATAGGAGACAGTATTATAGTAGTTATATTCTTGTACATAAGGGGCAGTATTATAGTAGTTATATTCTTGTACATAGGGGATAGTATTATAGTAGTTATATTCCTGTACATAGGAGACAGTATTATAGTAGTTATATTCTTGTACATAAGGGGCAGTATTATAGTAGTTATATTCTTGTACATAGGGGATAGTATTATAGTAGTTATATTACTGTACATAGGGGGCAGTATTATAGTAGTTATATTCTTGTACATAGGGGATAGTATTATAGTAGTTATATTCTTGTACATAGGGGATAGTATTATAGTAGTTATATTCCTGTACATAGGGGCAGTATTATAGTAGTTATATTCTTGTACATAGGGGGCAGTATTATAGTAGTTATATTCTTGTACATAGGGGGCAGTATTATAGTAGTTATATTCTTGTACATAGGGGCAGTATTATAGTAGTTACATTCCTGTACATAGGGGCAGTATTATAGTAGTTATATACTTGTACATAGGGGGCAGTATTATAGTAGTTATATTACTGTACATAGGGGCAGTATTATAGTAGTTATATTCTTGTACATAGGGGGCAGTATTATAGTAGTTATATTCTTGTACATAGGGGGCAGTATTATAGTAGTTATATTCTTGTACATAGGGGGCAGTATTATAGTAGTTATATTCCTGTACATAGGGAGTAGTAGTATAGTAGTTATATTCCTGTACATAGGGGGCAGTATTATAGTAGTTATATTCTTGTACATAGGGGCAGTATTATAGTAGTTATATTCCTGTACATAGGGGGCAGTATTATAGTAGTTATATTCTTGTACATAGGAGGCAGTATTATAGTAGTTATATTCCTGTACATAGGGGGCAGTATTATAGTAGTTATATTCTTGTACATAGTGGGCAGTGTTATAGTAGTTATATTATTGTACATAGGGGGCAGTATTATAGTAGTTATATTCCTGTACATAGGGGGCAGTATTATAGTAGTTATATTCTTGTACATAGGGGCATTATTATAGTAGTTATATTCTTGTACATAGGGGGCAGTATTATAGTAGTTATATTCTTGTACATAGGGGATAGTATTATAGTAGTTATATTCCTGTACATAGGGGCAGTATTATAGTAATTATATTCTTGTACATAAGGGGCAGTATTATAGTAGTTATATTCTTGTACATAGGAGGAAGTATTATAGTAGTTATATTCTTGTGCATAGGGGCAGTATTATAGTAATTATATTCCTGTACATAGGGGGCAGTATTATAGTAGTTATATTCCTGTACATAGGGGGCAGTATTATCGTAGTTATATTCTTGTACATAGGGGATAGTATTATAGTAGTTATATTCTTGTACAAAGGGGGCAGTATTATAGTAGTTATATTCCTGTACATAGGGGCAGTATTATAGTAGTTATATTCTTGTACATAGGGGCAGTATTATAGTAGTTATATTCCTGTACATAGGGGGCAGTATTATAGTAGTTATATTCTTGTACATAGGGGGCAGTGTTATAGTAGTTATATTCTTGTACATAGGGGGCAGTGTTATAGTAGTTATATTCCTGTACATAGGGGGCAGTATTATAGTAGTTATATTCTTGTACATAGGGGGCAGTATTATAGTAGTTATATTCCTTTACATAGGGGGCAGTATTATAGTAGTTATATTCTTGTACATAGGGGGCAGTATTATAGTAGTTATATTCCTGTACATAGGGGGCAGTATTATAGTAGTTATATTCCTGTACATAGGGGACAGTATTATAGTAGTTATATTCTTGTACATAGGGGGCAGTATTATAGTAGTTATATTCTTGTACATAGGGGGCAGTATTATAGTAGTTATATTCCTGTACATAGGGGGCAGTATTATAGTAGTTATATTCTTGTACATAGGGGGCAGTATTATAGTAGTTATATTTCTGTACATAGGGGGCAGTATTATAGTAGTTATATTCCTGTACATAGGGGGCAGTATTATAGTAGTTATATTCCTGTACATAGGGGGCAGTATTATAGTAGTTATTTTCCTGTACATAGGGGGCAGTATTATAGTAGTTATTTTCCTGTACATAGGGGGCAGTATTATAGTAGTTATATTCTTGTACATAGGAGGCAGTATTATAGTAGTTATATTCCTGTACATAGGGGCAGTATTATAGTAGTTATATTCTTGTACATAGGGGGCAGTATTATAGCAGTTATATTCCTGTACATAGGGGGCAGTATTATAGTAGTTATATTCCTGTACATAGGGGCAGTATTATAGTAGTTATATTCTTGTACATAGGGGGCAGTATTATAGTAGTTATATTCTTGTACATAGGGGGCAGTATTATAGTAGTTATATTCCTGTACATAGGGGCAGTATTATAGTAGTTATATTCTTGTACATAGGGGCAGTATTATAGTAGTTATATTCTTGTACATAGGGGCAGTATTATAGTAGTTATATTCTTGTACATAGGGGGCAGTATTATAGTAGTTATATTCTTGTACATAGGGGGCAGTATTATAGTAGTTATATTCTTGTACATAGGGGGCAGTATTATAGTAGTTATATTCTTGTACATAGGGGGCAGTATTATAGCAGTTATTGTCTTGTACATAGGGGGCAGTATTATAGTAGTTATATTCTTGTACATAGGGGGCAGTATTATAGTAGTTATATTCTTGTACATAGGGGGCAGTATTATAGTAGTTATATTCTTGTACATAGGGGGCAGTATTATAGTAGTTATATTCCTGTACATAGGGGGCAGTATTATAGTAGTTATATTCTTGTACATAGGGGGGCAGTATTATAGTAGTTATATTCCTGTACATAGGGGGCAGTATTATAGTAGTTATATTCTTGTACATAGGCAGCAGTATTATAGTAGTTATATTCCTGTACATAGGGGGCAGTATTATAGTAGTTATATTCTTGTACATAGGGGGTAGTATTATAGTAGTTATATACTTGTACATAGGGACAGTATTATAGTAGTTATATTCTTGTACATAGGAGCAGTATTATAGTAGTTATATTGTTGTACATAGGGGCAGTATTATAGTAGTTATATTCTTGTACATAGGAGCAGTATTATAGTAGTTATATTCTTGTACATAGGGGGCAGTATTATAGTAGTTATATTCTTGTACATAGGCAGCAGTATTATAGTAGTTATATTCCTGTACATAGGGGGCAGTATTATAGTAGTTATATTCTTGTACATAGGGGGTAGTATTATAGTAGTTATATACTTGTACATAGGGACAGTATTATAGTAGTTATATTCTTGTACATAGGAGCAGTATTATAGTAGTTATATTGTTGTACATAGGGGCAGTATTATAGTAGTTATATTCTTGTACATAGGAGCAGTATTATAGTAGTTATATTCTTGTACATAGGGGGCAGTATTATAGTAGTTATATTCTTGTACATAGGGGGCAGTATTATAGTAGTTATATTCTTGTACATAGGGGGCAGTATTATAGTAGTTATATTCTTGTACATAGGGGGCAGTATTATAGTAGTTATATTCTTGTACATAGGGGGCAGTATTATAGCAGTTATTGTCTTGTACATAGGGGGCAGTATTATAGTAGTTATATTCTTGTACATAGGGGGCAGTATTATAGTAGTTATATTCTTGTACATAGGGGGCAGTATTACAGTAGTTATATTCTGGTAGATAGGGGGCTCTATTACAGTAGTTATATTCTAGTACACTAGGTTAGTATATTTTATCACTATTTAATGCTTTTTAATCCAGTATACTTGTTATAGTCTTAGAGAGTTTTTTGCTATAATCTATGTTATTGTCGGTATTATGCTGGAGAAGGGTTATTCATAGCTTCCAGCTCATAATCATTAGTAGAATTCCTGAGAATAATTCCCCCCCATATTCTCTGACCCTGTGTGACCTCACCAATCACAGAGACTAATGAGGTTGTTCCTGTATCATTACAGCCTTGGTAACATCCGTCTGAGAACATTGTGGGGGCCTCCAACCCCAACATCCAGCCAATATCGCAGACATTTTCTCCTTGTGACTCTACTACTAATCTGTGCGATACTGCTTATGTATCTAAGCCTGTATCTACCTTCTTCCTTGAAATATTCGTTTTCATATAGCTGGGGAGGGTGGAGAATGCATTTTGCCACCATCTTGCTTCATCCAATGTTCTGGATAATCCGGCTGTGCCTGTGGTGGGGTTGTGGCTCGCAGGCAGATCTCGCCTTCCCCTGAGTTACAGTCTAATTATAAAATGCGTTTGTTATCGATAATTCAGACTTGTTATCTTCCGTCTAGAACATCTGTCGAGCGCTTCAACTATTTATAAAATCTTCACACTTCTCCTCGTGCACAGAGGAAGGTTACATTGAGGCGTCTACTCCGCAGAGTAATGGGGGGATAGCAGGATCTATGTACTGTATCTGCTCCATATCCGGATGTAAGCTAAGGTGGGGTCATTATTATCACGTCTTAAAGGAGAACTCCTCTAAAACCAAACCTTTAAGGTTAACTTTCTTTGTGATTCTTTGATAGTGGCCTTCATCATATTGTGGCATGGTAGTCTAGCCCCAGATGTCTTGTGGCTTGGTGGTCCAATCTCTGATGTCTTGAAGATAAATGGTCAACTCTCTGATGTCTTGTGGCTTGGTGGTCCAATCTCTGATGTCTTGAAGATAAATGGTCAACTCTCTGATGTCTTGTGGCTTGGTGGTCCAATTTCTGATGTCTTGAAGATAAGTGGTCAACTCTCTGATGTCTTGTGCCTTGGTGGTCCAATCTCTGATGTCTTGAAGATAAGTGGTCAAGTCTCTGATGTCTTGTGGCTTGGTGGGCCCTTCCCTTATGTCTTGTAGCTTTTTGGCCCAGCCCCAGATGCCTTGTGGTTTGGCAATCTAGTCCTTGATGACTGGTGGATTATTGATTCGACCCTTGCCGTCCTGAGACTTGGTGACCAAGCCTCTGGTGTCCTATGACTTGGCAACCTAGTTCCTGGTCTCTTTTTGCTTGGTGTTTCCATCTCTGTTGTCTTGTTCCTTGATGATCCAGTGCCTGTTGCCTTGTGGGTTAATGTCCTCGTAACTGGCTTTGAGGACTTGGTGGTCCATTCCCGGGTGTCTTGTAGCTTGGTGGTCCAGACCCCAATGTCATACGTCTTGAAGGTCTTACCCTTGATATTGCGTGGCCCAGTGTACCTTGGTACATTGGTGTCCATTCCCTGGTGTCATTTTGTTTGGTTATTCAGTCGCTGCAGTCCTATGGGTGTTCTTGGTGTCTACAAACTTGATAGTCCAGTCCCTGGTGTCTTGTGGCTTTGTGATGCAGTGTCCTGTGTTAAGTTGCTTGGTGACCCAGCCCAGATGTATTGGGGTTTGGTGACCCAGTGAGCAATATTACATGACTTGGTGATCCAGGCCCTGAGGTCTTGTGATTAGGTGGCCCAGTCCTTGGCCTCTTGTGATTAAGTGACCTAATCATTGACCTCTTATGGTTTCTATCCCTGTTGCCTTTGGGTCCCTTTAAAGTACTAGGAAGGTGATAAACTGTTCCAAGACCTTGTACCTTTAAGTGTATCTGTACACATTGGACCACATTTATCAATAGTGAGGCAGTAGGGCACTATGTGCAGTTGTCCTCACTAATGTGCAGGGTGCGCCAGATTATTAAAGACCGTCGCACGGTCATTAATGTATCGGCCAGTGCGAATCCGCTCCGGAGCGCCCCTTTAGGTGCACAGCTTTGTGTTGTGGAGTACAAAGTGCAGCAACACAAACGCTTCATAAATACATGAAAACGTTGATAAGTGTGGGCCATTGTGTTCCTAATGGGTTCCTTTTCTTTCCATCATCGGCCTCCAGAGGCGTGGTATCGGTCACCAATCCCACCCTGTACAATACCGGCATGGAACGGGTGACTTCCAACCATTGTGAGCTGAAGACAACCTTGGATCTGTCCTTTGCATTCTTGCAGAACTTCGCACTATTTACTTCAGAAGATCTTGGCTCCCGGTCTTGGTGTTCTTCCTCGCCAGACATCGTCTCGCCTCTGTCCTCAAACGCTTCCAGAGAAAGTGTCCCCCAAATCACGGTTCATATTAAGCAAATGGGTGAAACAGCTGGTGCTCTTTCCAGCCCGCCACCCGTGCCAAGCCAGAGCCCCTGATGCATTTCAGCAGTTGGACAGCGCAGAGATCCAGTTCTCTTCATAAAGCTTCCTGGACTCACAGATGATGACAATTACCACCCGGTCACACCCCACCACTTCCTATCATCTCCTGGGCGAGCAGAACTTACAGTCTGACCTCCACCAACAGGAGGGTAGTCCAAAGCACAAAGATACCATGTCCAGGATATATGGAGCAGTTTCACTTCCTGGAGGCAGTATCACACCCAACGGGCTTAGATATTTCAGAAGAGTGGACTGTATTGGACTTGACTGGCTTAGATACAACCACACAGTGCAGTATCACGTATGAGATGTGCTACTCTGGAGACAGTTTTATGTTTTAGAGGATTAGATACTCAGACAGAATTATACAGCAAGTAATGTGCTTAGATACAGCAGCTCAGCCGACAGTCATATACAAGAAAGGCTTATTGTATCTCACAGGAATGGCTTAGATACACCAGCAGTGAGAGAAGTTTACTCGAAGGCTTCTCTTCAGATCATCCAAGTACAACATGGATCATTCTGAACAAGGCAGAGGCGGTATCTGAATTATTAATCTGCGATACATCCGCTGAGATACATCACAGACACATAAATGTTCACTGGTGGGTTTTAAGGTCTCTTTAAGTTAAACGCCCGATCAATGCGTCTCCGAGGCAACAAGGTTGTTACTGCCCTCGAAGGACGTATTTCGCCTTATTCCAATATTCATTGATCTGGACCTCTTTAATCTCGTAGACTTTACGTTTAATACCACAGATATGGTGCCAGGGGGCGCTATCACCAGGGGTGGTAAGCTGACAGCGGCTTATCACATGTTACCTAAACTTTTGAGTTGTGTCTGAAGGGAAATGACCGTCTTGTGGAGAAGAGGTTAACTCGGCGCCTCGCTCTCTGTGCCCCCCCATCCCTCCATCCTCTCGCATGATATTCCCCGTAGTGTACGAGCAGTGTGCTGGAAAATCAGGTCATCATCTCTCCCCGCACTTCAAGTGCTCTTACCAGTCTGGCTGGATCCACCGGTAGCTTCTACTCCGGAGGTGTGGAGATGAGCCCCCAGCCCTCTCAGCACACAGCAGTTGTCAGCCGCAGATGCTACATTACAAAAACACAGACTCCGTGTGTTCCTCCTGGGTGTGATAGTCACACATGGAGAGACGGATACATTGTATCCTAGGGCAACAATCCCAGGAACGTTGCCCAGAGTGAACCCCGGCGTAGATATATAGATGGTTAAAGAGATCGTTCAACAGTTTCGAGAGAGTGTTAGGTATTGGCCCTGGAGAGATGTGTAATCAGACCTTTGTGTCTGTGGCTGGTGCCAGCAGGACTGTGAAAATTGGATTTATATTCCAGTATTGTAGTATTATCCTCACACTGCTGTGCTCTCTGCATCAAACTGCTCCACAACTCCTCCCCTTTACCATAATATTGAATTAGAAGGCTTCTACAGCTTTTACTCAGAGCAAAGTAGAGGGGCTTAGTAGCAGCTCAATGCAGTGAGCCAAGCACAGCTGTGTGAGGATATGCTGCACCCCTAGTTTATCTGGGATTACACTGCTACTTACACCATTCATGAAGATATGATTACATATCTCTCCAAGGTTTCTTAGATGTGATCGTTCTTATTAGACTCCTAATTTTGTAGGACCAGGCAAACATTCAATGGGCTCCTTAAATTTCAACATGTCTTATTTGTTTTTCTCGAAGACGATAAGTTTGTGTCAAGGTTGACCGCCCTCTTATTCAGAAGATCCAATTGTCCAATCCAATCGTATGATGACAATTTTGGAATAGTTCTTGACGAAAGGAGATTATGAAGACCTTGAGAACTAGTTGAGTGACAAATAATCCCACCACTGAAGTCTCTGTGAGTTGTATGATTAATTGTTGAAGACGAATACTGGATGCCAGAGGTGACCACTCTACTCATTCAGAAGATCCAAGTGTTCATGTGTGTAGCAATCTTTTTAGGTTGTTGACCAAAATTGAATATGGAGACCTCAAATTATCTGATGTCACGGGTGCTCCCGCGATCCCTGTCTTGGATCGCGGGCGCATCCGTGCTCCCCCATGTGCCCCCGCTGCAGCCCGGTCTCATCACTCACCTCTCCCGGCTCCTGCTCTTCCCCGACTGCCGTGCGCGCGCGTCCCCGCCTCCTAGGGCGTGCGTGCGGCTCCTGCCGAAAATTTAAAGGGCCAGCGCGCCGCTAATTGGTGCACTGGCTGAACACCTCACCTTTAAGAATCCTGCCTCTTCCTGTGTCCCCTGCCGGATCTTTGTGCCTCATAGCCTTAGAGAAAGCTTCCAAGCGAGTATTCCTGCGTTCCTGAGTATTCCTGCGTTCCTGTGTATTCCTGTGTTCCTGTGTGTCTCCGCCCCTGAGTCCTGTGTAGCCGTGTTACCTAATTTCCTCCGTGTTGCTGTGTTCCGTGTGCCTGTGTTCCCGTTCCCACCTGCCTGGACCTCCTGTTGCTGACCCCGGACTTTGCATCTCTGCCGTTTGCCCTGACCCTGTGCCTGGACCTGACTACGAGATTGTCATCCGCTAAGGTACCTCGACCTCGGCTGCCACTGCGGGGTAGTCACACCTGGGAACGACCTAGTGGTATCCTGCCGCAACAAGTCCAATCCACTTTGTGGCGGGCTCTGGTGAATACCAGGTGCTGCAAGACTCCGGACCCGGGTGTTGGCTAGTACCACCTCCCGCGGTGGTCCAGAGGATCCACTGATCCTAACATCTAACAAATAATCTCACCACCAAAACCTCCATGATTTCTACAGTTTATTCTCGAAGGAGATTACTGGATTCCAGAGGTGACCACTCTACCTATTCAGAAGGTCCAAGAGTTCATGTGTTCAGAGAGATGTTTTGGGATTGATATAGACCCAAAGAGAACAAGAAGACTATTAGACACGGCTATTTGACAAATAATCCCACCAATGGAGCCTCCATGATTTCTTTGATTTATTTTTTATGGAGATTACTGGCTTGTAGTGGTGGTCACTTCACCCATTTAGAAGAACCGGGTGTTCATGTGTATAGGGACATCTTAAGGAATAGCATAAAAGCAGATGTTCACGTGTGTGGTGAGATTTTTAGGAATCACTTTTTACTCAATGGTGGAATTATTATGACAGTGCAGACCTTGACAACTTAAGTCTTTTAAGACTGTAGAGCTTTCCACCCAACCATGGGGAACAAAATGGACTTCATAAGTATGTCGGTAGGTGGGTTTTGGTACAGAATACGCCAGAAGTCTAGCCAGAAACCCAGCAAGTCCCACCAAAGTCCCACCAAAGAGTTGATGAAGACCTTAAAAGCCAATTATCTGACAATTAATCCATCGGCTAAGACTTCCATGATTCTTAAGATTCGTTCTCGAGGGTGATGTTAGAAGTGACCACTCTACTCTTTCAGAAGAACCATATGTTCATGTCTATGGAGAGAATTTTAGGAATAGTGATTGACCAAATGAGTGATCAAAGTGTATGCAAATCTTAAAAACTGATTACAGCATAAATAATCTCTTCACTGAAGCCTCCATGGTTCCTAGAATTTACTCTGGAGGTGATAAGATGATGCAAGATGTGGGTTACTCTACCCTATCGAAAGAACCAAATGTTCATGGTTATGGGAAGATTTTTTGGAATAGTCATTGACTGAATGAATGATTGAAGTCTACGTAGACCTTACAACCCAATTATCTGACAGATTAGACCCACAAATAATCCCCGCACTGAAGCCTCCATGGTCGTGCTATGCACAGTCACGGTCTCCCCGACGCATATCATTGCGTCTCGCTGGAAGGTCATGTTTTCCCGATAACCCTATGGACTATAAGAAAAGATCCGTCAAGTCCAGACACAATAAATGGCATTGCGGCGCAGAAAAACAGCATTTTGTGTTGCCTCGTTGCCGGATCTGCTCTCCCAGAGGTTCACTTTGTCTCCATCACCTTTTGTTCTCCGGAAGTTTGAAAAGACGTATCGAGCAGGCAACGGTTGACATCTCTCGTCTGTCCTGACAGCTCTCCTGCCCCTGGGGGCTCCGACTGCAAGGACATAACATCGCCTGAATGCAATAAGTAAAGAGTCGAGCCTGCGGCCCCAGACACTCTGATTGCCGTTATACACAGGAGGTCGATAGACGTTAACACAACCGTAAGAGTTACACCACCATAACCCGCATCCCGGAAGATCCCGAAACCAACTCACAACTCAAGAATCTATGAACAAACCGGACAACAGCCGCATCAGCAGCTCCGGAGCACACAGAATGTACCCAAATACTGCTGATAATTAAAGGAATAAATCAGAAAAGTCGGAGCGATGCGGGTAAATATAGCAACGAGCCCTGGAGATGCCAAGAGAACCAGAGAAGTCAACACAAATTCATAGCAACTGAAGTGCAGAGGAGAAGCCTAACACATAATGACTGATTCTACATGGAGCGTGAGCATGAAGATTACTACAATATACAAAGTGTAATAGAAGGAACGTAAAGGAGTCACTTCTATAACTACTTATATCCTTGTACACAAGGGCAGTATTATAGACCTACTATAATACTGCCGCCTATGTACAGGAATATAACTACTATAATACTGCCCCCTATGTACAGGAATATAACTACTATAATACTGCCCCTTATGTACAGGAATAAAACTACTATAATACTGCCCCCTATGTACAGGAATATAACTACTATAATACTGCCCCCTGTGTACAAGAATATAACTACTATAATACTGCCCCCTATGTACAATAACATAACTACTATAATACTGCCCCTATGTACAGGAATATAACTACTATAATACTGCTCCTATGTACAAGAATATAACTACTATAATACTGCCCCTATGTACAGGAATATAACTACTATAATACTGCCCCCTATGTACAAGAATATAACTACTATAATACTGCCCCCTATGTACAAGAATATAACTACTATAATACTGCTCCCTATGTACAGGAATATAACTACTATAATACTGCTCCCTATGTACAGGAATATAACTACTATAATAATGCCCCCTATGTACAAGAATATAACAACTATAATACTGCCCCCTATGTACAAGAATATAACTACTATAATACTGCCCCCTATGTACAAGAATATAACTACTATAATACTGCCCCCTATGTACAAGAATATAACTGCTATAAAACTGCCCCCTATGTACAAGAATATAACTACTATAAAACTGCCACCTATGTACAAGAATATAACTACTATAATACTGCCCCCTATGTACAAGAATATAACTACTATAATACTGCCCCCTATGTACAAGAATATAACTACTATTATACTGCCCCCTATGTACAGGAATATAACTACTATAATACTGCCCCCTATGTACAAGAATATAACTACTATAATACTGCCCTCTATGTACAGGAATATAACTACTATAATACTGCCCCTTATGTACAAGAATATAATTACTATAATACTGCCCCCTATGTACAGGAATATAACTACTATAATACTGCCCCCTATGTACAAGAATATAACTACTATAATACTGCTCTTATGTACAGGAATATAACTACTATAATACTGCCCCCTATGTACAAGAATATAACTACTATAATACTGCCCCCTATGTACAGGAATATAACTACTATAATACTGCCCCCTATGTACAGGAATATAACTACTATAATACTGCCCCCTTTGTACAAGAATATAACTACTATAATACTGCCTCCTATGTACAGGAATATAACTACTATAATACTGCCCCCTATGTACAAGAATATAACTACTATAATACTGCCCCCTATGTACAAGAATATAACTACTATAATACTGTTCCCTATGTACAGGAATATAACTACTATAATACTGCCCCCTATGTACAAGAATATAACTACTATAATACTGCCTCCTATGTACAAGAATATAACTACTATAATACTGCCCCCTATGTACAAGAATATAACTACTATAATACTGTTCCCTATGTACAAGAATATAACTACTATAATACTGCCCCCTATGTACAAGAATATAACTACTATAATACTGTTCCCTATGTACAGGAATATAACCACTATAATACTGCCCCCTATGTACAGGAATATAACTACTATAATACTGCCCCCTATGTGTAGGAATATAACTACTATAATACTGCCCCCTATGTACCGGAATATAACTACTATAATACTGCCCCCTATGTACAAGAATATAACTACTATAATACTGCCCCCTATGTACAGGAATATAACTACTATAATACTGCCCCCTATGTACAAGAATATAACTACTATAATACTGCCCTCTATGTACAGGAATATAACTACTATAATACTGCCCCTTATGTACAAGAATATAATTACTATAATACTGCCCCCTATGTACAGGAATATAACTACTATAATACTGCCCCCTATGTACAAGAATATAACTACTATAATACTGCTCTTATGTACAGGAATATAACTACTATAATACTGCCCCCTATGTACAAGAATATAACTACTATAATACTGCCCCCTATGTACAGGAATATAACTACTATAATACTGCCCCCTATGTACAGGAATATAACTACTATAATACTGCCCCTTATGTACAAGAATATAATTACTATAATACTGCCCCCTATGTACAGGAATATAACTACTATAATACTGCCCCCTATGTACAAGAATATAACTACTATAATACTGCTCTTATGTACAGGAATATAACTACTATAATACTGCCCCCTATGTACAAGAATATAACTACTATAATACTGCCCCCTATGTACAGGAATATAACTACTATAATACTGCCCCCTATGTACAGGAATATAAACTACTATAATACTGCCCCCTATGTACAAGAATATAACTACTATAATACTGCCTCCTATGTACAGGAATATAACTACTATAATACTGCCCCCTATGTACAAGAATATAACTACTATAAAACTGCCCCCTATGTACAAGAATATAACTACTATAATACTGCCCCCTATGTACAAGAATATAACTACTATAATACTGTTCCCTATGTACAGGAATATAACTACTATAATACTGCCCCCTATGTACAAGAATATAACTACTATAATACTGCCTCCTATGTACAAGAATATAACTACTATAATACTGCCCCCTATGTACAAGAATATAACTACTATAATACTGTTCCCTATGTACAAGAATATAACTACTATAATACTGTTCCCTATGTACAGGAATATAACCACTATAATACTGCCCCCTATGTACAGGAATATAACTACTATAATACTGCCCCCTATGTACAAGAATATAACTACTATAATACTGCCCCCTATGTACAAGAATATAACTACTATAATACTGCCCCCTATGTACAGGAATATAACTACTATAATACTGCCCCCTATGTACAGGAATATAACTACTATAATACTGCCCCCTATGTACAGGAATATAACTACTATAATACTGCCCCCTATGTACAAGAATGTAACTACTATAATACTGCCCCCTATGTACAAGAATGTAACTACTATAATACTGCCCCCTATGTACAAGAATATAACTACTATAATCCTGCCTCCTAGAGGTGAGATTGTGCGTGGTGTGAGCTCCTGAGACCTCTGCATGTCTGGAGATAGCCCAGGGCGGGGCCACCCTGGGTGGGGAAGCTCCCCAAGCAAGGCCCAGGCTTCTAGGCCTAATTTGGCGAACAGCAATCAGCAAGCTGAAGTAAGAGATGTTAACCCTAAAATGTCTGTTATTGGAACAAATGTCAGCAGTTGCAGTGGTGTCAGGAAAGTTGGTGTAGAAAAAGAAGCAACAGTAAGCAAGAATTTGGTGAAACCACCTACCAGTAGGAAGGTTGTTCTGCCTGTGAACAAGCATGAAGTATTGCAGAGTCCAAAGTCAGGTATCATCCAGAGTGTGCAGCAGCGTCCAGTGCAAGCCTCAGGTGGACAATCCACCTCCACCCCGGGCAGGCAGAGGAGGACATCACTGGAAAGGCAGACCATCCAGGAGAACCTGCAGCAGCAGGTGATGTTACCATCTGATCGTACCAGGTTTGGGGGAATGCAGGCTGTGAAAGAGACCAAAGGCAGCCATGAAGCAAGATCCAAAGGTGCTACCAGCGTCGTGTCTGCAAGACATCCGGGATCCAGTCGCCCATCAGGAGATTGTGACAGCAGCCGGGAAAATCCAGGAATCTCTGAACTCTGCACCAAAATCACGGGGTTCAGTGCCAGGAAACAGCAGTCATGGTGCACCTGCAGGGTCCAGTACTGCAAGCAGGCCGGAACAACAGCGCAGCAGCAAACTGCAGCCCCCATCACCTGAGCTCCAGCCCCCATCACCTGAGCTCCAGCTGGCCAGACAGATCCCAGGACTGGTGAGGAAGATGGAGGCATTGAAAGAGCAGAAACTTTTCCTGCAAAAACAGATTGACTGCACGTATAAGCTAAAAGCAGCAAACCCGGGGAAGCAGGACCTGCTGGACAAGAAGCTGGACACGTGCGCAAAACAACTTGCTGACATTGTGCAGGAGATGGAGTCCATCATTGAGCAAATGGGGCCAGTGGGAGAGACTTTCAGAAACCAGCAGAGGTTTGAGAGAGACAAGGCCTCATCATCCAGGACTGAGACTCAGCAGTCCCATGTAAGGCCCATACTACAGCCAGCTACTCTGCCCTTTGAAGAGGGACAAGTCTACAAGAAAGAGCAACAACAGCCAAGTCCTGCCACTACACCTGATGAGGTACTACAAGTCCCAGCATGCCCTGGCGAGGTACTACAAGTCCCAGCGTGGCCTGACGAGGTACTACAAGTCCCAGCATGCCATGACAAGGTACTACAAGCTCCAGCAGTAAGTAAACCTGATGTTGCCAGTGAAGTAGTGGAGGAGACACCAAAAGTCCCAGAAGGCAGCGCACTGCAGGAGGACTCTGGACTCTCACATGCAGGTAACACTGTATCTGTACCCCAAGGTATATCTGAGCAGGACTGTGAGGTTCAGGATGAATCTGAGCAGGACATTCAGGACTGTGCTGTGCAAAGGGTTAATTTTGATACTGTTGCTGACATGTCTGATATTGCAGATATTTCTGATAATGTTGATGTTTTTGTGGTTGATAATGTCCCAGCTGAGGAGTCATCTCAGGTACAATCTGTGGCAGCTGGTGACACAGAGACCCCCAATGTTGATGTTGTAGAGGGCGAGGAATTTCCCCCTTTAGTTACACCACAAGCAGCAGAGCCCTATGGTCCAGCTGCTCAGATGCCCCATGGTCCGGGTGGTCAGCTGCCCCCTAGTACAGACAGTGCACAGCCCACACATCCCCCACAGCAGGACAGGGGTCAGTCATCTGGGAATGCGTGGAGCCGGGGTTCCCCATTTTTCTCCTCCAGCACCCATTACACCGGCCAGGCCTTCAAGAGGAGGAATGTTGTCAGGTTTAGGCATAGAGGGGCTAAGGAAGATCTGCCTGACAGGAGGCATGTGGTCAGGGACATGTTGTGCACCCAGATGGGTTTCCAGCCAGCCGACATCCTGGCCGTAATAAATCTTCCAGACAGACAGGGGTATGATATCAGCTTCAAGCTCATGTGTAATCTGGACCGGTTCTGGGCTCAATGCCCCCGATACAGAGATACTGAGGGGTGGAGTAAGTTTAGTTTCATTCCCATCTCCAAACTAGATACAGCGATTGTCACCATAATGTTCTGGAACGAGTCTGTCCCCCCTCAAGACATCATCATATGGCTCAAGAGACATTGCACCCTCATGTCAGACATGACTAAGACCAGGGATGAGGATGGGATCTGGACCGGGGGGTGGAGGGTCCTGGTTAAATTACACCAACACCAGAACATCACCCATCACCTCCCCAACTCAGACTGGCAGTATCAACAAACCAACCCAATGGTATAACCCCCAACCGTCCCCTGCTTAAAAACTAGACGTGAGGCTGTGTGATGGGAAAAAATGGAGGTCGGCCACAGCTTTATTTATTAACAATATTTACAAACAATTAAACTGACCTGTGGGAAGACCCAGACCCTTCCGGCATTATTCACCTCGCATGCCTGGCCCCGCCTACGCGGGGGCATGTCCTTGTTGGTCCGACAGGTGATTTCGACGTAAGCCGAGAGGGTCCAGATTCCACCACAGGCCAAGCTGTGACTACCAACAAAACAGAGAAATAATTAAAACATCAAATATATACAAAACAAATTGCAAACAAAAATATACATAACAAAAAACTTTACCTAGCAACTACCTATCAAAAACCCAAAAACATTATCTAAGGGTGGGCGGGTGGGAATCTCTTGAGCGCGGAGCAAGTCCAAAAGAGGCTGGACTAGCTCCGCGCTCGGGGCTAAATAGCCCAGGGCTAGCGCCATCAAGTGGCCAGGAGCACTTCCTGGCCACCTGATTGGCTGCCCAGAAAAAACCCCGGGCAGGGGACGGGATTTACTTATAATAACCAAAAAAGGGGGGGGGGGGGAAGCGAAACACTGCCAGTCCTGCCGCCCCCAAGCTTAAACAGCCTGCGGGCTAGGAAGACTGGCAGTATCAACAAACCAACCCAATGGTATAACCCCCAACCGTCCCCTGCTTAAAAACTAGACGTGAGGCTGTGTGATGGGAAAAAATGGAGGTCGGCCACAGCTTTATTTATTAACAATATTTACAAACAATTAAACTGACCTGTGGGAAGACCCAGACCCTTCCGGCATTATTCACCTCGCATGCCTGGCCCCGCCTACGCGGGGGCATGTCCTTGTTGGTCCGACAGGTGATTTCGACGTAAGCCGAGAGGGTCCAGATTCCACCACAGGCCACTAGGAGTACAGTGTACCCCTACACTGTGCTCCGACCCCCACACAACAGGAACAGGGCCCTCTCAATGGCGTCCTGAAGGCCTGAAATAAAAATATCCAGGCCAATCTCATTCAGATGAACCCCGTCTTCTCTCATAAGGCCCGAGTTATCCCCCTCCAACTGCCTATGGCGTATAACTACGCCACCTCTGGACCTCACAAAACGGGCTACACGCATATTGAGCATGCGCCTAGCCCTCTCGATGGAATCTGGGTTACGGGCGCCATTCCAAATCACCCGTGGCACTACCTCCGACCACACCACCACAAGGTCACTGAAAAAGGCGGAAAAACGCTCGAAATCCGATTTCATCACCGAAATCAAATCAGCGAGGCGAGTTGAACACATATCATTCCCCCCAGCGTGGACAACGAGTATTGTAGGCCCCGAAGAAGCCTTGCTGATGGCCACCACCTCCGGCAAAACTTGGAGCCATTTAAGGCCTCTAATTCCCCTCCAAGACAGCTCTGCGGAGGTAAAACCCAAATTCAGGCCTCCTGGCCGGACAGCGGCCCTCCGTGCAGCCCAATGTATGTATGAATGACCGACAATCCAAACTTTCGGACGGGCAAACTCTGCAAAAGAAAAACAAGTTAGTCCAACAGCAGATTTGGGCGAATATAACGCCTAAAGCAATCTGACTTCCACCTGCCAATGCGCATAATATCAGCATCCGAGAGCCCCGCCGCATCGGCCGTTGTTGCGGCCCCTATCCGGAATGAATGCGTCCCGAACTCCGACACAGGTGCACCTGCGCACGCCAGCGCCTTCTTAAACAAAGAAGTAAACTGAAATTTTGTGAGGGGGGAACCGTCCCTATGACACAAGAAGGGGGGGGCTTTTGGGCGCTGCGCGATGAATCTACCCAACAAAAGGAAAGGGCAAAAGGGGCCACCCACCTTGCCCACCGACAGCCAGCGGCCCGCGCCATAAATGTCCGTTTTAGATCTCCTCACCAGGACCTTCACAAACTCCCCCACCACGATAACGTCCCCTTCTACTAAGCTAGCCTTCGCCCGGCTAGATGCAGCAACCAACTCACTGACCCTCAAAGCGCAAAAGAACGCCAGCGCAAAGCTACACTGTAGCAATAACGCCTCATACTCCGAGGAGCATATATCCACGGCAGCCATGCATAAACGCTGCAACAACGCAAAGGAAACAGGTCTGCGCAAATCCTTGGCAACTGGCTCCTTTCCCCAACCCCGCAACAGCAACTGGACCTGAAAATCTTTTGTAACGTCATGCAGGCCCCACAGTTTCAGGACAAAAGACACCCCGGCCAGCTTCTTTTTTACCGCCGCGACCGACAAACCGTCCGCCCGCAGCCCTGCCAAATAACGCAACGTAGTAGCCTTAGCTACCGCTACAGCATCCCCTCGTTCAGCTGGCAGCAAACTAAACCACTCTCCCCACGCCTTACCATGGCTATTCCAAGTACTCTCCGCCAACGAGGACTGCATCAACGGGGTCAACTGTGCACCACCAGATCCCACAGGAAAAGGGGGCAGGGGGACCCCTCCTGGTCCGCCAGGGGGTGGAAATCCCTGAAACGCTGAAGCTGAAAACGAGACAATACATCAGCAACAACATTAAATTCACCGGGAACATGTCTAGCCCTGAAAACAATATTCAACTGTAAGCAGCGCAACACCAAATGTCTGAGCAAGGCCAACACCTGCAGTGAACTTGAGGTTAGATTATTCAAAGCCTGAACCGTGCTCTCATTGTCTGACCAAAAACGAATTCTCTTATTCCTCATCTCTTGCCCCCACAGCTCCACCGCCACCACGATCGGAAAGAGTTCCAGCAACGTCAAATTCTTAGTGAAATCTCTTTCCACCCACTGCGCGGGCCAACGCTCTGCAGACCACTTTTTCTCAAAAATTGCTCCGTAGCCTACTGACCCTGCCGCATCCGTATACAGCTGTAAATCGGCGTTGTCAATCTCCTGTTCCAGAAAGGCTGACACACCGCTATAATCAGTCAAGAAGGACCGCCACACCTTCAGGTCCTCCTTCAAGACCGAAGTCAAACGAATGTGATGATACGGCTTGACGGTGCCAGCCGTAGCTAGTGACAACCTCCTCGAAAAAACCCTACCCATAGGAAAAATCCTGCATGCAAAAGCTAACTGCCCTAACAACGACTGCAAGCGCTGCAACGTAACTTTTTCTGACAATAAACACCGATCAATGTCTCCACGCAAACGTTCCAACTTGTCGGCTGGGAGGCCAAGGGTCATTGCCTCGGAATCAATAAGGATTCCCAAAAAGGTCAGCCTTGTAGTAGGGCCCTCCGTCTTCTCAGCCGACAACGGAACTCCAAAATACTCAGCCATACAGCGAAAAACATTCAGCAGCCTCAAACAATCAGCTGAACCGTTCTTACCTATGAACAGAAAATCGTCCAGATAATGAATAATCCAATTGGAACCTGACTCCAAACGGACTACCCATTCAAGAAAACTACTGAACATTTCAAAATAACTGCAAGAAATAGAACAACCCATCGGAAGGCACATGTCCACAAAGAAAGACTCATTTATCCTACAACCCAGCAAATGAAAAGAGGACGGATGCACCGGAAGGAGGCGGAAGGCAGATTCAATATCCGACTTGGCCATAAGGGCCCCAGGGCCCGCTGCATTAACCAAAAGCACTGCCTTGTCGAACGAAGTGTAGGATACCGCCACCTCCTCCCGAGGAATACCGTCGTTCACAGATTCGCCCGCCGGATAGGACAAATGATGGATTAAACGGAATTTACCAGACTCTTTCTTTGGTACAAGACCCAATGGTGATACCCGCAGATTCTCAAAAGGCGGAACAGAAAAGGGGCCCGCCATTCTGCCCAACTCCACTTCCTTTAACAACTTTTCAACCACCAGCAACTCATTATCCCTTACCGACTTAAGATTCCCGGACAACATCAAACCGTCCTGCGGCACAAAGGGAATTACAAAACCAAAAGTGAAACCTTCACGCAACACCTTTGCCTCCCGCTTCAGATGGTAGCTGTCTAGCCACGGCCGCATCCTTTGCACCTGTACTGGTGTCCTCCCCCCTGCCTGGAGCAGCGGATTTAGATGGGGGTCTGTTCCTCTTAAAGCAGCGAAGGGCAGAGTGCGCCCCGCCACATATGGAACACTCATGCTTAAATCTACAGGAGGCAAAGAAGCGGCAGTGTCCCTCATTGAAAAGCCAACAAGAGCCCGGTCGTTTGGCGGCCGCCCCAGGCTGAGCGCCCGAGACGGCTCCCGACTGAAAAGGAACCTGTGGCTTCTGCGACATCATGAATTGAATCCAGACATCGGTCGCCTTTGACGCCCAACCCACTTCCGGGTTGTCCGCCAAGCGGCGCCTAAACTCCTCATCATACCTCCACCATCCCGCACCCCCGTGTAATTTGTGTGCAGTGTAAATGGTATCCATGTATACAAACAGATCCCGAGCACACTCAGGCCTCCGGTTAACCACAATACTTGCCATAATCGCGAATGCCTGAAGCCAATTACCGAAAGTCCTAGCGACCTTTGGTTTCCTATCGTCACCTTTCTCGAATCGCTTCTCCTTATCAACAGTCAATTGCTCCGGAGATAACAATGACCAAATATCAATGTATTCGAACTTCACTATTTTTTCCCTGAGGTCGGCCGCCACGCGCAGCCCCAGAGGAGCCACGCCACAAAAATGGGAATCTCTAAACAACATCCCAGCCGACCCCATAGCCTGCTCAGGCGGCAACTGTGTCGCCCCTGGGGGCGCCCCAGCCTCCATCTTGGCTAATACCGCCTTAAGGGCGCCAACAACATCATCCCCTGCAACATATGATTTTTTCCATGCATTGTCATACGTCAACTCACCCGCCGGGGGAACGACCTGGGACATCGCCGGTGTAGGAGGAGGCGCCATGGGAGCACTAGGCAGCACCGCAGTTGGAACCGTCGGCGGCACCCTGGCATCATCTACCCCCTGCGGAGGGGGACTGTCCTGCCGTCTCCTTGACCGCCTACCACGTGAGCGGGTATAGCCACCACTAGATGAGGACGAAGAGCGCCTGGACCAAGTCCGGCCCCAGCTGGATCTCCCAGAACGTCTGCTGTCTCCGCCACGAGACCTGGACCGCCGGCGGCTCGCATAGGAAGAGCGGGAAAAAGAGCGGGCTGAACGAGAGCGGTGGCTACACCGTCCCTCAGGGCTACGCGCGCGGGACCCACCCCTCGAGCAGCACCCATGCTGCGGGAATACCGCGCAACCACAGGCAGCGCTGGAGTGGCCGAAGCCCCCGTCACGCCGGCCCCCCGCACCGCCAGTCGCTGAAATCGAGCACTGCCGATCCGGGGGTTCATCTAACTCTCCGCTCTCGCTCTCACTACCGGGACCCGGACAGGGGAGGGAGGGGGTGAACGTGTGTGCGGGGGGGCTTAATGTGCTACGCGTACGCGACGGCTGCTGCGCCGTCGCACTAGACTCTGAGCGGGGGGCCGTGGTGGAAGATGGGGGCGGGTGTGGGGGGGGCTGGGAAGTGTCCTGCTGTGTAGTGTTTTGTGCACTACTGACCCCCAGCCCAAACCACCTGGCCAGTCGGCCAGGCTGTGTGGGCGGAGGGCCAGACTTATTCACCCCAGCAACCTGTGCTGCGCTCGCCGGCGCAGGCAAGTTGCCGGGGGGAGGAGACACAGGAGCAGCCCCGTCCTGTGTCTCCTCCATACGCGGGGGCCTAATTGAGGTGGTCGCGGCCGGCCCACCTGTAGCGGCCGGCACGCGACACTTATTCCTGGCAGAGCGCCGGGTGCGCTCCGCAGACGTCGGAGCCGAGGTCGGGTTCCGAGACGGAGCCCTCGCCCGGCTCCGCGTCTTAATGGGGGAAGGGCTGAGCCTGCACGGTGCGCGACCGCGCCGTGCAGGCCGGGCAGAGGGGGGTGGGGACAGAGGAGCAGCCACTGACGGAGGAGAGGGATCCGGCTGGGACAATAACGGAGTCAACCAGCCGGAGCCCTCTCTCCTCAGCTTTTCCTCCAGCAGAGCTAGGAGCGCAGGGTCTGCCATACTTGCAGTTCCTGCAGGGGTACACTGGAATCTCTTGAGCGCGGAGCAAGTCCAAAAGAGGCTGGACTAGCTCCGCGCTCGGGGCTAAATAGCCCAGGGCTAGCGCCATCAAGTGGCCAGGAGCACTTCCTGGCCACCTGATTGGCTGCCCAGAAAAAACCCCGGGCAGGGGACGGGATTTACTTATAATAACCAAAAAAGGGGGGGGGGGGAAGCGAAACACTGCCAGTCCTGCCGCCCCCAAGCTTAAACAGCCTGCGGGCTAGGAATTCTTTATCGGCAGAGAGAAGGGTGTATGCTTTTATGTTGGTCAGCCGAGGTTATGCTTTAGGTGTGGGAGATCCGGTCACATGGCGAGTAACTGCACCACAGTGAAGTGCACCCTGTGCGGGGACCTCGGCCATGTGAGCGCCAACTGCAAGACCATCAGGTGCAACCTTTGTGGTCAGATTGGTCACCCCCATAGGGACTGTCCTGAAGCCTGGCACAACATCTGTAGGGACCTCCCCGATGAAGACCTGATGGAAGGGGCAGATATACCAGAGGAGGAGCAGGAGGAGGAGGCCCTATTGTCAGGGTCAGTTCAAACGGTACCAGAGACCCCTGACATTGGTGGTAGTGCCCCGGACCACCCAGAGATAGCTAACATTGAGGGGGACATGGAGGTAGTGGAGCAGCCTGCAGAGCAGCCAGTGCCTGTCCCTTCCCCTGCCTCAGCACCTGCCACTGGGGATAATAATAGTGCTGTTAAAAAGAGGAAAAAGGACAGGAGCACCAGAAAACCTGAGACTGCATGGACCACTGTCCAAAAACCCTCTAAAATGAAAGTACAGAGTCAGGCTGATGTTACCGTAACCACTAATAGGTACAGCGTACTGTCCGAGTCAGATGGAGAGGAGGAAATAGAGAGAGAACTGAAGCGCATGATGGAGGAGTATGATGATGATCCAGGGGGGGGATCCTCCCACAAAAAGGAAACCGCTTCATGCCGAGTCTCAGTCTGTATGGGATATGGAGATTAGTAGTCAGCAAGACAACTCTGACTCTGATCTATGATGATGGGGATGCTCTTTCTATTTCTTCTTCTGATGGCAGAGTTCCATCTTTCTGTGGTCACCAGCAATGTGAATAGCATTAGGGCTAGAAGGACCAGGCATGTTGTATATGACCACCTGAAGTATCTCGAGGCCGATGTATATTTCTTACAGGAGACACGATTAAACACCTTGGGTCTCATGCGAGAGGCGGAGAGAGATTGGCAGTCTGGTCCTTCCTTTTGGTCGCTGGCTGTGGAGCCTTATGCCGGGGTCTCTATCTTGTTTAACACCCATGATGTCACCGTCCACAGACTCACAGAGGTATCGATGGGACGGTGCCTGCTGCTAGAGGTCACCATCAGAGGCAGAAGACTCCGGCTCATTAACATCTATGGCCCACAAACAGTGACCGAAAGGACTCAGCTTTTTAACGATGTAAAGCCTTATCTATTCACGTCTATTCCTGTCATCATGGCTGGGGACTTTAATGCCACCACTACCACCATGGACAGGAACAGTAGGCCCCTTACCAGGGACTGTAAGGTCCTTAATAGTATAATTCAGCAGGCTGGCCTGTCCGATGTTTTTGTACAGGGTGGTAGGAGTCCTAAGTTCACCTACACTTGTGCAGGACGCAGCAGTAGGATAGATCTCGCTCTGGTGAGTCCTACTGAAGCCATAAGGGAAAGAAGGGAAAGAACGGTCCCATACTCCGATCATTTGGCCTTATATTTTTGTTTGGGTGCCAATAAGTATCCTGATGTTGGTAGAGGGCTATGGAGACTAAATTCTAGTCTATTAGATGACAATTCTGTTGAGGAATACTTGCACTATTTTTTCCAGAACCAACTTGACAGAGTGGATTTTTATGACAACATGGCCGACTGGTGGGAGGACGTCAAGGAGGAGATCCGATCCCTCTTGCAGAGACTGTCAATTAAGAAAGGGAGAAGTAAGTACAGCCAGTATCTGAGACTGCGGAAAGAATTGGAGTCGCTCTATTCGGTGGGTGGGGATGACCAACAAAGGATTGACCGGCTGAAATCTGAGATAAGACAGTATCAGTACAGTAGGTACACCTCCCTGGTAGTCGAACGTGACTATGGCACCCGAGGGGCACCGGATCCATTTGAGAATTGCCGGGAGCGTGTGGAGAAAAAACTGATCGCTGGTCTCACTGACTCCCAGGGTGTTTTACAAGAGTCTCGGGAGGGAATCCTGGGAGTGGTGAGATCGTACTATACTGACATGTTTCAGAAGAAAGCTTTGGATAAGGAAAAAGTGACCCAATTCTTGGAGGCAACTCCAGGCCCTGATACTAGAGAATTGGACTTTTCTCCTTTAACAGCAGAAATAACGGTGGAGGAGATAAAAGAGGCAATTGATAAGTTAAATCTGAAGAAGGCACCAGGTCCTGATGGGATAACGGCAGAATTTTATAAGAAGTTCAGAGACCTCTTAGCTCCAATCCTCGTGGATGTTTACAGAAATTGTCTAGAAAATAACCTGATGCCTCCATCCATGAGGGTCTCATCGCTAATTCTGCTGTCCAAAGGTAAGGAGCCTAGTGACATCAAGAACTGGAGGCCGATCGCCCTCTTGAATGTTGACAGAAAAATTTTGGCAAAAATTCTATTCTGTAGATTAGTCTGTTTGTCCCCGGCACTGTTGGCAGGCTCTCAGTACGGCACGGTAAAAGGGCGGAACATCTCTGGAGCAGTCATCTCGATAAGGGAGATGTTGGAGAGATGTAAAGCTCTGAGGTGTGGGAGATATGTTGTAGGTCTGGACCAGGCTAAAGCCTTTGACAGGGTTGATCATGATTATCTATGGGCCACTTTATCAAAGTACGGTATTCCGGGAGAATTTGTGGATTGGCTCAGGACTTTGTATAGAGAGGCGAAGAGCTTTCCTCTGATCAATGGTTGGCAGGGGGACACTTTCAGGGTAGAGGCAGGGGTGCGACAGGGCTGCCCCCTGAGTCCACTTCTGTATGTGTTTGCCATCGATCCGTTCCTGAGATCACTGCAGCGGTGCGATTTTCAGGGGGTGCCGGTCCCCCATTGCTTGCCCCTGGATGTTGTTGCCTACGCGGATGATGTGACTGTGGTGATATCTGAACCTCGTGAGGTGGAGATGTTGTCTGCAGCCATCAGAAGTTACTCAGAGGCCTCCGGGTCTCTGGTCAACCTTGAGAAGAGTCAAGCTTTCTGGACATTGGATACTGCTCCTGGCTTTGATCTGCCAGAGTTCGCCAAGGCCTCCACCCATATTAAAATCCTTGGGGTGAAATTTGGGAGGGAAGATAATTCCAAGTTAAATTGGGAAGAGAAGTTGGATACCGGAAATGCAAAGGTTCAGCGATGGAAGAACTGGAGGCTGACCTATAGAGAAAGGGTTACTCTGCTGAAGACTTACCTGGTCCCTGTCTTCCTCTACGTCTCTGTCGTATTTCCTTTGCCAGAATCTTTCTCCGCTCGGCTCTTTAGCCTGTTCTTCCAGCTTTTATGGGGGAACAGGTTGAACCCAGTAAAAAGAGGGATAACCTACCTACGGAGGAGAGAGGGTGGACTGGATATGTTAAATCCAAGGGTTTTCTTTGACTCCATGTTTCTGAAAGTCAATTTTGGTTGCCTGGACTCAAATAACAGTCTCCTGTGGGTAAGTAGTGTCAGGGACTGGATATTGCCTTTTGCAGAATCTTGGATGCGAGGCGGCAGTCTCAAGAGGGGCCGATGGACTCCTGGCTTCCTCCCCCAGTATCTGGAGTATGGAATAAGGTGTCTGAAGAAATGGGGGATAGACAAAGGTTTTATTGAGAGTAAGACCAGGAAAGATCTGTACTCCAGAGTCTGTAGGACCTTCTATTGCTTACAGCTGGCAATTCCAGACTGTCCAACCACCACCCTACAGGACAGTCTGAGGTTTTTGAATGGTCGGAGGCTGCCCCCCAAGTTCTGTGACATCGCCTGGCTCTCATTACAGGGAAAGCTCTTTGTCAGGGGAAATCTAAAGTTCCTTAGTGTGGCAGACCGTATGTGTCCCCTCGGGTGTCAGACAGAGGAGACTATGGTCCACTTTATATCTGAGTGCTGGGGTGGACGTAATATCTGGCGTCACATATCCACCAAGCTAAAGATACCATCACTGCAGTCCCTTCAGTACCCAGAAATCCTTTATGGTATAAGATCTAATGTACATAACATCAACCAGGAGACCATGTATATAGTTATCCAAGTCATTAAATACTATCACTGGCACATGAGAACCAGAGTGTCCATACACAGCGAGCCATTCCACCATGATAAAGCCATAAGCCTCATCATGTCCGAGCTCAGGTGGATCCAGTCATTAGAGGTCAAGAAAAAGAGCCAGAATATAAGACTCTGGAGGAACATCCATCTAGACTGATTGTAATATGCGATTGTATCTGTTATATATATATCTTTCTTTCTTTTTTTTTTTTTTTTTTTTTTTAAGCCAAAATGGACATTTAAGTTACAGTTAATCTAAATTTTATTTTTATGAACATGTATGATTTATACTGATGACCTTTAATGTTGATTTATTTGATGGAAAAGTATTTATGTATTTATGTTTGTTTTATACTAATAAAAATTGCCCCCTATGTACAGGAATATAACTACTATAATACTGCCTCCTATGTACAGGAATATAACTACTATAATACTGCCTCCTATGTACAGGAATATAACTACTATAATACTGCCTCCTATGTACAGGAATATAACTACTATAATACTGCCCCCTATGTACAGGAATATAACTACTATAATGCTGCCCCCTATGTACAAGAATATAACTACTATAATACTGCCCCCTATGTACAGGAATATAACTACTATAATACTGCCCCCTATGTACAAGAATATAACTACTATAATACTGCCCCCTATGTACAAGAATATAACTACTATAATACTGCCCCCTGTGTACAGGAATATAACTACTATAATACTGCCCCCTATGTACAAGAATATAACTACTATAATACTGCCCCCTATGTACAGGAATATAACTACTATAATACTGCCCCCTATGTACAGGAATATAACTACTATAATACTGCCCCCTATGTACAGGAATATAACTACTATAATACTGCCCCCTATGTACAGGAATATAACTACTATAATACTGCCCCCTATGTACAGGAATATAACTACTATAATACTGCCCCCTATGTACAAGAATATAACTACTATAACAATAGCTTCAAAATATGGTGAATCCACCGGCACCAATAGCGTTAAAAATGTAGCTTCACTTAATGTAACACAGTTAAAAAAGAGACATAAAAAAGACAGAAGTGTACACATAGCAAAAAGTAGACGCATTCCGGACTCTTTCTATCAGGTCCTTATTCATGAAAAACAAAAAGTGTAATCTTTTTGACACTTAAATCCTATTTGTATAATAATTCGGATGGGGTTACACATGTACAAGCGAAAAGAACTTGCAAAGTCAGACAGGAAAGTGGCGCAGGCGCTGTATATAAGTTTGTATATATATATATGTGGCCGTTGCTCGTCTCTCTGGGATGTGGAGGCGGGGGGATGGCGGTATTATAACCGTACATACGCAGTCTGGCAGTGATTCCTTTTTGCCTCCAGTCTATACGTGAGTCACCCTACACATCCCTTATCTGTGTCCTCCATGCTCGGCCGCCCCCAGATTTCCTGTTATCTCCCCGTTCACCTTGGCTCTTCCCCCTCCCCCTTTCCCGGTCCTTCGCCCTCCGCTATCATCCCTTTAAATAAGTCATCATCGCAGGTGCTGGACAATTTGTCAGTTATAATTGGACGGGATTTGGCGTTGGATGTGAACATCTGCCAGCGTGTGCGAAAATCTGACGGTTTTATCCCTTTCCAGCTCAATGTGTGCACAGAGCAGCAAGGTGACCCCTTGGTGCGCCACGAGGCAGGGGGGACACCGCTGATGGATATAGATGGCCCCCGCCACAGATAGATGGCGCTAATGGCTGTCATCAGTTACTACGGATGACACGAGACGCAGGCTACACACCACAACATGGTGGAAGAGAACCTGCCCACAGCAACCAATCACAGCACAGCTCTCACTTTCTAAGTCCTGTGTACAGCATGAGAGCTATGCAGCGATTGGTCCTGATTGAGTCAGGTATCTAAACCGCTCATGTGTGATACTGAATACTGAGTCATGTATGTAAACTAGTTATGTGTAATACTTGATGTATCTGAACCAGTCTTTTGTGATACCTACTGCAGAGCCATGTATCTAATCCTATCCTGTGTGATACAGTCTGCTGAGCTGTGTATCTAAACCTATCATGTGTGATACTGTCTGCTGAGCTGTGTATCTAATCCTATCCTGTGTGATACTGACTGCTGAGCTGTGTATCTAAACCTATCATGTGTGATACTGTCTGCTGAGCTGTGTATCTAAACCTATCATGTGTGATACTGTCTGCTGAGCTGTGTATCTTATCCTATCCTGTGTGATACAGTCCTCTGAGCTGTGTATCTAAACCTATCCTGTGTGGTACTGTCTGCTGAGCTGTGTATCTAATCCTATCCTGTGTGATACAGTCTACTGAGCTGTGTATCTAATCCTATCCTGTGTGATATTGTCTGCTGAGCTGGGTATCTAATCCTATCCTGTGTGATACAGTCTGCTGAGCTGTGTATCTAATCCCCTCCTGTGTGATACAGTCTACTGAGCTGTGTATCTAATCCTATCCTGTGTGATACTGTCTGCTGAGCTGTGTATCTAATCCTATCCTGTGTGATACTGTCTGCTGAGCTGTGTATCTAATCCTATCCTGTGTGATACAGTCTACTGAGCTGTGTATCTAATCCCATCCTGTGTGATACTATCTGCTGAGCTGTGTATCTAATCCTATCCTGTGTGATACTGTCTGCTGAGCTGTGTATCTAATCCTATCATGTGTGATACAGTCTGCTGAGCTGTGTATCTAATCCTGTCATGTGTGATACTGTCTGCTGAGCTGTGTATCTAAACGTATCATGTGTGATACTGTCTGCTGAGCTGTGTATCTAATTCCCCATGTGTGATACAGGCTGCTGAGCTGTGTATCTAATCCTATCCTGTGTGATACTGTCTGCTGAGCTGTGTATCTAATCCTAACATGTGTGATACTGAGGGCTGAGCTGTGTATCTAAACCAGTCATGTGAGACACTGCTTATGATATAATGCCAGAACATGATTCTTCAGCAGTGTATGGAAGCATTTTCTAGATGACATATGGCAGTATTATATGGGGATCTTGTAGCAGTATTATCAGGGCCGATTCTAGCATATTTGCTGCCTGAGGCGAATATTAAAATGCTGCCCCCCCCCCACGCTCCCTGTTAAGTAAATCCTTAAACTTTACTAACAATTAACAACCCTACAGGCAGCTCCCTGACACTGTGTGACTGACTACAGGATCTGAGAGGCATTAGTGGCATCTAGTACCTTATAGATGACAATCTCTTCCATCAGGAGGACTTTATTCCGGGTTCTCCAATCCATGACGTATCGCGGCTCAGTTCACGGCCAGATATCTTCAGCTCCGTGCAGCACCTCCACCCGGCGTCCCTAAAAATACCACAGTCACTTACAGTATAAAGTCTCCTGGAAAACAACACTGCGCTCCTAAATAATATATACCCCTCACAACACAAATGACCGCACGCTACCCCACATATAACACATCCCTTCATTATATAGGGATAAAATCTATATACATATAATATACTGTATCCCATATACAGCCCCTGCAGCTAAGTAATATACTGTACCCGATATACAGCCCCCCCCCCCAGCATAGTAATATACTGTATCCCATATACATCCCCCCAGCTTAGTGATATAGTGATATATAATATATACAGCACCCCCCAGTATAAAATGATTCTGGCCCCATATAATATATACTGAATCCCCCCCAGAATAAAATAATTATAGCCCCAAATAATATCTATAGCACCCCCCAGTATAAAATAATTATAGCCCCAAATAATATATATAGCATCCCCCCCCAGTATAAAATAATTATAGCCCCAAATAATATATATATATAGCATCCCCCCCCCCAGTATAAAATAATTATAGCCCCAAATAATATATATAGCATCCCCCCCCAGTATAAAATAATTATAGCCCCAAATAATATATATATATAGCATCCCCCCCCCAGTATAAAATAATTATAGCCCCAAATAATATCTATAGCATCCCCCCAGTATAAAATAATTATAGACCCAAATAATATCTATAGCATCACCCCCCCAGTATAAAATAATTATAGCCCCAAATAATATCTATAGCATCCCCGCGGCTCCGCACAGTGACACAGGCGCCGCGCCATGACATCATGGCGCCTGTGTCACTGCTTAGAAAGGCGCTGCGTCGCTCCGCATATAAATCGCGCCTGTGTCTTAAAGAGACAGACGCGATTTATTTAGCTGGTGGGCGATTCGGGCGTTAATGGACGCCCGAATCGCCCACTTTAGAGCGGCGAATTTCGCCGCCCTTTACAGGGACCCGCATTCTGCCGCCTGAAGCGAGATTTTCATCTCGCCTCATGGCAGATGCGGCCCTGAGTATTATCACTCAGTGGCAGTATTATATGGGGGACTGTGTAGCAGTATTATCACTCAGTGGCAGTATTATATGGGGACTGTGTAGCAGTATTATCACTCAGTGGCAGTATTATATAGGGACTGTGTAGCAGTATTATCACTCAGGGGCAGTATTATATGAGGATTGTGTAGCAGTATTATCACTCAGTGGCGGTATTATATAGGGACTGTGTAGCAGTATTATCACTCAGTGGCAGTATTATAGAGGGATTGTGTAGCAGTATTATCACTCAGGGGCAGTATTATATGAGGATTGTGTAGCAGTATTATCACTCAGTGGCAGTATTATATGGGGACTGTGTAGCAGTATTATCACTCAGTGGCAGTATTATATGGGGACTGTGTAGCAGTATTATCACTCAGTGTCAGTATTATAGAGGGATTGTGTAGCAGTATTATCACTCAGTGGCAGTATTATATGGGGACCGTGTAGCAGTATTATCACTCAGTGGCAGTATTATATGGGGACTGTGTAGCAGTATTATCACTCAGTGGCAGTATTATATGGGGACGGTGTAGCAGTATTATCACTCAGTGGCAGTATTATATGGGGACCGTGTAGCAGTATTATCACTCAGGGGCAGTATTATATGGGGACTGTGTAGCAGTATTGTCACTCAGTGGCAGTATTATATGGGGATTGTGTAGCAGTATTATCACTCAGTGGCAGTATTATATGGGGATTGTGTAGCAGTATTATCACTCAGTGGCAGTATTATATAGGGACTGTGTAGCAGTATTATCACTCAGTGGCAGTATTATATGGGGACTGTGTAGCAGTATTATCACTCAGTGGCAGTATTATATGGGGACTGTGTAGCAGTATTATCACTCAGTGGCAGTATTATATGGGGACTGTGTAGCAGTATTATCACTCAGTGGCAGTATTATATAGGGACTGTGTAGCAGTATTATCACTCAGTGGCAGTATTATCACTCAGTGGCAGTATTATATGGGGACTGTGTAGCAGTATTATCACTCAGTGGCAGTATTATATGGGGGACTGTGTAGCAGTATTATCACTCAGTGGCAGTATTATATAGGGATTGTGTAGCAGTATTATCACTCAGTGGCAGTATTATATAGGGACTGTGTAGCAGTATTATCACTCAGTGGCAGTATTATAGAGGGACTGTGTAGCAGTATTATCACTCAGTGGCAGTATTATATGGGGATTGTGTAGCAGTATTATCACTCAGTGGCAGTATTATAGAGGGATTGTGTAGCAGTATTATCACTCAGTGGCAGTATTATATGGGGATTGTGTAGCAGTATTATCACTCAGTGGCAGTATTATATGGGGACTGTGTAGCAGTATTATCACTCAGTGGCAGTATTATAGAAGGATTGTGTAGCAGTATTATCACTCAGTGGCAGTATTATATGGGGACTGTGTAGCAGTATTATCACTCAGTGGCAGTATTATATGGGGATTGTGTAGCAGTATTATCACTCAGTGGCAGTATTATATGGGGACTGTGTAGCGGTATTATCACTCAGTGGCAGTATTATATGGGGATTGTGTAGCAGTATTATCACTCAGTGGCAGTATTATATGGGGACTGTGTAGCAGTATTATCACTCAGTGTCAGTATTATAGAGGGATTGTGTAGCAGTATTATCACTCAGTGGCAGTATTATATGGGGACTGTGTAGCAGTATTATCACTCAGTGGCAGTATTATATGGGGACTGTGTAGCAGTATTATCACTCAGTGGCAGTATTATATGGGGTTTGTGTAGCAGTATTATCACTCAGTGGCAGTATTAAATGGGGACTGTGTAGCAGTATTATCACTCAGTGGCAGTATTATATGGGGACTGTGTAGCAGTATTATCACTCAGTGGCAGTATTATATGGGGATTGTGTAGCAGTATTATCACTCAGTGGCAGTATTATATGGGGATTGTGTAGCAGTATTATCACTCAGTGGCAGTATTATATGGGGACTGTGTAGCAGTATTATCACTCAGTGGCAGTATTACATGGGGATTGTGTAGCAGTATTATCACTCAGTGGCAGTATTATATGGGGACTGTGTAGCAGTATTATCACTCAGTGGCAGTATTATATGGGGACTGTGTAGCAGTATTATCACTCAGTGGCAGTATTATATGGGGATTGTGTAGCAGTATTATCACTCAGTGGCAGTATTATATAGGGATTGTGTAGCAGTATTATCACTCAGTGGCAGTATTATATGGGGATTGTGTAGCAGTATTATCACTCAGTGGCAGTATTATAGAGGGACTGTGTAGCAGTATTATCACTCAGTGGCAGTATTATATGGGGATTGTGTAGCAGTATTATCACTCAGTGGCAGTATTATATGGGGGACTGTGTAGCAGTATTATCACTCAGTGGCAGTATTATATGGGGATTGTGTAGCAGTATTATCACTCAGTGGCAGTATTATATGGGGACTTTGTAGCAGTATTATCACTCAGTGGCAGTATTATATAGGGATTGTGTAGCAGTATTATCACTCAGTGGCAGTATTATATGGGGATTGTGTAGCAGTATTATCACTCAGTGGCAGTATTATAGAGGGACTGTGTAGCAGTATTATCACTCAGTTGCAGTATTATATGGGGATTGTGTAGCAGTTTTATCACTCAGTGGCAGTATTATATGGGGATTGTGTAGCAGTATTATCACTCAGTGGCAGTATTATATGGGGACTGTGTAGCAGTATTATCACTCAGTGGCAGTATTATATGGGGACTGTGTAGCAGTATTATCACTCAGTGGCAGTATTATATGGGGATTGTGTAGCAGTATTATCACTCAGTGGCAGTATTATATGGGGACTGTGTAGCAGTATTATCACTCAGTGGCAGTATTATATGGGGACTGTGTAGCAGTATTATCACTCAGTGGCAGTATTATATGGGGACTGTGTAGCAGTATTATCACTCAGTAGCAGTATTATAGAGGGATTGTGTAGCAGTATTATCACTCAGTGGCAGTATTATAGAGGGGATTGTGTAGCAGTATTATCACTCAGTGGCAGTATTATATGGAGACTGTGTAGCAGTATTATCACTCAGTGGCAGTATTATATGGGGACTGTGTAGCAGTATTATCTCTCAGTGTCAGTATTATAGAGGGATTGTGTAGCAGTATTATCACTCAGTGGCAGTATTATATGGGGACTGTGTAGCAGTATTATCACTCAGTGGCAGTATTATATGGGGACTGTGTAGCAGTATTATCACTCAGTGGCAGTATTATATGGGGACTGTGTAGCAGTATTATCACTCAGTGGCAGTATTATATGGAGACTGTGTAGCAGTATTATCACTCAGTGGCAGTATTATATGGGGACTGTGTAGCAGTATTATCACTCAGTGGCAGTATTATATGGGGACTGTGTAGCAGTATTATCACTCAGTGGCAGTATTATATGGGGACTGTGTAGCAGTATTATCACTCAGTGGCAGTATTATATGGGGATTGTGTAGCAGTATTATCACTCAGTGGCAGTATTATATGGGGACTGTGTAGCGGTATTATCACCTAGTGGCAGTATTATATGGGGATTGTGTAGCGGTATTATCACTCAGTGGCAGTATTATATGGGGACTGTGTAGCGGTATTATCACCTAGTGGCAGTATTATATGGGGACTGTGTAGCAGTATTATCACTCAGTGGCAGTATTATATGGGGACTGTGTAGCAGTATTATCACTCAGTGTCAGTATTATAGAGGGATTGTGTAGCAGTATTATCACTCAGTGGCAGTATTATATGGGGACTGTGTAGCAGTATTATCACTCAGTGGCAGTATTATATGGGGACTGTGTAGCAGTATTATCACTCAGTGGCAGTATTATATGGGGATTGTGTAGCAGTATTATCACTCAGTGGCAGTATTATATGGGGATTGTGTAGCAGTATTATCACTCAGTGGCAGTATTATATGGGGACTGTGTAGCAGTATTATCACTCAGTAGCAGTATTATATGGGGACTGTGTAGCAGTATTATCACTCAGTGGCAGTATTATATGGGGACTGTGTAGCAGTATTATCACTCAGTGGCAGTATTATAGAAGGATTGTGTAGCAGTATTATCACTCAGTGGCAGTATTATAGAGGGACTGTGTAGCAGTATTATCACTCAGTGGCAGTATTATATGGGGATTGTGTAGCAGTATTATCACTCAGTGGCAGTATTATATGGGGACTGTGTAGCGGTATTATCACTCAGTGGCAGTAATATATGGGGATTGTGTAGCAGTATTATCACTCAGTGGCAGTATTATATGGGGATTGTGTAGCAGTATTATCACTCAGTGGCAGTATTATATGGGGATTGTGTAGCAGTATTATCACTCAGTGGCAGTATTATATGGGGACTGTGTAGCAGTATTATCACTCAGTGGCAGTATTATATGGGGACTGTGTAGCAGTATTATCACTCAGTGTCAGTATTATAGAGGGACTGTGTAGCAGTATTATCACTCAGTGGCAGTATTATATGGGGACTGTGTAGCAGTATTATCACTCAGTGGCAGTATTATATGGGGACTGTGTAGCAGTATTATCACTCAGTGGCAGTATTATAGAAGGATTGTGTAGCAGTATTATCACTCAGTGGCAGTATTATAGAGGGACTGTGTAGCAGTATTATCACTCAGTGGCAGTATTATATGGGGATTGTGTAGCAGTATTATCACTCAGTGGCAGTATTATATGGGGACTGTGTAGCGGTATTATCACTCAGTGGCAGTATTATATGGGGATTGTGTAGCAGTATTATCACTCAGTGGCAGTATTATATGGGGACTGTGTAGCAGTATTATCTCTCAGTGTCAGTATTATAGAGGGATTGTGTAGCAGTATTATCACTCAGTGGCAGTATTATATGGGGACTGTGTAGCAGTATTATCACTCAGTGGCAGTATTATATGGGGACTGTGTAGCAGTATTATCACTCAGTGGCAGTATTATATGGGGATTGTGTAGCAGTATTATCACTCAGTGGCAGTATTATATGGGGATTGTGTAGCAGTATTATCACTCAGTGGCAGTATTATATGGGGACTGTGTAGCAGTATTATCACTCAGTGGCAGTATTACATGGGGATTGTGTAGCAGTATTATCACTCAGTGGCAGTATTATATGGGGACTGTGTAGCAGTATTATCACTCAGTTGCAGTATTATATGGGGATTGTGTAGCAGTATTATCACTCAGTGGCAGTATTATATAGGGATTGTGTAGCAGTATTATCACTCAGTGGCAGTATTATATGGGGACTGTGTAGCAGTATTATCACTCAGTGGCAGTATTATATGGGGACTGTGTAGCAGTATTATCACTCAGTGGCAGTATTTTATGGGGATTGTGTAGCAGTATTATCACTCAGTGGCAGTATTATATGGGGACTGTGTAGCAGTATTATCACTCAGTGGCAGTATTATATGGGGACTGTGTAGCAGTATTATCACTCAGTGGCAGTATTATATGGGGACTGTGTAGCAGTATTATCACTCAGTAGCAGTATTATAGAGGGATTGTGTAGCAGTATTATCACTCAGTGGCAGTATTATAGAGGGGATTGTGTAGCAGTATTATCACTCAGTGGCAGTATTATATGGAGACTGTGTAGCAGTATTATCACTCAGTGGCAGTATTATATGGGGACTGTGTAGCAGTATTATCACTCAGTGGCAGTATTATATGGGGACTGTGTAGCAGTATTATCACTCAGTGGCAGTATTATATGGGGACTGTGTAGCAGTATTATCACTCAGTGGCAGTATTATATGGGGATTGTGTAGCAGTATTATCACTCAGTGGCAGTATTATATGGGGACTGTGTAGCGGTATTATCACCTAGTGGCAGTATTATATGGGGATTGTGTAGCAGTATTATCACTCAGTGGCAGTATTATATGGGGACTGTGTAGCAGTATTATCACTCAGTGTCAGTATTATAGAGGGATTGTGTAGCAGTATTATCACTCCGTGGCAGTATTATATGGGGACTGTGTAGCAGTATTATCACTCAGTGGCAGTATTATATGGGGACTGTGTAGCAGTATTATCACTCAGTGGCAGTATTATATGGGGATTGTGTAGCAGTATTATCACTCAGTGGCAGTATTATATGGGGATTGTGTAGCAGTATTATCACTCAGTGGCAGTATTATATGGGGACTGTGTAGCAGTATTATCACTCAGTGGCAGTATTATATGGGGACTGTGTAGCAGTATTATCACTCAGTGGCAGTATTATATGGGGACTGTGTAGCAGTATTATCACTCAGTGGCAGTATTATAGAGGGATTGTGTAGCAGTATTATCACTCAGTGGCAGTATTATATGGGGACTGTGTAGCAGTATTATCACTCAGTGGCAGTATTATATGGGGACTGTGTAGCAGTATTATCACTCAGTGGCAGTATTATATGTGGACCGTGTAGCAGTATTATCACTCAGTGGCAGTATTATATGGGGATTGTGTAGCAGTATTATCACTCAGTGGCAGTATTATAGAGGGACTGTGTAGCAGTATTATCACTCAGGGGCAGTATTCTATGGGGACTGTGTAGCAGTATTATCACTCAGTGGCAGTATTATATGGGGATTGTGTAGCAGTATTATCACTCAGTGGCAGTATTATATGGGGACTGTGTAGCAGTATTATCACTCAGTGGCAGTATTATATGGGGATTGTGTAGCAGTATTATCACTCAGTGGCAGTATTATAGAGGGACTGTGTAGCAGTATTATCACTCAGGGGCAGTATTCTATGGGGACTGTGTAGCAGTATTATCACTCAGTGGCAGTATTATATGGGGATTGTGTAGCAGTATTATCACTCAGTGGCAGTATTATATGGGGACTGTGTAGCAGTATTATCACTCAGTGGCAGTATTATATGGGGATTGTGTAGCAGTATTATCACTCAGTGGCAGTATTATATGGGGACTGTGTAGCAGTATTATCACTCAGTGGCAGTATTATATGGGGACTGTGTAGCAGTATTATCACTCAGTGGCAGTATTATATGGGGACTGTGTAGCAGTATTATCACTCAGTGGCAGTATTATAGAGGGATTGTGTAGCAGTATTATCACTCAGTGGCAGTATTATATGGGGACTGTGTAGCAGTATTATCACTCAGTGGCAGTATTATATGGGGACTGTGTAGCAGTATTATCACTCAGTGGCAGTATTATATGGGGACCGTGTAGCAGTATTATCACTCAGTGGCAGTATTATATGGGGATTGTGTAGCAGTATTATCACTCAGTGGCAGTATTATAGAGGGACTGTGTAGCAGTATTATCACTCAGGGGCAGTATTCTATGGGGACTGTGTAGCAGTATTATCACTCAGTGGCAGTATTATATGGGGACTGTGTAGCAGTATTATCACTAAGTGGCAGTATTATATGGGGATTGTGTAGCAGTATTATCACTCAGTGGCAGTATTATATGGGGATTGTGTAGCAGTATTATCACTCAGTGGCAGAATTATATGGGGACTGTGTAGCAGTATTATCACTCAGTGGCAGTATTATATGGCGATTGTGTAGCAGTATTATCACTCAGTGGCAGTATTATATGGGGATTGTGTAGCAGTATTATCACTCAGTGGCAGTATTATATGGGGACTGTGTAGCAGTATTATCACTCAGTGGCAGTATTATATGGGGACTGTGTAGCAGTATTATCACTCAGTGGCAGTATTATATGGGGATTGTGTAGCAGTATTATCACTCAGTGGCAGTATTATATGGGGATTGTGTAGCAGTATTATCACTCAGTGGCAGTATTATATGGGGACTGTGTAGCAGTATTATATGGGGATTGTGTAGCAGTATTATCACTCAGTGGCAGTATTATATGGGGACTGTGTAGCAGTATTATCACTCAGTGGCAGTATTATATGGGGACTGTGTAGCAGTATTATATGGGGACTGTGTAGCAGTATTATCACTCAGTGGCAGTATTATATGGGGACTGTGTAGCAGTATTATCACTCAGTGGCAGTATTATATGGGGACTGTGTAACAGTATTATCACTCAGTGGCAGTATTATATGGGGCCTGTGTAGCAGTATTATCACTCAGTGGCAGTATTATATGGGGACTGTGTAGCAGTATTATCACTCAGTGACAGTATTATATGGGGATTGTGTAGCAGTATTATCACTCAGTGGCAGTATTATATAGGGATTGTGTAGCAGTATTATCACTCAGTGGCAGTATTATATGGGGATTGTGTAGCAGTATTATCACTCAGTGGCGGTATTATATAGGGACTGTGTAGCAGTATTATCACTCAGTGGCAGTATTATATGGGGACTGTGTAGCAGTATTATCACTTAGTGGCAGTATTATAGAGGGATTGTGTAGCAGTATTATCACTCAGTGGCAGTATTATATGGGGATTGTGTAGCAGTATTATCACTCAGTGGCAGTATTATATGGGGACTGTGTAGCAGTATTATCACTCAGTGGCAGTATTATATGGGGATTGTGTAGTGGTATTATCACTCAGTGGCAGTATTATAAGGGGACTGTGTAGCAGTATTATCACTCAGTGGCAGTATTATATGAGGACTGTGTAGCAGTATTATCACTCAGTGGCAGTATTATATGGGGATTGTGTAGCAGTATTATCACTCAGTGGTAGTATTATATGGGGACTGTGTAGCAGTATTATCACTCAGTGGCAGTATTATATGGGGACTGTGTAGCAGTATTATCACTCAGTGGCAGTATTATATGGGGATTGTGTAGCAGTATTATCACTCAGTGGCAGTATTATATGGGGACTGTGTAGCAGTATTATCACTCAGTGGCAGTATTATATGGGGACTGTGTAGCAGTAGTATCACTCAGTGGCAGTATTATATGGGGATTGTGTAGCAGTATTATCACTCAGTGGCAGTATTATATGGGGACTGTGTAGCAGTATTATCACTCAGTAGCAGTATTATATGGGGACTGTGTAGCAGTATTATCACTCAGTGGCAGTATTATATGAGGACTGTGTAGCAGTATTATCACTCAGTGGCAGTATTATAGAGGGATTGTGTAGCAGTATTATCACTCAGTGGCAGTATTATATGGGGATTGTGTAGCAGTATTATCACTCAGTGGCAGTATTATATGGGGACTGTGTAGCAGTATTATCACTCAGTGGCAGTATTATAGGGGGATTGTGTAGCAGTATTATCACTCAGTGGCAGTATTATATGGGGACTGTGTAGCAGTATTATCACTCAGTGGCAGTATTATATGGGGACTGTGTAGCAGTAGTATCACTCAGTGGCAGTATTATATGGGGATTGTGTAGCAGTATTATCACTCAGTGGCAGTATTATATGGGGACTGTGTAGCAGTATTATCACTCAGTAGCAGTATTATATGGGGACTGTGTAGCAGTATTATCACTCAGTGGCAGTATTATATGAGGACTGTGTAGCAGTATTATCACTCAGTGGCAGTATTATAGAGGGATTGTGTAGCAGTATTATCACTCAGTGGCAGTATTATATGGGGATTGTGTAGCAGTATTATCACTCAGTGGCAGTATTATATGAGGACTGTGTAGCAGTATTATCACTCAGTGGCAGTACTATATGGGGACTGTGTAGCAGTATTATCACTCAGTGGCAGTATTATATGAGGACTGTGTAGCAGTATTATCACTCAGTGGCAGTATTATATGGGGACTGTGTAGCAGTATTATCACTCAGTGGCAGTATTATATGGGGACTGTGTAGCAGTATTATCACTCAGTGGCAGTATTATATGGGGACTGTGTAGCAGTATTATCACTCAGTGGCAGTATTATATGGGGACTGTGTAGCAGTATTATCACTCAGTGGCAGTATTATATGAGGACTGTGTAGCAGTATTATCACTCAGTGGCAGTATTATATGAGGACTGTGTAGCAGTATTATCACTCAGTGGCAGTATTATATGAGGACTGTGTAGCAGTATTATCACTCAGTGGCAGTATTATATAGGGACTGTGTAGCAGTATTATCACTCAGTGGCAGTATTATAGAGGGATTGTGTAGCAGTATTATCACTCAGTGGCAGTATTATATGGGGACTGTGTAGCAGTATTATCACTCAGTGGCAGTATTATATGGGGACTGTGTAGCAGTATTATCACTCAGTAGCAGTATTATAGGGGGATTGTGTAGCAGTATTATCACTCAGTGGCAGTATTATATGGGGACTGTGTAGCAGTATTATCACTCAGTGGCAGTATTATAGAGGGATTGTGTAGCAGTATTATCACTCAGTGGCAGTATTATATGGGGATTGTGTAGCGGTATTATCACTCAGTGGCAGTATTATATGGGGATTGTGTAGCAGTATTATCACTCAGTGGCAGTATTATATGGGGACTGTGTAGCAGTATTATCACTCAGTGGCAGTATTATATGGGGATTGTGTAGCAGTATTATCACTCAGTGGCAGTATTATATGAGGACTGTGTAGCAGTAGTATCACTCAGTGGCAGTATTATATAGGGACTGTGTAGCAGTATTATCACTCAGTGGCAGTATTATATGGGGACTGTGTAGCAGTATTATCACTCAGTGGCAGTATTATATGGGGATTGTGTAGCAGTATTATCACTCAGTGGCAGTATTATAGAGGGACTGTGTAGCAGTATTATCACTCAGTGGCAGTATTATATGAGGACTGTGTAGCAGTATTATCACTCAGTGGCAGTATTATATGAGGACTGTGTAGCAGTATTATCACTCAGTGGCAGTATTATATGGGGACTGTGTAGCAGTATTATCACTCAGTGGCAGTATTATAGAGGGATTGTGTAGCAGTATTATCACTCAGTGGCAGTATTATATGAGGACTGTGTAGCAGTATTATCACTCAGTGGCAGTATTATATGAGGACTGTGTAGCAGTATTATCACTCAGTGGCAGTATTATATGAGGACTGTGTAGCAGTATTATCACTCAGTGGCAGTATTATATGAGGACTGTGTAGCAGTATTATCACTCAGTGGCAGTATTATATGGGGACTGTGTAGCAGTATTATCACTCAGTGGCAGTATTATAGAGGGATTGTGTAGCAGTATTATCACTCAGTGGCAGTATTATATGAGGACTGTGTAGCAGTATTATCACTCAGTGGCAGTATTATATGAGGACTGTGTAGCAGTATTATCACTCAGTGGCAGTATTATATGAGGACTGTGTAGCAGTATTATCACTCAGTGGCAGTATTATATGGGGACTGTGTAGCAGTATTATCACTCAGTGGCAGTATTATAGAGGGATTGTGTAGCAGTATTATCACTCAGTGGCAGTATTATATGGGGACTGTGTAGCAGTATTATCACTCAGTGGCAGTATTATATGGGGACTGTGTAGCAGTATTATCACTCAGTGGCAGTATTATATGGGGACTGTGTAGCAGTATTATCACTCAGTGGCAGTATTATAGAGGGATTGTGTAGCAGTATTATCACTCAGTGGCAGTATTATATGAGGACTGTGTAGCAGTATTATCACTCAGTGGCAGTATTATATAGGGACTGTATAGCAGTATTATCACTCAGTGGCAGTATTATATAGGGACTGTGTAGCAGTATTATCACTCAGTGGCAGTATTATATGAGGACTGTGTAGCAGTATTATCACTCAGTGGCAGTATTATATGAGGACTGTGTAGCAGTATTATCACTCAGTGGCAGTATTATATGGGGACTGTGTAGCAGTATTATCACTCAGTGGCAGTATTATAGAGGGATTGTGTAGCAGTATTATCACTCAGTGGCAGTATTATATGAGGACTGTGTAGCAGTATTATCACTCAGTGGCAGTATTATATGAGGACTGTGTAGCAGTATTATCACTCAGTGGCAGTATTATATGAGGACTGTGTAGCAGTATTATCACTCAGTGGCAGTATTATAGAGGGATTGTGTAGCAGTATTATCACTCAGTGGCAGTATTATATGGGGATTGTGTAGCAGTATTATCACTCAGTGGCAGTATTATATGAGGACTGTGTAGCAGTATTATCACTCAGTGGCAGTATTATATGAGGACTGTGTAGCAGTATTATCACTCAGTGGCAGTATTATATGAGGACTGTGTAGCAGTATTATCACTCAGTGGCAGTATTATATGGGGACTGTGTAGCAGTATTATCACTCAGTGGCAGCATTATATGGAGACTGTGTAGCAGTATTATCACTCAGTGGCAGTATTATATGGGGACTGTGTAGCAGTATTATCACTCAGTGGCAGTATTATAGAGGGATTGTGTAGCAGTATTATCACTCAGTGGCAGTATTATATGGGGACTGTGTAGCAGTATTATCACTCAGTGGCAGTATTATATGGGGACTGTGTAGCAGTATTATCACTCAGTGGCAGTATTATATGGGGACTGTGTAGCAGTATTATCACTCAGTGGCAGTATTATATGGGGACTGTGTAGCAGTATTATCACTCAGTAGCAGTATTATAGAGGGATTGTGTAGCAGTATTATCACTCAGTGGCAGTATTATAGAGGGGATTGTGTAGCAGTATTATCACTCAGTGGCAGTATTATATGGAGACTGTGTAGCAGTATTATCACTCAGTGGCAGTATTATATGGGGACTGTGTAGCAGTATTATCACTCAGTGGCAGTATTATATGGGGACTGTGTAGCAGTATTATCACTCAGTGGCAGTATTATATGGGGACTGTGTAGCAGTATTATCACTCAGTGGCAGTATTATATGGGGACTGTGTAGCAGTATTATCACTCAGTGGCAGTATTATATGGAGACTGTGTAGCAGTATTATCACTCAGTGGCAGTATTATATGGGGACTGTGTAGCAGTATTATCACTCAGTGGCAGTATTATATGGGGACTGTGTAGCAGTATTATCACTCAGTGGCAGTATTATATGGGGACTGTGTAGCAGTATTATCACTCAGTGGCAGTATTATATGGGGATTGTGTAGCAGTATTATCACTCAGTGGCAGTATTATATGGGGACTGTGTAGCGGTATTATCACCTAGTGGCAGTATTATATGGGGATTGTGTAGCAGTATTATCACTCAGTGGCAGTATTATATGGGGACTGTGTAGCAGTATTATCACTCAGTGTCAGTATTATAGAGGGATTGTGTAGCAGTATTATCACTCAGTGGCAGTATTATATGGGGACTGTGTAGCAGTATTATCACTCAGTGGCAGTATTATATGGGGACTGTGTAGCAGTATTATCACTCAGTGGCAGTATTATATGGGGATTGTGTAGCAGTATTATCACTCAGTGGCAGTATTATATGGGGATTGTGTAGCAGTATTATCACTCAGTGGCAGTATTATATGGGGACTGTGTAGCAGTATTATCACTCAGTGGCAGTATTATATGGGGACTGTGTAGCAGTATTATCACTCAGTGGCAGTATTATATGGGGACTGTGTAGCAGTATTATCACTCAGTGGCAGTATTATAGAGGGATTGTGTAGCAGTATTATCACTCAGTGGCAGTATTATATGGGGACTGTGTAGCAGTATTATCACTCAGTGGCAGTATTATATGGGGACTGTGTAGCAGTATTATCACTCAGTGGCAGTATTATATGGGGACCGTGTAGCAGTATTATCACTCAGTGGCAGTATTATATGGGGATTGTGTAGCAGTATTATCACTCAGTGGCAGTATTATAGAGGGACTGTGTAGCAGTATTATCACTCAGGGGCAGTATTCTATGGGGACTGTGTAGCAGTATTATCACTCAGTGGCAGTATTATATGGGGATTGTGTAGCAGTATTATCACTCAGTGGCAGTATTATATGGGGATTGTGTAGCAGTATTATCACTCAGTGGCAGTATTATATGAGGACTGTGTAGCAGTATTATCACTCAGTGGCAGTATTATATGAGGACTGTGTAGCAGTAGTATCACTCAGTGGCAGTATTATATGGGGATTGTGTAGCAGTATTATCACTCAGTGGCAGTATTATATGGGGACTGTGTAGCAGTATTATCACTCAGTGGCAGTATTATATGAGGATTGTGTAGCAGTATTATCACTCAGTGGCAGTATTATATGGGGACTGTGTAGCAGTATTATCACTCAGTGGCAGTATTATAGAGGGATTGTGTAGCAGTATTATCACTCAGTGGCAGTATTATATGGGGACTGTGTAGCCGTATTATCACTCAGTGGCAGTATTATATGGGGACTGTGTAGCAGTATTATCACTCAGTGGCAGTATTATATGGGGATTGTGTAGCAGTATTATCACTCAGTGGCAGTATTATATGGGGACTGTGTAGCAGTGTTATCACTCAGTGGCAGTATTATAGAGGGATTGTGTAGCAGTATTATCACTCAGTGGCAGTATTATATGGGGACTGTGTAGCCGTATTATCACTCAGTGGCAGTATTATATGGGGACTGTGTAGCAGTATTATCACTCAGTGGCAGTATTATATGGGGATTGTGTAGCAGTATTATCACTCAGTGGCAGTATTATATGGGGACTGTGTAGCAGTATTATCACTCAGTGGCAGTATTATATGGGGACTGTGTAGCAGTATTATCACTCAGTGGCAGTATTATATGGGGACTGTGTAGCAGTATTATCACTCAGTGGCAGTATTATAGAGGGATTGTGTAGCAGTATTATCACTCAGTGGCAGTATTATATGGGGACTGTGTAGCAGTATTATCACTCAGTGGCAGTATTATATGGGGACTGTGTGGCAGTATTATCACTCAGTGGCAGTATTATATGGGGACCGTGTAGCAGTATTATCACTCAGTGGCAGTATTATATGGGGATTGTGTAGCAGTATTATCACTCAGTGGCAGTATTATAGAGGGACTGTGTAGCAGTATTATCACTCAGTGGCAGTATTATATGGGGACTGTGTAGCAGTATTATCACTAAGTGGCAGTATTATATGGGGATTGTGTAGCAGTATTATCACTCAGTGGCAGTATTATATGGGGATTGTGTAGCAGTATTTTCACTCAGTGGCAGTATTATATGGGGACTGTGTAGCAGTATTATCACTCAGTGGCAGTATTATATGGGGATTGTGTAGCAGTATTATCACTCAGTGGCAGTATTATATGGGGATTGTGTAGCAGTATTATCACTCAGTGGCAGTATTATATGGGGACTGTGTAGCAGTATTATCACTCAGTGGCAGTATTATATGGGGATTGTGTAGCAGTATTATCACTCAGTGGCAGTATTATATGGGGATTGTGTAGCAGTATTATCACTCAGTGGCAGTATTATATGGGGACTGTGTAGCAGTATTATATGGGGATTGTGTAGCAGTATTATCACTCAGTGGCAGTATTATATGGGGACTGTGTAGCAGTATTATCACTCAGTGGCAGTATTATATGGGGACTGTGTAGCAGTATTATATGGGGACTGTGTAGCAGTATTATCACTCAGTGGCAGTATTATATGGGGACTGTGTAGCAGTATTATCACTCAGTGGCAGTATTATATGGGGACTGTGTAACAGTATTATCACTCAGTGGCAGTATTATATGGGGCCTGTGTAGCAGTATTATCACTCAGTGGCAGTATTATATGGGGACTGTGTAGCAGTATTATCACTCAGTGACAGTATTATATGGGGATTGTGTAGCAGTATTATCACTCAGTGGCAGTATTATATAGGGATTGTGTAGCAGTATTATCACTCAGTGGCAGTATTATATGGGGATTGTGTAGCAGTATTATCACTCAGTGGCGGTATTATATAGGGACTGTGTAGCAGTATTATCACTCAGTGGCAGTATTATATGGGGACTGTGTAGCAGTATTATCACTTAGTGGCAGTATTATAGAGGGATTGTGTAGCAGTATTATCACTCAGTGGCAGTATTATATGGGGATTGTGTAGCAGTATTATCACTCAGTGGCAGTATTATATGGGGACTGTGTAGCAGTATTATCACTCAGTGGCAGTATTATATGGGGATTGTGTAGTGGTATTATCACTCAGTGGCAGTATTATAAGGGGACTGTGTAGCAGTATTATCACTCAGTGGCAGTATTATATGAGGACTGTGTAGCAGTATTATCACTCAGTGGCAGTATTATATGGGGATTGTGTAGCAGTATTATCACTCAGTGGTAGTATTATATGGGGACTGTGTAGCAGTATTATCACTCAGTGGCAGTATTATATGGGGACTGTGTAGCAGTATTATCACTCAGTGGCAGTATTATATGGGGATTGTGTAGCAGTATTATCACTCAGTGGCAGTATTATATGGGGACTGTGTAGCAGTATTATCACTCAGTGGCAGTATTATATGGGGACTGTGTAGCAGTAGTATCACTCAGTGGCAGTATTATATGGGGATTGTGTAGCAGTATTATCACTCAGTGGCAGTATTATATGGGGACTGTGTAGCAGTATTATCACTCAGTAGCAGTATTATATGGGGACTGTGTAGCAGTATTATCACTCAGTGGCAGTATTATATGAGGACTGTGTAGCAGTATTATCACTCAGTGGCAGTATTATAGAGGGATTGTGTAGCAGTATTATCACTCAGTGGCAGTATTATATGGGGATTGTGTAGCAGTATTATCACTCAGTGGCAGTATTATATGGGGACTGTGTAGCAGTATTATCACTCAGTGGCAGTATTATAGGGGGATTGTGTAGCAGTATTATCACTCAGTGGCAGTATTATATGGGGACTGTGTAGCAGTATTATCACTCAGTGGCAGTATTATATGGGGACTGTGTAGCAGTATTATCACTCAGTAGCAGTATTATATGAGGACTGTGTAGCAGTATTATCACTCAGTGGCAGTATTATATGAGGACTGTGTAGCAGTATTATCACTCAGTGTCAGTATTATATGGGGACTGTGTAGCAGTATTATCACTCAGTGGCAGTATTATATGGGGACTGTGTAGCAGTATTATCACTCAGTGGCAGTATTATATGAGGACTGTGTAGCAGTATTATCACTCAGTGGCAGTACTATATGGGGATTGTGTAGCAGTATTATCACTCAGTGGCAGTATTATATGGGGACTGTGTAGCAGTATTATCACTCAGTGGCAGTATTATATGAGGACTGTGTAGCAGTATTATCACTCAGTGGCAGTATTATATGGGGACTGTGTAGCAGTATTATCACTCAGTGGCAGTATTATATGGGGACTGTGTAGCAGTATTATCACTCAGTGGCAGTATTATATGGGGACTGTGTAGCAGTATTATCACTCAGTGGCAGTATAATATGGGGACTGTGTAGCAATATTATCACTCAGTGGCAGTATTATATGAGGACTGTGTAGCAGTATTATCACTCAGTGGCAGTATTATATGAGGACTGTGTAGCAGTATTATCACTCAGTGGCAGTATTATATGAGGACTGTGTAGCAGTATTATCACTCAGTGGCAGTATTATATAGGGATTGTGTAGCAGTATTATCACTCAGTGGCAGTATTATATGGGGATTGTGTAGCAGTATTATCACTCAGTGGCGGTATTATATAGGGACTGTGTAGCAGTATTATCACTCAGTGGCAGTATTATATGGGGACTGTGTAGCAGTATTATCACTTAGTGGCAGTATTATAGAGGGATTGTGTAGCAGTATTATCACTCAGTGGCAGTATTATATGGGGATTGTGTAGCAGTATTATCACTCAGTGGCAGTATTATATGGGGACTGTGTAGCAGTATTATCACTCAGTGGCAGTATTATATGGGGATTGTGTAGTGGTATTATCACTCAGTGGCAGTATTATAAGGGGACTGTGTAGCAGTATTATCACTCAGTGGCAGTATTATATGAGGACTGTGTAGCAGTATTATCACTCAGTGGCAGTATTATATGGGGATTGTGTAGCAGTATTATCACTCAGTGGTAGTATTATATGGGGACTGTGTAGCAGTATTATCACTCAGTGGCAGTATTATATGGGGACTGTGTAGCAGTAGTATCACTCAGTGGCAGTATTATATGGGGATTGTGTAGCAGTATTATCACTCAGTGGCAGTATTATATGGGGACTGTGTAGCAGTATTATCACTCAGTAGCAGTATTATATGGGGACTGTGTAGCAGTATTATCACTCAGTGGCAGTATTATATGAGGACTGTGTAGCAGTATTATCACTCAGTGGCAGTATTATAGAGGGATTGTGTAGCAGTATTATCACTCAGTGGCAGTATTATATGGGGATTGTGTAGCAGTATTATCACTCAGTGGCAGTATTATATGGGGACTGTGTAGCAGTATTATCACTCAGTGGCAGTATTATAGGGGGATTGTGTAGCAGTATTATCACTCAGTGGCAGTATTATATGGGGACTGTGTAGCAGTATTATCACTCAGTGGCAGTATTATATGGGGATTGTGTAGCAGTATTATCACTCAGTGGCAGTATTATATGGGGACTGTGTAGCAGTATTATCACTCAGTAGCAGTATTATATGAGGACTGTGTAGCAGTATTATCACTCAGTGGCAGTATTATATGAGGACTGTGTAGCAGTATTATCACTCAGTGTCAGTATTATATGGGGACTGTGTAGCAGTATTATCACTCAGTGGCAGTATTATATGGGGACTGTGTAGCAGTATTATCACTCAGTGGCAGTATTATATGAGGACTGTGTAGCAGTATTATCACTCAGTGGCAGTACTATATGGGGATTGTGTAGCAGTATTATCACTCAGTGGCAGTATTATATGGGGACTGTGTAGCAGTATTATCACTCAGTGGCAGTATTATATGAGGACTGTGTAGCAGTATTATCACTCAGTGGCAGTATTATATGGGGACTGTGTAGCAGTATTATCACTCAGTGGCAGTATTATATGGGGACTGTGTAGCAGTATTATCACTCAGTGGCAGTATTATATGGGGACTGTGTAGCAGTATTATCACTCAGTGGCAGTATTATATGGGGACTGTGTAGCAATATTATCACTCAGTGGCAGTATTATATGAGGACTGTGTAGCAGTATTATCACTCAGTGGCAGTATTATATGAGGACTGTGTAGCAGTATTATCACTCAGTGGCAGTATTATATAGGGACTGTGTAGCAGTATTATCACTCAGTGGCAGTATTATAGAGGGATTGTGTAGCAGTATTATCACTCAGTGGCAGTATTATATGGGGACTGTGTAGCAGTATTATCACTCAGTGGCAGTATTATATGGGGACTGTGTAGCAGTATTATCACTCAGTAGCAGTATTATAGGGGGATTGTGTAGCAGTATTATCACTCAGTGGCAGTATTATATGGGGACTGTGTAGCAGTATTATCACTCAGTGGCAGTATTATAGAGGGATTGTGTAGCAGTATTATCACTCAGTGGCAGTATTATATGGGGATTGTGTAGCGGTATTATCACTCAGTGGCAGTATTATATGGGGATTGTGTAGCAGTATTATCACTCAGTGGCAGTATTATATGGGGACTGTGTAGCAGTATTATCACTCAGTGGAAGTATTATATGGGGATTGTGTAGCAGTATTATCACTCAGTGGCAGTATTATATGAGGACTGTGTAGCAGTAGTATCACTCAGTGGCAGTATTATATAGGGACTGTGTAGCAGTATTATCACTCAGTGGCAGTATTATATGGGGACTGTGTAGCAGTATTATCACTCAGTGGCAGTATTATATGGGGATTGTGTAGCAGTATTATCACTCAGTGGCAGTATTATAGAGGGACTGTGTAGCAGTATTATCACTCAGTGGCAGTATTATATGAGGACTGTGTAGCAGTATTATCACTCAGTGGCAGTATTATATGAGGACTGTGTAGCAGTATTATCACTCAGTGGCAGTATTATATGGGGACTGTGTAGCAGTATTATCACTCAGTGGCAGTATTATAGAGGGATTGTGTAGCAGTATTATCACTCAGTGGCAGTATTATATGAGGACTGTGTAGCAGTATTATCACTCAGTGGCAGTATTATATGAGGACTGTGTAGCAGTATTATCACTCAGTGGCAGTATTATATGAGGACTGTGTAGCAGTATTATCACTCAGTGGCAGTATTATATGGGGACTGTGTAGCAGTATTATCACTCAGTGGCAGTATTATAGAGGGATTGTGTAGCAGTATTATCACTCAGTGGCAGTATTATATGAGGACTGTGTAGCAGTATTATCACTCAGTGGCAGTATTATATGAGGACTGTGTAGCAGTATTATCACTCAGTGGCAGTATTATATGAGGACTGTGTAGCAGTATTATCACTCAGTGGCAGTATTATATGGGGACTGTGTAGCAGTATTATCACTCAGTGGCAGTATTATAGAGGGATTGTGTAGCAGTATTATCACTCAGTGGCAGTATTATATGGGGACTGTGTAGCAGTATTATCACTCAGTGGCAGTATTATATGGGGACTGTGTAGCAGTATTATCACTCAGTGGCAGTATTATATGGGGACTGTGTAGCAGTATTATCACTCAGTGGCAGTATTATAGAGGGATTGTGTAGCAGTATTATCACTCAGTGGCAGTATTATATGAGGACTGTGTAGCAGTATTATCACTCAGTGGCAGTATTATATAGGGACTGTATAGCAGTATTATCACTCAGTGGCAGTATTATATAGGGACTGTGTAGCAGTATTATCACTCAGTGGCAGTATTATATGAGGACTGTGTAGCAGTATTATCACTCAGTGGCAGTATTGTATGAGGACTGTGTAGCAGTATTATCACTCAGTGGCAGTATTATATGGGGACTGTGTAGCAGTATTATCACTCAGTGGCAGTATTTTAGAGGGATTGTGTAGCAGTATTATCACTCAGTGGCAGTATTATATGAGGACTGTGTAGCAGTATTATCACTCAGTGGCAGTATTATATGAGGACTGTGTAGCAGTATTATCACTCAGTGGCAGTATTATATGAGGACTGTGTAGCAGTATTATCACTCAGTGGCAGTATTATATGGGGACTGTGTAGCAGTATTATCACTCAGTGGCAGTATTATATGGAGACTGTGTAGCAGTATTATCACTCAGTGGCAGTATTATATGGGGACTGTGTAGCAGTATTATTACTCAGTGGCAGTATTATAGAGGGATTGTGTAGCAGTATTATCACTCAGTGGCAGTATTATATGGGGACTGTGTAGCAGTATTATCACTCAGTGGCAGTATTATATGGGGACTGTGTAGCAGTATTATCACTCAGTGGCAGTATTATATGGGGACTGTGTAGCAGTATTATCACTCAGTGGCAGTATTATAGAGGGATTGTGTAGCAGTATTATCACTCAGTGGCAGTATTATATGAGGACTGTGTAGCAGTATTATCACTCAGTGGCAGTATTATATAGGGACTGTATAGCAGTATTATCACTCAGTGGCAGTATTATATAGGGACTGTGTAGCAGTATTATCACTCAGTGGCAGTATTATATGAGGACTGTGTAGCAGTATTATCACTCAGTGGCAGTATTATATGAGGACTGTGTAGCAGTATTATCACTCAGTGGCAGTATTATATGGGGACTGTGTAGCAGTATTATCACTCAGTGGCAGTATTATATAGGGACTGTGTAGCAGTATTATCACTCAGTGGCAGTATTATATGGGGATTGTGTAGCAGTATTATCACTCAGTGGCAGTATTATATGGGGATTGTGTAGCAGTATTATCACTCAGTGGCAGTATTATATGGGGATTGTGTAGCAGTATTATCACTCAGTGGCAGTATTATATGGGGATTGTGTAGCAGTATTATCACTCAGTGTCAGTATTATATAGGGACTGTGTAGCAGTATTATCACTCAGTGGCAGTATTATATGGGGATTGTGTAGCAGTATTATCACTCAGTGTCAGTATTATATAGGGACTGTGTAGCAGTATTATCACTCAGTGGCAGTATTATATGAGGACTGTGTAGCAGTATTATCACTCAGTGGCAGTATTATATGGGGACTGTGTAGCAGTATTATCACTCAGTGGCAGTATTATATAGGGACTGTGTAGCAGTATTATCACTCAGTGGCAGTATTATATGGGGATTGTGTAGCAGTATTATCACTCAGTGGCAGTATTATATGGGGATTGTGTAGCAGTATTATCACTCAGTGGCAGTATTATATGGGGACTGTGTAGCAGTATTATCACTCAGTGGCAGTATTATATGGGGACTGTGTAGCAGTATTATCACTCAGTGGCAGTATTATATGGGGACTGTGTAGCAGTATTATCACTCAGTGGCAGTATTATATAGGGACTGTGTAGCAGTATTATCACTCAGTGGCAGTATTATATGGGGATTGTGTAGCAGTATTATCACTCAGTGGCAGTATTATATGGGGATTGTGTAGCAGTATTATCACTCAGTGGCAGTATTATATGGGGATTGTGTAGCAGTATTATCACTCAGTGGCAGTATTATATGGGGACTGTGTAGCAGTATTATCACTCAGTGTCAGTATTATATAGGGACTGTGTAGCAGTATTATCACTCAGTGGCAGTATTATATGGGGATTGTGTAGCAGTATTATCACTCAGTGTCAGTATTATATGGGGACTGTGTAGCAGTATTATCACTCAGTGGCAGTATTATATGGGGACTGTGTAGCAGTATTATCACTCAGTGGCAGTATTATATGGGGACTGTGTAGCAGTATTATCACTCAGGGGCAGTATTATATGGGGACTGTGTAGCAGTATTATCACTCAGTGGCAGTATTATATGGGGACTGTGTAGCAGTATTATCACTCAGTGGCAGTATTATATGGGGACTGTGTAGCAGTATTATCACTCAGTGGCAGTATTATATGGGGACTGTGTAGCAGTATTATCACTCAGTGTCAGTATTATATAGGGACTGTGTAGCAGTATTATCACTCAGTGGCAGTATTATATGGGGACTGTGTAGCAGTATTATCACTCAGTGGCAGTATTATATAGGGACTGTGTAGCAGTATTATCACTCAGTGGCAGTATTATATGGGGATTGTGTAGCAGTATTATCACTCAGTGGCAGTATTATATGGGGATTGTGTAGCAGTATTATCACTCAGTGGCAGTATTATATAGGGACTGTGTAGCAGTATTATCACTCAGTGGCAGTATTATATGGGGATTGTGTAGCAGTATTATCACTCAGTGGCAGTATTATATGGGGACTGTGTAGCAGTATTATCACTCAGTGGCAGTATTATATAGGGACTGTGTAGCAGTATTATCACTCAGTGGCAGTATTATGCAGGAAATGTATAATTAGTGCCACATTGGACTAATGGATCCCTTAGGCTACTGTGGCCGAGAACCATCTAAAACCTTAGATGTGATAATACCGCCCTGTAGTGCACACTGTGTGCCGCCATCTTCAGCCAGGCACATAAATGTCATAGTTCACACCATTTGCAGTGTCAGGAGCATCACATCTGTCACACCGCACATCACCGCCGTTGTTTAGAGCGTCAGCTCTTGGCGTCACTGTGGGAGGTCATGCACCAGGCCAGGAGGGGGCAGCGCGCACACCTGCTGACTGGTCGCTATACGGCAGATGTAGCGGTGTTTACGCTGCTCTGGAGCTGACTCTAGATGTCCGCGCTCCAGGCCCCGAATCCTGGGATGACAATAACAGGAAGCAGATGTAGGCCCGGATTGTCTGTTATTATTCCAGGACAGGAAGCGGCAAATATTAAAAAAAAAACATGGCTGCCAGGCATCACATCTGAGGATCATGTCCCATGAAGCCGCGTTAGTGTTATAGACGGGGCGTGTGCCCATTAATCATCCTGACAACCCTTGAGAACCTCTGAAGAAGTCTTAAAGGGGTCCTACAGTATTATGATACGTTGGACTTTCCCTTTAATCAGGTGTCACTCTACATAAAACATATCTCCAAATTAAAGGGTAATTCTATCTCATGAGGCATCAATGTGGAGAACTGTGTAGACCTTTCCTCATGCACGCCATCCAGACGTGGACCTTGGGGTCCCCTATACTCATGACAGACCCTCAGTAATCAGACACTTGTTCCCTATCCAGAGACAGGATGAGACCAAGTGATGCCAGGAACACCATCTAGGTGGGCTCCAGATTCAGACTAGAAACTGGAGAAGAACTAGGAACTAAGAGATAGCAGGAACAGCATCCATCGACAGGATGAGATTGCAATGTACCAGACAAGGGCTCAGCAATGTAGACCAGGAGCATGGTCTCAGTACAAATCACTACAAAGTATCATGGTTGGAATAGGAACATGGACAATAAGACCAAATCAGGAACTGGAACTTGAGGATACCAAGACCATAATCCAGAAAAAAGGTCTCTGTGTGAGACCAGGAGCAAAACGGTGGAAAGAGGTAGAATCAGGACTGAAGCATGGAAAAATCCAGAAGTGGTGGTCAGAAAAGATGCCACATGTTATAACAAAAAGAACAACTGGGATGGTAGTGGATCCTCTAGCCCACCACGGACGATGAAGCCAACACCTGGGACCGGAGTCTAGGTGGTACCCGTTTTTCACTAGAGCCCGCCTTGCTGTGGCGTGGTACCACCAGGTAGTTCCATAGGTGCACAGAATCGTGAGGCAGAAGTGTGGTCAGGGACTGGCAGGAGGTCAGAGTCGGGAATGTAGTGTAAGGTCAGTACGGGCAGCACTGGAGCAAGGTCAGGAACGGAACCAAGGTCACAACGGGAAATCAGGATAATCGCACAGGGTGTCATTGTGGGACGTGGGGACTTGTCATGAAAGTGTCATAAAATTATCATATAAAATTACATAAATACATAAAAATAATAAATATTATACAGAGATGTCTTTAATATCAACTTAAATAGGAACAAATAAATAAGAAAAGAAGAAAGAATGAAAATATAAATTATACAACTTAAAATTCAAATAAAAAAGACAGATCTAAGCTACGCAATAAAACCAAAATGGAATAAAATGACATAAAAGCCATAAAATGTTCCTGTGATCCGGGTCAGTGTCCGTGTAATGTGCAGGGCACAGTGTCCGGCTTGTGCCTGCAGCCCGGAGCGTGACGCGCTCGGATCCGCTTTATTGGCATACTTTATGGGCTAACCTTTACAGTGCTGCTCTTCGGTGCACTCACACCGGTGGGTCCCTATAGATCTGACTTTTCAAGTGTTCCTACAATGCCCTTTTACATCTCCGGATATTCTATTTCAGAGCAACATAAAATGTTGAGAAAATGTTGTGTTCGTTGTAGTGGGCTCTGAGGAAATCTTACAGGCCGTCTTAAAGGGGGCAGGGCCCGCTACATGCCAGTCTAATTAGGACAGGCCCTTTAAGGTGTCTTCAGAAAGTGGCGTCTTGGGAGGTTTGAATGGATCTGCTGCCCTACCAAAATTCATTACAAATTTTCCCCAAATTTTGGACTTCTGCAGACTCCAAGATTTTTCCAGACTTTCAGGTCATTGAGGAGTTCTAGGACCTCTAGGCCCTAGAGGAGTTGAGTACCACCAGCCAATACGGCTCATCCTGTTGGATCTATCACATGAAAAAGTGGGACCGCCAGGATAGGGTAGAGAGGGAGGACTCCAGACTCAACTTTGGGGAACTTTCTATTTGGACCAAATTCAATGTAATGCGTTATTCTTTAGAATAAATCCAGAAGAAACATCAGCAAATTCACTAATCTCTTATCATGTCCAAAGCTAATTTGGGCTCAGGAGGACCATGCATGTCCATTGGGTCTAAGATGGGCACATAATATTTAGATGGTTCCCGCTCTAGGGAATCAGAAGAGTACTCTACCATTCTTCCATTTTTTGACCTCTAGCATTTTCAGATGGATTGAAGGCCCATTGCATGTAGGACGTTGGCTCATGTCTAGCAACTTCATCTTCAGCAGCTAATTCTGAAGGATCACCCAACAATTTTAATGTCAACCATATCATAGGAAGCTGTGCGCTTTTGAAGGACAAATAAAATTTCAAGAAAGTATGGAAGTCTATGACCTTTGTCCATGTCCAGAGCATCTCTAGTGTCCAGCTCTGGGAGAGAAACCAGCAAATGCAATATAAACTCTGTTACATGAACCCGAAAGTTCTGAAGGACCATGAACAATGGGGGTCATTTACTAAGGGCCCGATTCTCGTTTTACCGGCGTGTTACCCGAATATTTCCGATTTGCGACGATTTTCCCTGAATTGCCCCAGGATTTTGGCGCACGCGATCGGATTGTGGCGCATCGGCGCTGGCATGCACGCGACGGAAATCGGGGGGCGTGGTAGAACGAAAACCTGACTGATTCGGAAAAACACGCCGCATTTAAAAAAAAAAGTGTTGCGGAGCTTGCACTTACCTTCACTAGGAATAGGCCGGTGAACTTGGGTGCATTCCGGGGAACTTCAGCACAGCAGCGCCACCTGGTGGACATAGGAGGAACTGCCTTAATGAATCCCTGCCGGACCCGAATCCACCGCAGAGAACGCGCCGCTGGATTGCAAATGGACCGGTAAGTAAATCTGCCCCATTATGTCCATCTCCAGGCGGATCTTTGGAGGAGAACCTTACTATTTCAATGTTAATCCATAAGGCTAAGGGTTTTGATGGAACTAACATCTCAAGAAGGTATGAAAGACCATGCTCCATGTTCAGCACATACATCCCTTGCTAAACTCTGGAAGAGGAACAAATATATTTACTGTAGAACCTGTTTTATGAAGCTGAAGCCCTGTGCTTCATAGTTTATGAACACAATGGGAGAACAGCAGTGGTTGGAGTAGGAGATGGGTGCTTGCTGAACCAGAAAAGTATTCTACCATACTTCCATTATTTAGACTCAGACCTTCTTTTAACCCTTACGGAACACTGACATTTTTAGGTGAATTGAAGGTCTATTGCCTGGAGGACTTGGGCTCGTGTCGATGTCCACTTCATCTTCAGCAGCAGAGGAACACCCAACAACCAAACCATATGAAACTGAGGGATTTCGAAGGACAAATAACATCTCAAGACGAAATGGAAACCATGACCCTTTTCTATGTCCAGTGCATCTTCCATGCTCTGATCTCGAAAAAAGGAACCAGTCAACCAGGAACAATGGCAGAACAATAGTAATGACTGACGTATACAGGTAGAGCAGGGTACAAGCAGGTGAGGAGGACTAGATGCGAGGAGTTTTGTAATTCTAGAATACCGTATCACTACATAACAATGCTGATTTATACACCCTTCAAGCGCTGTAAAGATCTGGGTGACAACCCTTATGGGCACTGTAATGGCTGCCATTACCGATTCTCTCGCTGTGTCTCCATTGCCGGTATATTTGTTTTTAGGAGGGGTTGCTCTTTAAGTTTTATGTAGCTCTGTGCTCGCTGCTGATGCAATGACATCTATTACAGCAGATAATCATGTTTTTAATTGTTATCGTGAAAATATCATTACGCCTTATAAAGAACGGCGCTCGTAGCGCTCGGCTCCGCATCCACACGCTCCTGACAGTTCCCATAGCAGCGGGATTAAAAAAAGACTTTGTCTGTAAATCTCCTGGATCATACTGATCATATCTTAAAGATAAAAGGAACAAATTAAGATGGAGGTCCCAAGAACGCGACCCTCTGTCTAGACCACACTTGTGGAAGATCCATCAAGTCTCATCTCATATCGATTGACACCATTGGCCTACATCTTACTCCTTTTGCTATGTTGCCCTCGTTTGGAAGATTTCCAAGTCCTGGAAGACCTATAGAACTAGAGATTGGTACATCAGGACAGCTACGATTACTCCACACTTGGACAACACTTGGTTTGCGTAAGGTTCTTCTGAACCTTCTCCAGTTACACACATGGTCACCTCATACCTATGTACGCCCTTGGCCTACACATTACTCCTATTTCTATGTTGCCCCTGGCTGGAAAATTCCAAGTCCTGGAAGACCTACCGAAGTGTGCCCGCTGTGCTACGGAGAAATGCTAAACGGAGAAATCTTACTAATGTGCTGTTCATGAAATAGTTTTATTTTAGGGCCCCACTTTGTTTAAAACTTTCCCTGATCGAGACAACAACTTAAGTCTTCGATTGTCCCACTGGATCCGGGACACTTGGGAACGCAAGAACTCTGCTGGTTAATTTTTAGGTGCCCATAGGTTGTAGACCCCCCACCACGGTCATCCACTGACATGTTGAGCGGAATGGTTAGTAGGCACCATGGCGGGACATTACTGTCCATGAGTCGGGCCATGTTCTCCAGGTATGTCCCTGGGTATCACACAGAGTGAATGTGATTGATTGTGTGGCAGGAGGCCCCGCTGGAAGCGGCTGATGTGTTCTCTTGCTTCTCACATCGAGAATGACAGAGCACTCTGTTCCCGGAGAAGACGTACTGTTCCTGCAAAAAGGAGCAGATGCTAGCGGGCACTCGGCGCCAATCTCAATGAGGAGCCCTACCCTGAGTGTAGAGGAGGATGGCTGGCACCGGGCCCCGTCATCTGCTCCACCGCCACCACGGACAAGTATTTACGAATATCTAAAGAGGAAACTGGCTGCTCTCATATAATCTCATGAATGGATCCTCTCATTAAATACTCTGTGCTGCTGTAGAACCCATTCCATATACCGTAGTTTCATCATGATTAATATTGGTCATTGCACCCCATATACCACCCTCCACCACTTTTCCATTCTGGACGGAAAATTAGGGCCCTAGATACAGCATTCACTCACAGTAATGAGTCGAGAGATTCCAAGTGCCTTATACCTCTGGCCTTGACCCATCGGTGGACACCCCTCCACACCGATCACGTCTCCCCGTAACGATTCCTCGCTCTGTGATTCCACTATCTCCGGTCTAATCTCAATCCGCTGAATGAGGAGACTCAAGGTGAGCCGGGATCTAATCGAATTTTCCAAATGCTATTGACAAATGGCTACGGCGTATCCGAGCAAATCTGCGGATGTCTTTATCTGATCTGAGGCCCGATGCGCCCTAATTAACTTGATTTGATCCATAAATCTCGGGCCCCGCGTGGGCTGTAAATTGGCGGATGCCGGACCTGATCCTGGGGACGTGTTCTCATATCACATCAGAGTCAGGAATAATCATTTTCATGCACACAATTTCAGCCAAGTCCCTGGTGCGCCAAATCACAGACAATTTCACGCCGCCATTGCTTGTACCAGTGCGGAATGTAATCAGGCGGGAGCTCACAGCCGTAACAAGGCGACAAGTGGCGGGAAAAAATAAGAGGCCTACTTCTAATGTTCTGCCTGGAAGTTAGTAATTTCCCGAGATTTATACCGGACTGAGGCTGAAAAATTCCGGAATATTCTGACGCTTGATGAGATTAGCATTAGATTGTAATAATGTCATCACTAGGTCATGATTATAAATAATATGACTAGGCCATGACAATGGGGCAGATTTACTTACCCGTCCCGTCGCAATCTCAGCCGGGCGTTGTCCGACGAGGATTCGGGTCTGCTGCGATTCACTAAGATCGTGCGTCCAATTTCCTGCATGTGTTGCTTCCCCGCTCAGGTCCGCCGGAGTTCACCTTCTTCTTCCCGGTGCATGTAAGTGCTGATCTTGCGTCACAATTTGCTTTTTAAATTCCGCGGTTTGTCCGAATCGCGCGCAAAACCCGGGGCAAAACGGAAAAAAATCGTGAAACCCGACGAAAATGTCTTCAGGATCTTTGTTAGGTCATGATGTCATCCCTGGGTCATGATGAAATTACCATTAGTCCATGATGTTTGCCTTAGGTCATGATGTCACTAGACCATAGCAATGTCTTCCCTAGACCTCTGATTGGTCATGATGTCATCACTAGGTCATGATAATGCCATCACTTGGTCTGGTTGAAACCATCCGTAGTCCATGATGTCTGCATCAGGTAATGATGTCATCACCTAGTCATGATTATGATGTCACCAGACCTTAACAATGTCTTCCCTAAACCTTTGGTCATGATGTCATCACATAGTCATGATGTCACTAGACCATAACAATGTCTTCCCTAGACCTCTGATTGGTCATGATGTCATCACAAGGTCGTGATAATGCCATCACTAGGTCTGGATGAAACCACCGTTAGACCATGATGTCTGCATCAGGTAATGATGTCATCACATAGTCATGATTATGTCATTACTTATTAATAAGGATGCCATCATTTGATCATGATGAAGTCACCATTGGACCATGAGGATATTTACATTAGGTCATGATGTCATCACATGGTCATGATTATATCATCACTTAATCATAACAATGTCATCACTTGGTCATGATGAAGTCATCATTTGGCAACGAAGACGTCTACAGTAGGTCATGATGTCATCACTAGGTAATGATTATGTCATCACTCAGTCTTGACAATGCCTTTGTAATCATGTCATCCGTACTGATGAAATCATTAGACCACCAAAATGTATTCACTCAGTCATGACGATGTCATCGCTTGGTCGTGACGAAACCACCGTTAGACCACATTAGGCCTTAAAGTCATTTCATGGTTGTGATGTTATCGCTGGATCACGATGACATCCTTAGACCATACTGATGTAATCATTAGACGCCAAAAGTGTATTGACTAGATCGTGATGATGCCATCACTCGGACATGATGACATCATCGTTAGATTGCGAGAAGGTCATCTATAGGTAAGGGTTATGTTATCACTAGAACATAGTGTTAGAACTTTCCAGTTCCTCCTAGAACCTGGTGAAAGGTAGGCGGGGCATGCTAACGAGGGACACACCCACAATACCTACCTGTTACAAGAGAGGGAGGAGAGTTTGTTCAGTTGGTCAGTCAGGTAACAAATTCACCAATTCCTTACCAAAAAAAGGTACCTCTACTGTTATTGGGAAATCCTTAACCACAGTGAACTGGAGTATATAGGGTGGCAGAGTAAACTTAGTCCGCTGACCGCCACAAACATAAGTGCAGCCCCCCTAAAACCTCTACAGAGACCCCCAGAAGAGAGAGCGATTACAGGGAGGCGCCAGAGACTACTACCTACAGACGTTACTACTACTACCAGCATCCTTCTCTGGTCTCACTCTCTTCCACACCCCGGCACGCCGCTTCTTCATTGGGTGATGATGACGCCATGACTTGGTTATGATGAAGTCACCATTAGACCATAATGATGTCTACGTTAGGACATGATGTCATCATCACTTGGCCACGATGAAGTCTCCATTACAAGATTTTACAGCGAGTCATAAAGGAGGCTCCTACAATTTGTAGTTGACTCATCTAGTGCAATCACGTAGCAGGTCACAGAAGTAATGAGGTCATCTGCGGTGACGATGGTGACGATGGTGTCATCAGTGGTCAATAATAATATGTTACAGATCGCAGTAGTTTTGGGAAGTTTGGCCACTGATAGAGGACTTCCCTATAACCGAATATTACAAATTAACGGATGTCTACACCCAGACAACCCTCCAGATGTTAGTAAGTCTTCTCTCCCACCATGGGGATAAATCAGGACAGTTCATCAGCGCTCCTCACACTACACCCAAAATTACTACTTCATTTTTGGTGGAGTTCACACTTAATAGGAGCTGCTCCTCGCTGCCGCTGCTGACATGTGGAGAGTGGAAGCCGTCATCACGCGTGTGAGTGAATACTCCGTACGCCCGCTCTGGTTACAGAGGTTCTGTACAAAGATTGTCTGGAATTGTCGCATTTTCATAGTTTTAAACCAGCACATGGATAACACCAATCACTAAATTCTGTGTCAGAAGAGTTGCTCCATATTATCCACAACATTCAGCATAGTCACCAAATCATATCCACATGTCCATCAAGTTCAACCAAGGAAGGAAACGGATTGGATGAGGAAGGGATTTATGGGAAACAATTCTATATAACATAACCATCAATGTAATTTAGGTGTAAAAAGGCATCTAGACCCTTCTTGAAGCTCTCTGCTGTCCCTGCTGTGACCAGCGCCTGAGCTCTCTGCTGTCCCTGCTGTGACCAGCGCCTGAGCTCTCTGCTGTCCCTGCTGTGACCAGCGCCTGAGCTCTCTGCTGTCCCTGCTGTGACCAGCGCCTGAGCTCTCTGCTGTCCCTGCTGTGACCAGAGCCTGAGCTCTCTGCTGTCCCTGCTGTGACCAGCGCCTGAGCTCTCTGCTGTCCCTGCTGTGACCAGCGCCTGAGCTCTCTGCTGTCCCTGCTGTGACCAGCGCCTGAGCTCTCTGCTGTCCCTGCTGTGACCAGCGCCTGAGCTCTCTGCTGTCCCTGCTGTGACCAGCGCCTGAGCTCTCTGCTGTCCCTGCTGTGACCAGCGCCTGAGCTCTCTGCTGTCCCTGCTGTGACCAGCGCCTGAGCTCTCTGCTGTCCCTGCTGTGACCAGCGCCTGAGCTCTCTGCTGTCCCTGCTGTGACCAGCGCCTGAGCTCGGCTATTCCACAGATTGACAGTTCTCATAGTAAAAAAGCCCTGTTGCCTCTGGTGATTAAACCTTGTTTTCTCCAGACGGAGACAGTGCCCTCTCGTCTTTTGATTTGATTTAATCTGAAACAACTTACCACCATATTTTTTGTATGGACCATTCATATATTTATATAAATTAATCATGTCCCCTCGTAGTCGTCTCTTTTCCAATTTTCTAATTGTTTTAAACTTTCCTCATAACTAAGACCCTCCATACCCCTTATCATTTTTGTGGCTCTTTGTTGTCCCCTCTCCAGCTCCAGGGCATCCTTTTTATGGACCGGAGCCCAGAACTGGACAGAACATATTCCAGCTGAGGCCAAACCAGTGCCTTGTATAGTGGTAATATTACATCCCTATCACCAGAGTCCATTTATCGCTCATCTGCCCCTCCTCCCAAAAAATGTGCAGATACACTCCAGTCCCCACCGGGTGTAAGCGACAGTTTGGTATAGGTTGAAACTACATTTGCACCAATAATAGTTTAAAAATAGGAACATGATTCATTTTAAGGAAAAGAAAAAATCAAGTGTAAAATTCAAAACGCAAGATACATCTGCCCTGTCACGGATGCCCCTGCGATCCACATCTCGGATCACAGGTGCACCCATGCCCCTCTGTGTGGCGGCCCTTCCCGACCTCACTTACCTCTCCATGTTTCTGCTCCAGTCCCGGGTGCACAGCGCATACATCCTCTCTCCCTAGGACGCCGGCACTCGTAAATTCCATAAAGGCCGTCTTCTCCCAGCATCCCCGGATCTTTGCACTACATGCCATCGAGAAATCTATACTCTGAGACATGTGTGCAGACCTGTTCCTGACTTTGCCCCTTCACTGCCAGCCCTGAGCTCCTGCTCCGTCCCTGACCTTGAACCACTGCCGCCTGCCTTGACCACCTGCCTGGCCCCCACTACGAGATTGCTTGTTGATTCTGTACTTTGACCTTGGCTGCCACCGCCGACAATTCGCGCCTATGGAATGACCTGGTGCCGCCACGCCGCAACAAGACCAACCCGCTTTTCGGCAGGCTCTGGGGAAAACCAGTTGCCACATAGATTCCGGTCCCAGGTGTTGGGTTGTGTCATCGTCCACGGCGGTCCAGGGGGTTCACTACTCCAGAAACTGTCTCCACATACATGAATAGAACTCTGCAGACCAGATTTCTGCAGCTCTATGTGCGCCAAAAAACTTTTCAGAAAGCTTGAAGCGCAGGAAAAGTGTCAGATTTCCAAACTGTGCCCAAATTGTGTGCCCAAAAAAAAGAGCGATTGTCGAAAAAGCAGCGATATTGTGACACCGACACTTCATAAATGTGGCGCAGAAAGGGAAAAATACGCCAGTTTTCTGTCTGAAAGTCATTAATGAATGTGTTACAGAATCAATGTCACAGAACTCTACTCCATGTCCAGGGACGTAACTGGGAGAGGCTGGGCCCCATAGCCGGCTTTTGAACGGGGCCCCCTTCTTGCTTAAAAAATATACATATTTGTACACACACACAGGCGAGTTATAATCATACATTCACCCTCTCATGCGCACACATGTAGAGCATATACACGCACATACAGTGTCATATACAAACATACAGCATATATACACACACATACAGTATCACATACAAACATACAGCATATATACACATACATACAGTGTCACATACAAACATACAGCATATATACACATACATACAGTGTCACATACAAACATACAGCATATATACACATACATACAGTGTCACATACAAATGTACAGCATATATACACACACATACAGTATCACATACAAACATACAGCATATATACACATACATACAGTATCACATACAAATGTACAGCATATATACACATACATACAGTGTCACATACAAACATACAGCATATATACACATACATACAGTGTCATATACAAACATACAGCATATTTACACACACATACAGTGTCATATACAAACATACAGCATATATACACACATACAGTGTCATATACAAACATACAGCATATATACACACATACAGTGTCATATACAAACATACAGCATATATACACACATACAGTGTCATATACAAACATACAGCATATATATACACACACATACAGTGTCATTTACAAATGTACAGTATATATACACACACACACAGTGTCATATACAATAATACAGCATATATACACACATACAGTGTCATATACAAACATACAGCATATATACACACACATACAAATGTACAGCATATATACACACATACAGTGTCATATACAAATGTACAGCATATACACACACATACAGTGTCACATACAAATGTACAGTATATATACACACACATACAGTGTCATATACAAACGTACAGCATATATACACACACATACAGTGTCACATACAAACGTACAGCATATATACACGCACATACAGTGTCATATACAAACGTACAGCATATATGCACACATACAGTGTCATATACAAACATACAGCATATTTACACACACATACAGTGTCATATACAAACATACAGTATATATACACATACATACAGTGTCATATACAAACGTACAGCATATATACACACACATACAGTGTCATATACAAACGTACAGCATATATGCACACATACAGTGTCATATACAAACATACAGCATATTTACACACACATACAGTGTCATATACAAACATACAGCATATATACACGCACATACAGTGTCATATACAAACGTACAGCATATATACACACACATACAGTGTCACATACAAACATACAGCATATATACACGCACATACAGTGTCATATACAAACGTACAGCATATATGCACACATACAGTGTCATATACAAACATACAGCATATTTACACACACATACAGTGTCATATACAAACATACAGCATATATACACACACATACAGTGTCATATACAAACATACAGCATATATACACGCACATACAGTGTCATATACAAACGTACAGCATATATACACACACATACAGTGTCACATACAAACATACAGCATATATACACGCACATACAGTGTCATATACAAACATACAGCATATATACACACACATACAGTGTCATATACAAACGTACAGCATATTTACACACACATACAGTGTCATATACAAACGTACAGCATATATGCACACATACAGTGTCACATAAAAAATTTACAGTATATATACATACATACATTATATATACACTCTACACTATATACATATACAGTATATACATATTGCAGATACAGCATATATACATCACACTGCATGGGACTCATTTACATCACACTGCAAGAGGAATATTACCGGTTTGCGCCGTTTTTCCCTGAATTGCCCTGGGTTTTTGGTGCACGCGATCGAATTGTGTCGCATCCGCCCCGTCTTGCACGCGACGGAAATCGGGGGGCATGGCCGTCGGAAAATCCTACGGATTCGGAAAAAGCTGCGGTATTTAAAAAAAAAAAAAAATTTGCTTGACACGCACTTACCTGCACCGGGAAGAAGAAGGTGAACTCCGGCGGACATCAGCGCAGCAGCAACACCTGCTGGACATCGAGCGCATGACCTTAGTGAATCCCGGCAGACCCGAATCAGCGTCGGAGAACGCACTGCTGGATCGCGACTGGACCGGGTAAGTAAATGAGCCCCCATATGTTATAAACATAGTATAGTGCACATCCTCCACTGTGTGTCAGGTTGGATGACGGGGCCTCCTGACACTGCGGGCCCCACAACAGCTGCTACCACCATATTTTTCGCCCCTGGCAATGATCACAGATTCTCTACAGATTCGTACAGTAGATATGTACTCACTATTCCCCTAGGATCCCCCTTCGGCTCCCATTATCATAAAAAGTTTCCCGAAGATCTGATATTACTACATAAAATCTCCGGAGGGTCCTCGGAGTAACAGCAGTTGGAAGCGAAATATTAAAAAAAGTAGAATCTGCTATGCGAGGGTAGTAATATATACGGAGTGCGATGTTATAATAAGCGGGAGTGTAATATTACTGAATTCCCCCCCCCCCCTCTCCCTTTGTGGTAATTAATATTTTATTAATTAATAAGGCGGCAGAGGCTCCATTGATATCTCATCAGCACCCGGACGTCCTATCAGATCCATCGCTGAATTATTCACCAGATATAATAGAGAATATAGAAATGTAAAAATAACTTATTAATGAGATCTCCGGGAGGAGGAGGAGGAGGAGGACGGCGGAGGTTGGGGAGAGGAGGGAGATTTAGTAAAACAAAGCATTTGTAATGGAGACCCTCGGCCGTGGCGTGGCACGTCTACACGTGGGCAGCTGACCCGCATTGTATAACACTCTTGGCATTTGTTTGCTTCCCTTCAAAGCGAGCGGCTAATTACCCGGCTCACAGCAGCTGTTTTTTTTTGCTCGTTTACCGCCGTAGTAGCAGGCGGCACTTCAAGGTCTTTCCACAATAGCGGAGGGCGTGATGGGCACCGGCGACCTTTATCCGGCGCAGTCTGCCATCTGAAGTGGCTTCTTTTAGAAAACACATGTTCTAGAGCCAAGGGGGGGGGGGGAGCGACCCCCCGATTCTTCTCTACGTACAATACGAGACTGGCACAACGCAACGAAGGGAGGGGAGGGGGGAATCGGATCGGAGGGGTTTGCCAAAAGTCTCTCCATAACAAATGCTGGGTTAATTGATTAGCCAAAAGTTACACGTTAACAAGTCAGATCAAAAGGCGGAATTAATTAGCAAATTGGCAAAAGCTTAATTGAAGTACCCAAAGCTGTAACGTACCCTAAACCCCTCCACCACATGTTTACTCGTGGCGGAGGGGTCTATGAGAACCAGACCTTCAGCATCAGGATATTTTCGGGCTTTTGTCTCAAGACGAGGCTTATTTTTTGGTATTAGTGAATTGGGCACGTGGGGGGTAAAGTTCCCATATTGTAGTGATGTGTCATTCGCGAACGAGCCGGCTCTTGTTCGTAAGTGACGGGAGCCGGCTCCCCTCAGTCATTGAGCAAATGGCTCACTTTACCCCGCCCTTAACCAACTTACCACACCCCCTTTAACCCGATATAAAGGGGAGTGATTGATTGACCTGCGGCTCCCTATTATATATTTAATAGGGAGCCGTTCAGGAGGCAGTAGAGCCGGCTCTTCTTAGTGAGCGGAGCCTAATGAGCCAGATCACTAAGAAGAGCCGGAATTCCCATCCCATTTGGCCATTCATTTTGCCAAAAAATCACCATATCTCAGGCTTCGTTGGGGGATAACATGGGTAATCTTTGGCCTCGTGGTGGCTCCCTTAGTTGTCTTTGGGGGAGGGGTGACATCTCAGGCACCAGGCCTCTTATATGATGTATCTGCATGGCCTGTACGTCACTGGCTCTTCACATGGAGGAACTGAAGCTACTACTGATGAGGCTCCTGTCACTCTGTTATACATGTAGAAGATGACAGCTACAGCCTCCCTGACTGTATACTCATTGAAGAGTAGTGCAAATCATAATCACACTGTCCTCCCAGCAGGCAGAGATAGTACTGGCTCTAGCTGCTCGTCTGATACTGCAGAGGCATCATGGGATTGATAACAGACAGCACCCCCAGTCTCTCGATGGGCGGGAATCCCTATAGTTCAGACATTAAGCACTGATCCTATGGGAAGGGGTCGAGTGTTGTTCTTGGCAAAACGTGGGAACTTTAAACACACAAAGAAAAATTTTGTAACTTTTTGTAAAATTGTGGCCAACAGGTGACATTGTATCAATTTAGCAGCACCATCCATTTCCACGTATTTGACCCTTGACCCTATTTCACATTTTTGGGATTCTGTCAATATTATAATTGAATTTTGGTGCTTTCCAGCGCCGGAAGCCACCAGTCCCGGGACCCCATCACTTGTCTGTGCGACATAAAACAGAGAAGTAGTAAAATCAATCCCCGACTCTCCTCATCCAGTTACCGGAATCCTCGGCGAGGCTCCTGCCATCAAAAATTAAAATTTAATGATGAAGATTAAATTGGCGCGGCCGTAATTAAACGATTTATACAAAGTTTTCAGCAATTAGACTCGGCATAATAAATCCACTCTCATCTTCATGGCGGGGATGAGTTTCTCACACACGAGGAATGGAAGAGACGAGGGATTCCATAGAAGTGAGGAGGGAGAAGTTTGTGGGACGGGGGGGGGGGGGGGGGACGGGGGGGCACAAATTTACGCAAATGTTGTTTTTAATTACTTTCTTGCCACCGGGAGAATCCAGTTACCCAGATACCTTACCTCCACTGGTGGTATCTGGACTTTATATTCCAGGAGTGTAGCTTCTCCAAGTGCATTAGGGTGTGTCCTCACACTGCTGTGCTCTTAGCTCTGTGCATTGAGCTACTTCACAGACCCTAAGTTAAAAGCTATAGCAGGCTTCTGGTTGGATATTGAGGCGGCCAATCAGAGTAGAAGAGAGTCATTTTTTAAGCAAGTCATTGCACAGAGCTAAGAGCACAGCAGTGTAAGGACACTCTCCAAGATTTATAGTAAAACATTGGACCTAATACTTAATAGGACATTAATTAAATCTGTCCCGGTAAGAGATTTTTCTTGAAATCCTAAATGGTGTACTTAAAGGGGTTGTCCTACCCCAATAAAAATACATATGTGGCTGATGGGGGGCTACTTAAAAAAAAATAAACCTGTACTTAACTCTGTGGTCCCTATCAGTGTCCTGCACCTAGGTCTCTCTGGTCCGTGCCCTTGATACAGCCCTGGGAATGGTGTCGGGTGGGCGTGGCAGACGGGCCGGAAACTGTTCACATCACAGACCGGAGAGACAGCGGCGTGGGACACCGGTAGGGATCACGGTAAGTAAAAGGTTTTTTTTAAAACAGCACCACACCAGCCATATAAATATTTTTATTAGGGTCTCGGATAACCCCTTTAAGGACTAAGGACTGGGCCTTTTCACTTAAAGGGATTCAATATTTTGCGCAGTCACTACTTATAACAAAGTATCTTCCTGTAGGGATCACAGCGATCAGCTCTAACCTGTGGACAAACCTGACTGTAAATGTTCAGTTTCCCTGCACTGCCCCTACAGGTAACAATAAGAATGGCAGTTTCCATTCACAATAATGGATTGAAAGTGTAATAGAGGACAGAGAGACAGATACTCCGTAATGCTCCGAGGACGAGGCTCCTGAGCAGAAGACCTCCCCTCTAACATAACCAACAAGTCCGCTCCGTCCTGTCTTCCCATTTGTAGATTATTTACACAACCTGATTTCGAGCCCTTCCTCAGTCGCGGTGATGAATGGCGCCTCTCCGCTGGGCGCAGCTGCTCCTCGACGCTTCCCCTCACCCATAAAATGAGACGACTCTTGTTTACGGGAAATAAACCCATTTTCACGCTTTCTTGATGTCATTAAACTTGTGGCCAGAGAGTGAGAGAGACGGAAGACGAGCGAGGGAGCGGGGGGCGCGGATGGCAGGAGACGTGCTAATTACTGCGGTACAGCTGTACTGCATTCATAAATAAACACACAAGATCGATACCAGGCCCAATCTGCTCCCGGAGCCTCAGCTACAAGTCTCCGGAGCTGTAAACATCGGATGATACGCAAGACCGTGCCGAGGGAGCCAGGCGAGAAGTTACAGGGCGCTAATGGTGGTCTCATCATCATCATCCTGCATCCCTTTAACTTAGTAGGATCAAAGCTAAAGAGTTTTACCCTTTAAGAGCCCCTTTAAGCGTTCTATACATCCTTTTATAGACGCCGCTCCACTGATTCCGGCGCAATCGGAATTTTTTGTCTAGCGCCCACCGTTCCCAAGCAATCAGTGCCGTAAGTTCTGGCACCACAGTATGGTTATTAGGATCTCTTTCGTCATGTGGGCGGTCAATTTCAGTTTAGGACGGCCCATCTGACAATATAGAGCCTAAAAATAAAGATGTCTATTACTGGATTACTGCCGAATGGGCATTTCCGTGGAGTCTCCCAAATTTTTCCATTTTGCGCCGAATTCTGCCGGGATTTTGGCACACGCGTTCGGATTTCGCCACAATCGCGCCGGCTTTCATGCAACAGAAATCGTAGGGGGGGGGGGGGGGGCGGGAGGCCGGCGGAAAAAACGTGTAATTTAAAAAACAAAATGTTTCGCAAGATCATGCACTCACATACACCGGGAAGGAGAAGGTAAACTCCGGCGGACCTCAGCGCAACAGCGACCCCTGCTGGATATCAGGCGCATGATCTTAGTGAATCCTGGCAGAACTCGAATCCTCGTCGCAGAACGCGCCGCGGGATCGCGACTGTACCGGGTAAGTAAATGAGCCCCAATGAGCCTATGCTGCATGGTGTAGGTAGGTGTTTTTCATTCCTGCCCCTTGGTGCACCTGGTGGTCTTGAGTCCCTCCCTCTATTGTGACTGGTAATTTCGAGGTCCAGACCCCATTGTACCAGGTATTTTTCAATCCGTATTGGGGCCAGTGGCCTCTACCACATTGCTGCTCGAAATATTTTAGTCTCTGTAGTGGATAGCAGCTGGTATTTTTGTGCTGTAAAGGAAGTAACCCCAGCTACAGGTAGTATAACTCTGATCAAAGGGGTACTTAAGCCCATTCAGTACCCAAAAAAGGACATTATTACTGAAATGGGGAAGATGTACGTATTATTATGGGGGTGGTATTATGTGATTACTATTATGTGAGTATTATTATGGGGTGGTTTTATGAGAGTACTATTATGTGGGTGATATTATGTGGGCGGTATAATGTAAATACTATTATGTGGGCAGTGTAATGTGAGTACTATTATGTGGGTGGAATTATGTTGGGGGTATCTTGTGAGTACAGTTTTGTGGTTGGTATTATATGAGTACTATTATGTGGCCAATATTATGTGGGTAATGTTATGTGGGCAGTATTATGTGGGTGGTATTATGTGAGTACTATTATGTGGGCGGTATTATGTCAGTACTATTATGTGTATGGTATTATGTGAGTACTATTATGTGGGCGGTATTATGTCAGTACTATTATGTGTATGGTATTATGTGAGTACTATTATGTGTATGGTATTATGTGAGTACTATTATGTGTATGGTATTATGTGAGTACTATTATGTGTATGGTATTATGTGAGTACTATTATGTGTATGGTATTATGTGAGTGATATTATGTGTATGGTATTATGTGAGTACTACTATGTGTATGGTATTATGTGAGTACTACTATGTGTATGGTATTATGTGAGTACTACTATGTGTATGGTATTATGTGAGTACTACTATGTGTATGGTATTATGTGAGTACTATTATGTGGGCAGAATTATGTGTGTGGTATTATGTGTATGGTATTATGTGAGTACTATTATGTGGGCGGTATTATAAGAGTATTATTATGTGGGCGGTATTATAAGAGTATTATTATGTGAGTACTATTATGTGAGTACTATTATGTGTATGGTATTATGTGAGTACTATTATGTGGGCATTATTATATGAGTACTATTATGTGGGCAGTATTATGTGTGTGGTATTATATGAGTACTATTATGTATGGCGTCCAGTACCTTAGTCCTGTGAGGGTGTCTATATTTTGGGCACCACTCGTCTGGGGACACTTTAAATTTAGAACCTATTAAAATTTCCCCTAAAAGGTGAATTTTATTTTTCCGGGTAATTTCTGTGACTGTTATAATCGGGGTGTCTCGGGGTCGCCAGTGAAGTGTAATGATGTATTAGTCATATCCATTCGCAGGTGGAGGCTTCTCCCTTTATGACAGGTCCCAATATTCAATCCAGTAAAAGTGTTGGTGCGGCGCTCATTCCTCTCCCCCCGGGGCTACGCCATAAATATATATTCAATGTCTCCATTTACGCGGCCGCGCTTTGTGACTTTGATCTCTGCTCTTTGTCATTTAGATGGAGGCGGCCATTGGCAGCGGAGATAGGAAATTCTTCATGCAGAATACGCCGGACCTTTACAAGTAGCCAGAGCTAAGTGGATTGTAAATTGAAGCACACAGTGGCGGTAGTAGATATGCATTGGGCACAGGTTCTCGCTGCAGGGCCTGTCTGGCCTCCGTTACATACAATCTGCTGTTTGCTAAATATTACTTAGGAGTAGAGATGAGCGAACACTAAAATGCTCGGGTACTCGTTATTCGAGACGAACTTTTCCCGATGCTCGAGTGCTCGTCTCGAATAACGAACCCCATTGAAGTCAATGGGAGACTCGAGCATTTTTCAAGGGGACCAAGGCTCTGCACAGGGAAGCTTGGCCAAACACCTGGGAACCTCAGAAAAGGATGGAAACACCACGGAAATGGACAGGAAACAGCAGGGGCAGCATGCATGGATGCCTCTGAGGCTGCATAATCGCACCATTATGCCAAAATTATGGGCAACAGCATGGCCATGACAGAGTGACCGAATGAGGCTAGATAGCATCTAAAACATCCAATAATTGACCCTGACACTATAGGGGACGGCATGCAGAGGCAGCGGCAGCAGGCTAGAGAGTGGCATGGCGACATACCCTAAATGGACTCAGGCTTCAAACCAATGGGTGGCAGAGAGGAACCAAAGGAGGTGAGCAAGAAGCGCTCAAATAATATCGGTACATGATAAAAGTTTGCCAGTATATTTTGTGGATTACACAGCAGGGTGGCGACAAAGTTAACATGGAAGCCATGAAAACAACCCAAAATTCTGCCTGACACAGCTCGTTTGATAAGGGGACGATGTATGGAGGCAGTGAACTAGTAGTAGATTAAAGGTGCTGCAGTTAAAACTATGTTAGTTGGATCTTGGCATGGAGCTGGCGCTCCGCTGCCAGGCGAGCTTTCGCCAATCCAAGCCCCTGTCTCTAGGCTACTCCCCAAACAGCACTTCTAAGAACCTTTTGTATAAGATCAAGTGTAGTAGCGTTCTTATAAGTTTAGGATATGCCGGGTGAGGGGAATGTAAACAGATGCGCAAGAAGCGCTGAAATAATATCCCTAAATGGTAAAAGTTTGCAAGTATATTTTGTGGATTACACAGCAGGGTGGCGACAAAGTTAACAACTTTGATGTGGAATGCCCTGTAATAGCTCTTGGGCGGTGTGCCTTTTATCGCCTAGGCTCAGCAGTTTCAGCACCGCCTGCTGTCGCTTAGCGACGGCACTGCTGCTGTGCCTAGAGCTACCGACTGATGGCGCCATGCCCACGGATGGTAATTCGGAGGAGGAGGAGGTGGAGGAGGGGTGGGAGGAGGTATAGTAGGCCTTTGAGACCTGGACCGAGGTAGGCCCCGCAATTCTCTGCGTCGGCAGTATATGACCAGCCCCAGGGTCAGACTCGGTCCCAGCCTCCACCAAGTTAAGTGTAGTAGCGTTCTTATAAGTTTGGGATATGGCGGGTGAGGGGAATGTAAACAGATGCGCAAGAAGCGCATGATGCGCATGGAGCTGGCGTTCCGCTGCCAGGCGAGCTTTCGCCAATCCAAGCCCCTGTCTCTAGGCTACTCCCCAAACAGCACTTCTAAGAACCTTTTGTATAAGATCAAGTGTAGTAGCGTTCTTATAAGTTTAGGATATGCCGGGTGAGGGGAATGTAAACAGATGCGCAAGAAGCGCTGAAATAATATCCCTAAATGGTAAAAGTTTGCCAGTATATTTTGTGGATAACACAGCAGGGTGGCGACAAAGTTAACAACTTTGATGTGGAATAGAGATGAGCGAACATGCTCGTCCGAGCTTGATGCTCGGTCGAGCATTAGGGTACTCGAAACTGCTCGTTACTCGGACGAATACTTCGCCCGCTCGAGAAAATGGCAGCTCCCGCCGTTTTGCTTTTTGGCGGCCAGAAACAGAGCCAATCACAAGCCAGGAGACTCTGCACTCCACCCAGCATGACGTGGTACCCTTACACGTCGATAGCAGTGGTTGGCTGGCCAGATCAGGTGACCCTGGGATAGACTAGCCGCTGGCCGCGCTGCTCGGATCATTCTGTCTCTGGATGCCGCTAGGGAGAGAGCTGCTGCTGGTCAGGGAAAGCGTTAGGGTGTTCTATTAGCTTACTGTTAGGCAGGAGTGATTCTCAAAGAACCCAACAGCCCTTCTTAGGGCTACAATAACGTTCTACTTTTTTTATTTTAATTTGCATCTTTTACCATTTTGTGAGGAATTAGCAGGGGGACTTGCTACCGTTGTGTTTAGCTCTTAGTGGCACACATATCCATAGCAAAGGCCGAAGTGGGAAAATTCAGTAGGGGTTGGATTTCTATTAGGCAATAACTCAGTGTCATCTCATCTGGCATAGTAGTGTGCTTCCTTTGATACTTGGCTAGAAAATAGCCATAGGAGAATACAAATAGCTTCTTGAAGCCTACAGTAGCGTTCTATATATTTGATTTCTGGTTGATCTGCTGGTGGCTGTAGTTTCTGCAGTGCATGTACTTGCCAATTCTGAGCAATTTGTAGTGGGACTTGCGACCGCTGTGTTCTGCGCTTAGTGGCGCACATATCCATAGCAAAGGCCGAAGTGGCAAAATTCAGTAGGGGTTGGATTTCTATTAGGCAATAACTCAGTGTCATCTCATCTGGCATAGTACTGTGCTTCCTTTGATACTTGGCTAGAAAATAGCCATAGCAATAGGATAGCATTGTTTGGTTTTAAAAACTCAAAAAAAAACAAAAAACACAAAAAAAAAAAAAAAAACACAAAAAAAAAAAAAAAAAAGTAAAAAAAAAAATAAAGTTATAACTCTCATTTTAAAAATGTTTAACCCGAGGGCTAGGGGTAGAGGACGAGGGCGGGGACGTGGGCGTCCAACTACTGCAGGGGTCAGAGGCCGTGGTCCTGGGCGGGGTGAGACACCACCTGCTGATGAGGGAGCAGGGGAACGCCGCAGAGCTACACTCCCTAGGTTCATGTCTGAAGTTACTGGGACTCGTGGTAGAGCACTGTTGAGGCCAGAACAGTGCGAACAGGTGATGTCGTGGATTGCTGACAATGCTTCGAGCAATTTGTCCACCACCAGTCAGTCTTCCACGCAGTCCACCCATGTCACCGAAATCGCCACTCCTCCAGCTCCTGCACCTCAGCCTCCTCCCCCCCAGTCTGCCCCCTCCCTGGAAAATTTGGCATTTGAACCGGCATACTCTGAGGAACTGTTTTCTGGACCCTTCCCACAGTCACAAACCACTTGTCCGGTTGCTGCTGAGCAATTTTCCGATGCCCAGGTTTTCCACCAGTCACAGTCTGTGGGTGATGATGACCTTCTTGACGTAGTGGAAGTGTGTAAAGAGGTGTCCGACGATGAGGAGACACGGTTGTCAGACAGTGGGGAAGTTGTTGTCAGGGCAGGAAGTCCGAGGGGGGAGCAGACTGAGGGATCGGAGGATGATGAGGTGACAGACCCAAGCTGGGTTGAGAGGCCGGGTGAACACAGTGCTTCTGAGACGGAGGAGAGTCCTCGACCTGAACAGGTTGGAAGAGGCAGTGGTGGGGCCAGACGGAGAGGCAGGGCCAGAGCTGGTGCATCAGCGCCACTGTCAACTAGTGAAGCTCCCGTGGTGAGGGCTCTTGCGGCGAGGGCTAGATCTTCAGAAGTGTGGAGGTTCTTTAAGGAAACACCGGATGACCGACGGACTGTGGTGTGCAACATTTGCCAAACCAGGCTCAGCAGGGGTTCCACCACTACTAGCTTAACTACCACCAGTATGCGCAGGCATATGAATGCTAAGCACCCCACTCAGTGGCAACAAGCCCGTTCACCTCCGGCCGTGCACACCACTGCTCCTTCCCCTGTGTCAGCTGCTAGTCAGCCCCCTGCCCAGGACCCTGCCACAAAAACCCCATCGTCGCCTCCACGATCCTCCACAGCATCCACCAGCGTTCAGCTCTCCATACCCCAGACGCTGGAGCGGAAACGCAAATATAGTGCAACCCACCCGCACGCCCAAGCCCTTAATGTGCACATCTCCAGATTGCTTAGCCTGGAGATGCTGCCCTATAGGCTAGTAGAGACCGAGGCCTTTCGCAACCTCATGGCGGCGGCCGCCCCTCGGTATTCGGTCCCCAGCCGCCACTACTTTTCCCGATGTGCCGTCCCAGCCCTGCACCAGCACGTGTCAGACAACATCATCCGTGCCCTGACCAACGCCGTTTCTGACAAGGTCCACCTGACCACGGACACGTGGACGAGTGCTGCCGGGCAGGGCCACTATATATCGCTGACGGCACATTGGGTTAACTTGGTGGAGGCTGGGACCGAGTCTGACCCTGGGGCTGCTCATATACTGCCGACGCCGAGGATTGCGGGGCCTACCTCGGTCCAGGTGTTTCAGGCCTACTATGCCTCCTCCTCCTCCCACCCCTCCTCCACCTCCTCCTCCGAACTACCATCCGTGGGCACGGCGCCATCAGTCGGTAGCTCTAGGCACAGCAGCAGTGCCGTCGCTAAGCGACAGCAGGCGGTGCTCAAACTGCTGAGCCTAGGCGACAAAAGGCACACCGCCCAAGAGCTATTACAGGGCATCACGGCGCAGACTGATCTGTGGCTGGCACCGCTGAACCTCAAGCCGGGAATGGTTGTGTGTGACAACGGCCGTAACCTGGTGGCGGCTCTGCAACTCGGCAGACTGACACATGTGCCATGCCTGGCCCATGTGTTAAATCTGATAGTGCAGCGTTTCCTCAAGACATACCCCAATCTGTCTGATTTGCTCACGAAGGTGCGCCGCATCTGTGCGCATTTCAGGAAGTCCAGCACAGATGCTGCCACTCTCAGGGCAGCGCAGCGCCGCCTCCAACTGCCCGCTCACCGACTGTTGTGCGACGTGCCCACGAGGTGGAATTCAACACTGACCATGTTATCCAGAGTTTACCAGCAGCGCAGAGCGATTGTAGACTGCCAGATGTCAACTTCCACCAGAACTGGTAGTCAGGTCAGTCAGCTTCCTCAAGTCTACAATGAGGAGTGGACGTGGATGTCTGATATCTGTCAGGTGCTGAGTAACTTTGAGGAGTCAACACAGATGGTCAGTGGCGATGCCGCCATCATCAGCCTCACCATCCCGCTGCTTGGCCTGTTGAAAAACTCTCTGGTCAGCATGAAGTCGGAAGCTTTGCGCTCGTCACAAGAGACGGGGGAAGAATATTCCCTTGTTGATAGCCAAAGCACCCTGAGGTCTGTTTCTCAGCGCATATCGGAGGAGGTGGAGGTGGAGGAGGATGAGGAGGAAGAGGAGGAGAATGTTGGCGAGACACAAGAGGGGACCATTGTTGAGTCCTTCACTGTTGAGCGTGTATGGGCAGAAGAAGAGGAGTTGGAGGAGTTGGAGGAGGAGGAAATGGACAGTCAGGCCAGTGAGGGGAGTGAATTCTTACGCGTTGGTACTCTGGCGCATATGGCAGATTTCATGCTAGGCTGCCTATCCCGTGACCCTCGCGTTCAAAGAATTTATTCCAGCACCGATTACTGGGTGTTCACTCTCCTGGACCCACGGTACAAGCAAAATCTTCCCACTCTCATCCCTGGAGAGGAAAGGAGTGTGAGAATGCATGAATACCAGCAGGCCCTGGTGCACAAGCTGAAACAGTATTTCCCTTCTGACAGCGCTAGCGGCAGAGTGCGTAGTTCTGCGGGACAAGTAGCGAGGGAGAGTAGGCGAGCAGGCAGCTTGTCCAGCACTGGCAAGGGTACGCTTTACAAGGCTTTTGCCAGCTTTATGTCACCCCAGCAAGACACTGTCACCTGTCCCCAGTCTCGGCAGAGTAGGGCTGATCTTTACAGAAAGATGGTGAGGGAGTACGTAGCTGACCATACCATCGTCCTAAATGATCACACAGCTCCCTACAACTACTGGGTTTCAAAGCTGGACATGTGGCACGAACTGGCGCTGTACGCCTTGGAGGTTCTTGCCTGCCCTGCCGCTAGCGTCTTGTCCGAGCGGGTTTTCAGTGCAGCTGGTGGCATCATCACCGATAAGCGTACACGCCTGTCGACTGACAGCGCTGACAGGCTGACGCTTATTAAAATGAATAAAGGCTGGATTTCTCAGAATTTCCAATCTCCACCAGGTGAAGGAAGCTCAACCTGAATAATTGATCCACTCCTCCTCCTCCTCCTCATTTTCCTCCTTCTCCTCCTCTTTGTACAGTAAAGCAGAGGAAACTGGCTATTTTTTGACAGGGCCCACTGGCTCTTGCTATAGTACTTCATGCATTTAATTTTTCTGGAGGGCCACCTACCCGGTCCTCTGTTTGAAACAATTTTTGTGAGTGCCACATACAGGCACTCAATCTATTCCATTTTTCTGGAGGGCCACCTACCCGGTCCTCTGTTTTAAAAAATTTTTGGGACTGCCACATACAGGCACTCAATCTATTCCATTTTACTGCAGGGCCACCTACCTGCTCCTCTGGTTTGAACAATTTTTGGGACTGCCACATACAGGCACTCAATCTATTCCATTTTACTGGAGGGCCACCTACCTGCTCCTCTGGTTTGAAACATTTTTGGGACTGCCACATACAGGCACTCAATCTATCCCATTTTACTGGAGGGCCACCTACCTGCTCCTCTGGTTTGAAAAATGTTTGGGACTGCCACATACAGGCACTCAATCTATCCCATTTTACTGGAGGGCCACCTACCTGCTCCTCTGGTTTGAAAAATGTTTGGGACTGCCACATACAGGCACTATCCAAATTAAATTGTCTCCATAGCAGCCTCCACACGTTGTCTCCATTGCTACCTCCAAAAGTCGTCCATACAGCAACCGGACAAGTGGTTTGTGACTGTGGGAAGGGTCCAGAAAACAGTTCCTCAGAGTATGCCGGTTCAAATGCCAAATTTTCCAGGGAGGGGGCAGACTGGGGGGGAGGAGGCTGAGGTGCAGGAGCTGGAGGAGTGGCGATTTCGGTGACATGGGTGGACTGCGTGGAAGACTGACTGGTGGTGGACAAATTGCTCGAAGCATTGTCAGCAATCCACGACATCACCTGTTCGCACTGTTCTGGCCTCAACAGTGCTCTACCACGAGTCCCAGTAACTTCAGACATGAACCTAGGGAGTGTAGCTCTGCGGCGTTCCCCTGCTCCCTCATAAGCAGGTGGTGTCTCACCCCGCCCAGGACCACGGCCTCTGACCCCTGCAGTAGTTGGACGCCCACGTCCCCGCCCTCGTCCTCTACCCCTAGCCCTCGGGTTAAACATTTTTAAAATGAGAGTTATAACTTTATTTTTTTTTTTACTTTTTTTTGTTTTTTTTTGTGTTTTTTTTTTTTTTTGTGTTTTTTGTTTTTTTTTGAGTTTTTAAAACCAAACAATGCTATCCTATTGCTATGGCTATTTTCTAGCCAAGTATCAAAGGAAGCACACTACTATGCCAGATGAGATGACACTGAGTTAGTGCCTAATTGAAATCCAACCCCTACTGAATTTTGCCACTTCGGCCTTTGCTATGGATATGTGCGCCACTAAGCGCAGAACACAGCGGTCGCAAGTCCCACTACAAATTGCTCAGAATTGGCAAGTACATGCACTGCAGAAACTACAGCCACCAGCAGATCAACCAGAAATCAAATATATAGAACGCTACTGTAGGCTTCAAGATCAAGAAGCTGTTTGTATTCTCCTATGGCTATTTTCTAGCCAAGTATCAAAGGAAGCACAGTACTATGCCAGATGAGATGACACTGAGTTATTGCCTAATAGAAATCCAACCCCTACTGAATTTTCCCACTTCGGTCTTTGCTATGGATATGTGTGCCACTAAGAGCTAAACACAACGGTAGCAAGTCCCCCTGCTAATTCCTCACAAAATGGTAAAAGATGCAAATTAAAATAAAAAAAGTAGAACGTTATTGTAGCCCTAAGAAGGGCTGTTGGGTTCTTTGAGAATCACTCCTGCCTAACAGTAAGCTAATAGAACACCCTAACGCTTTCCCTGACCAGCAGCAGCTCTCTCCCTAGCGGCATCCAGAGACAGAATGATCCGAGCAGCGCGGGCAGGGGCTAGTCTATTCCAGGGTCACCTGATCTGGCCAGCCAACCACTGCTATCGACGTGTAAGGGTACCACGTCATGCTGGGTGGAGTGCAGAGTCTCCTGGCTTGTGATTGGCTCTGTTTCTGGCCGCCAAAAAGCAAAACGGCGGGAGCTGCCATTTTCTCGAGCGGGCGAAGTATTCGTCCGAGTAACGAGCAGTTTCGAGTACCCTAATGCTCGACCGAGCATCAAGCTCGGACGAGCATGTTCGCTCATCTCTACTTAGGAGTCATGGCGGTGCTATATCATGGAGTCCTGGAGGGCGGACGCTGCAGAGGCGCCACTACATCAGTGTGAGATCTGAAAGGAGCATTTACCGTATTTTTCGGACTATATGAGGAACCCCAGTTTAGTCATTAAAAAAGAAAATATATATTTGGCACCATTTAAAAACTCCATGGTGGACAGGCACAGCTCTGCTACATCCATCCATTCACTCACACACACAGCTCTGCTACATCCATCCATTCACTCACACACACAGCACTGCTACATCCATTCGTTCATTCACACACACACACAGCTCTGCTACTTTCATTTACTCACTCAACTTTGCAACATCCATTGAGTCACATACTCGTCCCTGCTATATCCATTCAGTCACATACTCGGCCCTGCTATATCCATTCAGTCACATACTCATATCTTCTTCATACCCAGTCCCAGCGACAGTACTGTCCAGACTTGACTATTAGCAACAGCATAAAGGGTTTAAGGACCTTACAGCATGTGATGAGACACATGTTTCTTTCATCACTGTAAAGTCCTCAACCACCTTCATACTGCAGGAAGAGATGGTAGGGGATGGTAGGGATCAGTGCAGATGTGAAAAAAGAGAGATTGCGGTGCAGAGGCTGGGAGGAAGCGATGCAGAGGCAAGAAGAGAGCGGTGCAGAGGCAGGGAGGGAGCGGTGCAGAGGCATGGAGAGAGCGGTGCAGAGTCAGGGAGGGAGCGGTGCAGAGGCAAGAAGAGAGCGGTGCAGAGGCATGGAGAGAGCAGTGCAGAGGCATGGAGAGAGTGGCGCACAGGCAGGGAGAGAGCGGCGCAGAGGCAGGGAGAGAGCGGCACAGAGGCAGGGAGAGAGCGGCGCAGAGGCAGGGAGAGAGCGGCGCAGAAGCAGGGAGAGAGCGGTGCAGAAGCAGGGAGAGAGCGGTGCAGAAGCAGGGAGAGAGCGGTGCAGAGGCAGGGAGAGAGCGGTGCAGAGGCAGGGAGAGAGCGGTGCAGAGGCAGGGAGAGAGCGTTGCAGAGGCAGGGAGAGAGCGGTGCAGAGGCATGGATGGAGTGGTGCACAGGCAGGGAGAGAGTGGTGCACAGGCAGGGAGAGAGCGGTGCACAGGCAGGGATGGACTGGTGCACAGGCAGGGAGAGAGTGGTGCACAGGCAGGGAGAGAGCGGTGCTGAGGCAGGGAGAGAGCGGTGCTGAGGCAGGGAGAGAGCGGTGCTGAGGCAGGGAGAGAGCGGTGCTGAGGCAGGGAGAGAGCGGTGCTGAGGCAGGGAGAGAGCGGTGCACAGGCAGGGAGAGAGCGGTGCACAGGCAGGAAGAGAGCGGTGCACAGGCAGGGAGAGAGCGGTGCACAGGCAGGGATGGAGTGGTGCACAGGCAGGGAGAGAGCGGTGCAGCGAGATTACTCTCTCAGGGATCAGGGGAAACGCATGGTAAACGCGTCACCCAATCTCCAGGACAGCTATCTGGAGGGTCTTGCAGTGCTGGATCCTCCTGTCTTCAGACTACAGTCCAGAAATGATGGTATATGACAATGACTATAGCTGTCTTATAGTATCTCTGTCTAGGAAAGCTGGGTGACAGGTATCATAGGTACATCACAGCTCCCACATTACTCTGCCTCCAGGAGCGTTCCCTTGCATTCACCAGAATTGTCCTTCGTCACATCATACGTATCTTATGTTTCGTTGCTATAAACTTGTTGTTGGGTTACATTGTATAACACCTGGTTGCTATGGGTAATAGTATATTTTCCATGGTCACACTGTATAATATCCAGTTGCTATGGGTTACAGAGCGCTGTTTCTCCTATGAAGGCTGATGAATACATTGGCAGTAGCTGGTGATGCCGGGTCGCCGGCTCGGGATGAGGTCACACAATCAATGCAGAAATTCATAGGCAGGAAAGAAAGCAATCACCGGCGGCCATGGATTGTAGATGTTACAGCGACGGGGTGAAAGGAGCAGCTGAGATGCAATGTGACTGGGCAGAAGAACTGACAATCTACTATAATAATATAGTGTGTCCTTGGCCCTAGGAGATGTGGCCCTCAGATCAGGCTTAGCTCCTACTCATCTGTAAACTCCCTTCATAAGTATCTGCTGGATATTTCCATGACTAAAGAAGTGTCTTGATCAGTAAAGATGTCCATAATGACATCATACAAATAATCTGACATCAGAGTTATGGAGATGACCACGCCTACAATGACATCATACGGATAATCTGACATCAGAGTTATGGAGATGACCACGCCCACAATGACATCATACAGATAATCTGACATCAGAGTTATGGAGATGACCACGCCTACAATGACATCATATAGATAATCTGACATCAGAGTTATGGAGATGACCACGCCTACAATGACATCATATAGATAATCTGACATCAGAGTTATGGAGATGACCACGCCTACAATGACATCCTATAGATAATCTGACATCAGAGTTATGGAGATGACCACGCCTACAAAGACATCATACGGATAATCTGACATCAGAGTTATGGAGATCACCACGCCTACAATGACATCATATGGATAATCTGACATCAGAGTTATGGAGATGAGCACGCCTGCAATGACATCATACGGATAATCTGACATCAGAGTTATGGAGATGACCACGCCTACAATGACATCATACAGATAATCTGACATCAGAGTTATGGAGATGACCACACCTACAATGACATCATACGGATAATCTGACATCAGAGTTATGGAGATGACCACGTCTACAATGACATCATACGGATAATCTGACATCAGAGTTATGGAGATAACCACGCCTACAATGACATCATACGGATAATCTGACATCAGAGTTATGGAGATGAGCACGCCTGCAATGACATTATACGGATAATCTGACATCAGAGTTATGGAGATGACCACGCCTACAATGACATCATACAGATAATCTGACATCAGAGTTATGGAGATGACCACACCTACAATGACATCATACGGATAATCTGACATCAGAGTTATGGAGATGGCCACGTCTACAATGACATCATACAGATAATCTGACATCAGAGTTATGGAGATCACCACGCCTACAATGACATCATACGGATAATCTGACATCAGAGTTATGGAGATGAGCACGCCTACAATGACATCATGCATACATCTGATAATGACAACAGATCAATGGAGAAGGTCACACCCACCATTACATCATATATGACATCTAACATAAGATCAAAGGAGAAGGACACACCCACAACAATGACCTGTCCACACCCACAATTATGCTAATAGAAATGTTTAATAGGTGAGTGACTTGTTGGGTCGGTGAGGGGGTCTACAGGGTTCCAGGTGTTGAAGACTTGGTGCAGACACGGTTAAATCCCCATTGAGCGTCAGGAATGGGCCGAGCCTCCAATCAGTGAGCTGCATTTGTAGACATTAGCTCCGATTCATTATGACTGAGGCTTCTGAATAGCGGCTTGATAAATTAGACGGCTCTATATTTAGCAAATTGTTTTATTTTTCAGCTGCCTTGTACTCCTTTTTCTCAGAGACAAATTAGCATCACACGGCCGACTCATGTAGCTATAAGGAGAAGCTGAGAAGATCCTTTCCCGGGAAGAAAAACCATCAAAGGAGCTTCACATTTGTCTTAGACTTGTAAATTTCGGAAATCTGAAGATATTGATAGAACTAATTCTTATGACGACCTGGAGATCTGGAAAGACATCACGAAGAAAAGTGTCTAGGTGGTCACCTCATCTATGGAAACCAGTAGGAAGAATCTGGAAGGACATCATGACCAACATGAAGGATCTGGAAGGACATCATGACCAACATCACGTAGGTGGGCACCTAATCCAAGTCCAAGTGGCATAGTAAGAAGTTTTGTGAGGCACTGGAGATCAAGAAAGCCATCATGACGAACCTCGGAGTCTAGGATTTTGGTAGAAAGAATTAAGATGTTGACATCACAAGGAACAACACAGACTTGGTGGCCACCTCATCTGAAGGATTGAAAACAATGACTAGGTCAGTGATGGCGAACCTTTTAGCGGCCGAGTTCCCAGAAAGCAACCCAAAACCCCCCTTATTTATCGCGAGGTGCCAGCCAAAAATTAAAGCAGTAACTTATTGCTCCCTGTTCATATTGGCCTCCTGAGGACAGCAACACAGTAGAAAGATGGAAAATTTGTATCATTTTAGCTTCTTTCCAGTGTCCCTCTGTACATAGAGAATCAAGGGGCCAGCAGGAGGTCCTTCAAAAGATAAATGGCCGCGTCTATTGATTCTCCCTCTTCCTACTGTCCCAAAATATGACTGAAAGACGCATCTTTTAAGTTGCTTGGAACTGCAGGAAGGTTCTTTGACTCCTGTCTAGAGTGATTGCCTTGGTTTCCCACAGAAAGGGCTCTGAGTGTCACCTCTGGCGCCCGTGCCATAGGTTCGCCACCACTGGAATAGAGGAACTGGAGATCTCAAAAGATGTCATGAAGAACATCTGAGGGGGCCACTGGATCTGAAGTCTTTGGTAGAACATGTTGATTAGGAAATCCAGCAGAAGACAACCCAACTTGATGGCTACTATGGCCCATTAGAAATAGATTTATGGGAGATCTGCCTCAAGGAACCAAAGCCTTACACTATTTTTATCATCCATGAAAGGAAGGGATGGTAGAAGCTTGTGGGGGGATAGAGTTGTACCATAAAGCTCCTTAGCTTCTAATCACTATGATAGTAGTTTTTTCTTTGGTGGCAAAGAATCTACTTGACCCACCTACTTGACTTAACATGATTTTTGTTTTAATGTTTTTAGTCATGGCCCAAAATCTGTGGTGACCCTGCTAGATGACCAGGGTATACAATTCTGGGCTCCAGATTTCATTCATAGATTTCATTCATGGTAGAAGATCTGTCTATTTTCACAAAAGTTGGTGGTGCTACTCTTCCCAAAATGGAGGGTCGGACCTGAGTCTTCTGGTTGGATGTGAAAGCACTCTCAGCCATGAAGCCTTCAACATCACACATCGTCACGTCTCTCCATTGTAAAGCCAACCATGTCCATCACCTGTTTTTCCATAATCCAAAAACTAAGTTGCCCTGAGCTTCTGGTCAACGACGGAGGACATATAAAATCAGATCTGGAATGTTTCGCCGCAGTCTCTCAGGAAATTGACCCATAAATCCTGTTGATTAAAATCTTGTCATCCCGGCAGGCAGGAAGTTATGAAATGTGTTGTGATTGACGTCTGCAGCCTTAGTGGTGGCACATCGTGTGACCTAGATGATGCCTCACACATCCTCATAGATGTTTTGGAGGATTCCATGTTACCATAAGGCCTATGGCAAGGGGTCACCTCTTTAGCTTGAATGGTCGGCCATACCCTCTACAGAAACTATAGAGGCGACAACTCTTCCAAGCTGTAATATTTGGGGCCCTCTGTGATGCAGAACTGAGGGAGTAGAGTTCTCTTTGGCCCTAGAAGTATACATGTAAAGGTTAGGCGCTACATGTATAGTTTGATCCTTCTGGAAAGCGTAATGACCAACTGACCTGAATTCTGAAAATTAAGGATTGTTCCACTCCCAACATAGGCGGGGCTGACAAACTCCTTGTTTTTTTAGTCCTACTCAAAAAATAGGTCCCAGGGTGGGGATTAACATATCTCTAATAAGTAAGTAAGAACACCACAAAACAAAATAACGCTGAAAATAAAACATCTACAGGTTAGCTCCGCCCATTTAAAGGTTAGTCCCCACTTATTATCCAAACGTTTAGGATTTCAAAACCCCATATCCAGTGTCATAAGCACAGGAAGCCGAGATAGGAGATGATGTCTGGAAAGTTTTAGACTTTTGACTACCATGCTTCTTCCATGTCACAGGTAGACAGAGGGAAGCTAAAGTAGTCCAACAATTTATGGAGCCCAATAAACAAGTCACAGCTCGGCTTCCCAGTCCCCCAAGAATGTAAAATCGATGAAGTGGGATATTGGGGTACCACCGAAATCACACCAGATCTTTTAGATTGTAGATGGAGTTGCCCTTTAAATTTGCTCCCAATGCAGGGATAATGTAAGGATGCTGAATGTATGGGCTATAGATCAGAGGAAGAGGCAGAGCTGCTCTGTAAAATCTACTACATGGAAATGTCGGCTCGAGGCCAAAGATGTGGAGTTCTTCTCCAGCTGAGTTTTCTCAAGGCTCATCCAAACTTCTAAAGGGATTATTGATTCCTAATGACTTGTGAAGGGGATTGAGGAGAGCGGAGAACGCAAAGATGAATTTCCTCACAGTTACCAATCTCCGAATTACAAACATCACCCTGGACTGGAACTGGAACCTGATCATCACTCACTCAGCTCAGCAAATCTCAGGTTTTCTACTCCAGTCACCTCCAAAGCTGCATTTACAATATACCTAATAAAAACAGAAAAATGGTCCTCACCGGGATCATAAGAGAAACTAAAAACTGACCCTGCCGGTCCAATGCCAGGAAAATGCAACACAAATAAACCAGTAATAAGCAATATAATATCTAAAATAGTTATAAAGAAATTTTTTTTTTAATTTTTCCAAAATTTTTTCTCCCCAAGTCCATAGTCCATAATGACCCACATTTTCAGCCCCCCCCCCACCTAACACCCCCCACCACCATTATACAACTAAAACATAAACAGTATAATAATAATATAAACACAACAATTCAACAACGACACAAATTATCATCATTCCCACAGAGCTAAAGTTCCACATCTATCGGATCCTCAAAACAAAAACTACAGTGTCAGCCCAAAACCAGGAGTGGAGATGACAGACTAAGGGACACTAAAGGAGAAGCCCCTCCAAAGGAGAGAGGCCCTCCCCGTGCCCAGCCTCTCATACTCCAGAGAGCGCACCTTCACCAGGTCACCCAGAATGTTCCTAACCACCTCATCCACCGGGAGGGTTTTACGCTGCGTCGACACTAAGCACCGTGCGTTCCACGTGTGGTACCTGACCACTAGGCTAACTAGGAATAACGTGCAGCGGTCCCGGCCACCCAGGCCTCTGAATGCTCCATAGGCCCACTCCGCATAGGAGAGACCGGCCAACCCGGGCCAATGGATGGAAGCGCCCACCCGGTTGTACACCTCTGTGTTAAAGGGGCACTGAAGCAGGAAGTGGTCCATGCTCTCCAGCAGACCACCGCACTCCGACTGGGGACAACCCCTTTCCTCAGAGCTCCTACACTTCAGATTGTCCCTCACACACAGCTTTCCATGGAAGACCAACCATGGTAACCAACCCTTCCACTGGTTAATCTTCTGAGAGGCAATCTTAAGCCTTCCGCCCCAGTTTTCCCCCTGGCCAAATTCGATGCCGAGAATTTTGGCAGAGTCTTGGGGCCCTGGAAGAGTCTCCGGGAGATCAAAGTCCGGACCTCCCTCTCCCAGCCAGAAACTCTCACACTTATCTCGGTTGATCTTTGACCCAGAAGCCTCTGAGTAGCGGTCAACCTCCGACATCACCCATTGCGCTTCACCTTGCGAGGACACAAAAACGTGTCTATTCTAGACCTGCAGCTACCCCTATAATAGGTGAACCCCGTGTGGCCTGGGGTGTGCTGGATGTGGACATCCACCAGGCGAACCTCACTAGCTATGCTATTAAGTGTTACGCTATCATAAGTCAGCTTGTCTATGGAACCTCCCCTATCCTGGAGCCTTGTGACAGCATTGACGTCTCCTCCAAAGACCACCTGCCGACTTGTAAAAAGGTAGGGCTTGATCCTCATAAAGAGACACTTCCTGTCCCACTTAGACTGGGGACCATAGATGTTAATAAGTCGAAGTTCTTGTCCCTTCATGAGGACATTCAGGATCAGGCACCTCCCCATTTCTAAGTCAATAACCGGTCGGCATTCTACCGGTGTGGTAAAGAGGACCGCCACTCCGCTATACGGCTCGGCCGCAAGAGACCAATGGGAAGGCCCGTGTCTCCGTTCCCTCTTAGCTTTATACACGGCCGCCAAATCTGGCAACCTGGTCTCCTGCAAAAATAAAATGTCGGCTTCAACCCAGCCGAGAAAATCAAAGGCCGCAAATCTAGCCGCATCAGACTTAATACTGTGACACGAGAAGAAAAAAGGTAGCAGGCAACTACGTCTCTTCCATATATACGATACACCTTGACAAATGCTGGGTCTGCAAATTCATTCGGTGGTGCACTCCGTATACAGTGTGACAGCCAAGATACGATGAACAAATCCAAATAAAGAAGAAAAGACGGGTCACTCACCGATACGTGAAAGTTTATTAAAGCCGGTTGGAGCAGGTAGAGAGGTGCCGGTGAGTGACCCGTCTTTTCTTCTTTATTTGGATTTGTTCAGACTTAATACTGGCGACATTAATGGACGCCAGCGTCAACGGAGTGGGTGCTGCCATCAAGAGTAATTGAGTTAGACACCTTTCTTTTTCCCACCACCCTCCTTACCACCGTCTGACGAGGAGCAACCTTCTCGCTTAAAGAAGACGGACATCCCCCCTCGAGGACTTTTCATCCTCCGAGGAGGGAGACTCAGAGCCCCCCACAGGACCTACCGCCACTGACTCCGGATCCTTACCCCCTACCTCCTCTTCCGAAGAGGAGATATCCTTGAGGGCTTGGAAACAGAAAGAACAATCAAAGAGGAGGTGGTTTGGCCTTCCTTTGAAACGGCTGAAGCTTTTACAGCTTAGCGTTTTTTCTTTTTGGCACCCTTCTTAAGTTTTTCATCTAGCCACCTCCTAATGTCCTCATCCATACTCTCATTAAGTGAGGAACTTTCTCCAGCCTCCTGACCTCTTCATCCAAGTCCTGTTCCCACAGGGCCTTAGCTGCGGCAGCACTTGTCTCAGGAACAGGGCTCCCAACAGCCTTCGGAGGCCTTCGGAGGCCTTCAAGTCGCCTCAAGTTAGAGGGCGGCATGGTTTTGCCTTTCTTCCTTGGCCCATTCAGCCTTAACAGAACCATCCACAGCAGACTATTGGTAGTAAATCCCATAACACTTAATAACTATGGATTACACTTTTGACAACCATACTAACCAAAACATCACCCACCCTTCAAATAACGGAGGCAGAGGCTTGTTGTTGGGTGTAAAACGCTCACAGCATATTTTAATGGCACATCCTTGTGGCAAAACAGCTTGGCAACTTAAGCCATCAGGTTTATAAGGCACAACGGTTGATATTATTTGCACACCACCACCAGGAGCGGTATGCCCAGCCGGACTCCCGACTGGCAAGTCGTCCACCTGGTAACACACTTGTCTCCTTTTTCCGCCAGCTGTGACTTAAATACATATGTATAACAATTCAACATAACATAGCAGCAACAATACAATTGGAATATAAACACTCAAAAAGGGGAGGGAGGGAAGCTTGAGGTGAAGTTCAAAGAGGCCGAACCCTAGACCACTTCCCCCTTTTATACCCGAAAGTGACTGATGGGAGGGGAGGAGAAAACTCTGCATCTTGGGAAACAGAACAACCCCACCCCTTCCTAAAGTGCACGTTAACCCCTTTTATCCGTGAGAAAAAACTATGGACACCAACAGTCTGTGTGCACCCTTCTTATTCAGTGGGGTGTACGCGCCAGGAGAAACCCCTCAGATCTCTCACACGGGGCTCCAACTATATTGGCAAAGGAGCGAGGGCAGTGCCTGAGGGGTGACCAAGCTCACCACACAGATGACACCTGATCTGCTCACAGTTTGCGCCAAGATGACCAATCCCACCACACAATGTGCACTTCTGTACATGGCAGTTGGCTCTAAAGTCCGTGGGATCACCGCATCTGTGGCAGACCTTTGGCTGCCCCTGGTAAAAGATCAGGATTCTGTCCCTCCCCAAGAAAGCTGAGGAGGGAATGTGGGTGACCGTGCCTCCTGAACGCCTCAACTTAACCATGAATGGTTCTGACCAGATGCCAAACTCATCCAAATTCTTTTTAGGAACTGCCACCACTTCGCCATACCTGTTCAACCAGGTCATAATATCCATACATGAAAGTGACTCGTTAAATGTTAAAACGGTCACTCTCTTGACCTCATTTTGATGGGACACCGCTTGCACAGTGAAATCCTGCCAGCCGGGCTCATTGCGCCTCAGCTCATAATTCGTGAGTCGCCCGTTCAGTCGCTGCCCTCGCTCCTTTGCCAATATAGTTGGAGCCCCAGTATGAGAGAGCCGAGGGGTTGCTCCTGCTGTGGAGGGTTCTACAAGGGCAGAAGGGGCAGAGGGGCCAAGGAAGAAAGGCAAAAACATGCCGCCTTCTAAGTTGAGGCAACTTGAAGGCCGTCGAAGGAGCAGAGAGCTTGGGGAGCCCCAGGCTGCTGGGGTGAGCCATAGCCCTGTTCCCCAGACAAGTGCTGCTGCAGCTGAGGCCCTGGGGCAACAGGACTTGGCTAAAGAGATCAGGAGGCTGGAGAGAGAGGAAGAGGCCATCACCACTGGTTCCTCTCTTTATGAGAGTATGGATGAGGACAATAGGAGGTGGCTAAATGAAAAACGTAAGAAGGGTGCCAAAAAGAAAAAACGCAAAACTGTAAAAGCTGCAGCCGCTTCAAAGGAAGGCCAAATCACCTCCTCTTTGATTGTTCTCTCTAACTATTTCCAAGCCCTCAAGGATATCTCCTCCTTGGAAGAGGAGGTAGGGGCTAAGGATCCGGAGATAGTGGCAGTACATCCTGTGGGGGGTGCCAAGTCTCCCTCCTTGGAGGATGAAAGGTCCTCGAGGGGGGATACTGGCCCAGAGTCTGGTGATGGGGACGATGAGTCTGACGGTGGGGTGACCAAGGGGACAATGGACATTTCTGTCTCCCTAAAGCATAGAGGTTGCTCCTCGTCAGATGGTGGTAAGGAGGGAGTTGGGAAAAAGAAAGCCATCTAACTCAATCACTCATGATGGGGGCACCCACTCCGTTGACGCTGGCGTCCATTAATGTCCCCAGTATTAAGTCTGATGCGGCCTTTGATTTTCTCAGCCGCGTTGAAGCCGACATTTTATTTTTGCAGGAGACCAGGCTGCCAGATTTGGCGGCCGTGTATAAAGCTAAGAGGGAATGGAGACACGGGAGTGGCGGTCCTTTGAAGGCAATTGAAGGGCCCAGCCTCATGAAATCGCCAGGTTCGGATGGCTTAACATCCAAGTTTTATAATACCTTTAAGGTGGCCTTGGTTCCCCTCTTGACTGAGGTATATAATGAGTGTCTTTCCTCGGGCGCTCTGCCGAAGTCAATGAGGAGGTCAGCCCTGATCACTCTGTCAAAGGGTAAGGACCGATCTTGTATTGAGAACTGGTGGCCCATAGCACTGTTTAATCGGCTGGTGCAGTTTGCACCCCAGCTCCTTTCGGGGACCCAGCACTGTCCCCATGGTTGTCCTCTGAGCCCACTTCTATACGTGTTTGTGATTGACCCATTCATTAGAAGGGTTGATCGTGGGCCGTTGGTGGGAGTCAGGATGGACCAGAAGGCACCGGAAGCCACTCTAGGGGTGGCAGCATATGCCGATGATGTCACCGTTTTTGTGTCCACGGAAGGGGATGCGCAATGGGTGATGTCGGAGGTTGACTGCTAGTCAGGGGCTTCTGGGTTCTAAATCAACTGGGTTGAGTTTGAGAGTCTCTGGCTGGGTCCAGGGTCCAGGCTTTGATCTCCCGGACACTCCAGGAGGGAGGTTACCGCACAAGGAGACAAGGCGGGTTGTGTTTGGTCAACCCTGTGGTATTCTTAACGAATACCTTTCTTAAAATCAATGTAGCAAACCTTGGGAAAGAGAGGGCTCCTCCGTGGGTATGCTCCTGTAGGGGATGGTTTAGGCCTTTCTTCCAGGAATGGGAGACAGGAGGACAAGTGAAGGATCTTTGAACACTTCATGGGCATATTCCGGCTTACGTTACCCTAGTGCCGACGCCGGTGGGGTCTGGGAATGAGGGAGATCAGGACCATGTCAAGGAAACTCCTCGACCATAGGGTTCTGTTGACCCATTTCCGGAAATTGGGAATGCCCAAATTGGGATCTGGGGTGGGTTTGAGACTTTTGAATTCCATGAGGATCCCCTTGAAGTTTTGGGACTTGGCTTGGCGCTGCGTTGATGGTAATCTGTATGTGAAGGACAATTTGAAGAACAGGAGGAAAGGGGTTGTCCCCGGGAGGAGTGGGGTGGCCTGCTGGAGAGCATGGACCACTTCCTTCTTCAGTGCCCCTTTAACACAAAGGTGTACAACCGGGTGGGGGCTTCCATCCATTGGCCGGTCTTTCCTATGCGGAGTGGGCCTATGGAGCATTCAGAGGCCTGGGTGGCCGGGACCGCTGCACGTTATTTCTAGCTAGTCTAGTGGTCAGGTACCACACGTGGAACGCACGGTGTTTAGTATCAGCTCAGAATAAAATCCTCCCGGTGGATGAGGTGGTTAGGAACATTGTGGGTGACCTGGTGAAGGTGCGCTCTCTGGAGTATGAGAGGCTGGGCACGGGGAGGGCCTCTCTCCTTTGGAGGAGGTTCTCCTTTAGTGTCCCTTAGTCTGTCATCTCCTCTCCTGGTGTTGGGCTGATCCTGACACTGTAGATTTTAGTTTTGAGGATCCGGTAGATGTGGGGCTGCAGGCCCCGAACTTGGGCTTTGTGGGAATAATGATATTTTGTGTAGTTTTTGAATTGTTGTATTTTATATTATTATTATTATTATTATTATATTGTTTGTGGTAGTTATGTGAAAGTAGGGGGGGGGGGGGTGTTAGGTGGGGGTGAGTATGGATTATGGAATGGGCACTGGGACTTGGGGGGTAGAGGGTGTGTGGTGCTGGGGAGAAAAAGGGGAAAAACTTATGTTGTAGTACTGTGCACTGTATATATACAGGAGAAGTGGAGCTGTACTCCTGGTTACACCGGTTGCCTTCTCTCCGTCTATTACTTTCAGTCTTTGGTTTCTTGGACACTTGAGGTGACAGATGAATGGATTGTAATGGCGCCATTATCTCCTGATAACAATACACTGTGATTACCCTGCCGCCCATCACATCATCCGCACATCGTGCCCACTCCACCTTACGGAGACATCTCTGCCTCTGAAGTCCTCTGTGCTGCTTCTGTGCGCCGTAGTTTCTTGCTGCTTTTGAAATATTCATATTAATATAATCATGAAATTGTCTTTTTAAACACTCTGGTCCCTCACACAGAACCGGAGCCTTATTGCTTCCTGAAATCCTCTGTACCGCTGTGAGTTTCCCTGACCTCTCCATTTGATAGCAGAAAAGCAGATCTGTAAAGACGCACACGACTCCGCCACAAATCATCTAGTAAGCAGCCGCTCCGGCGCATTCCCAGCAGGAATAAGAACGCCGCTTCCTGTGGAGAAATTACCGGATGAAAAAACAAGACTAAATGTAAAAATAACTGGATCGCTCCGGTTTACGTGTAATGACCGTGGCGGTGGCGGCAGCGGAGTTATACTTTAAATCGGAGATGATATCCGCAAAAATCCCAATTTATTTAAGTTTATTTTTTTATAATTAATTTATTTTCTTTTTCCTGCCGTACATTTTCGAGGCCACGTTGGGAATCCCGGAGAGACGCGGATTTCATTAGCCTCCTTCCGTTAGAGCAGAGAGAAGCGCTAGTGTGGCGGTAATGTGCTGAGAGAGCGGGGGAGAGAGCGCGGAAGGGGAGGCTGATAAACAGATAAATAAAAGATGCGGGACATGTCATCTTCTCTTACCTTCTCCCATCAGTGATTTGTGCAATTCCTTATGGAAATTCCGCAGGAGGAAAGAGTCGGGATCAGCTTTTAATGGAGAGGTGGTTATATAAAGCGTCATATTAGGTGAGGGTTATACGGGTTCTCTTATCCTTGGGAGGATGGTTCAGTGAAGTTGAATTATACGGCCATATCACCCATCATATAATTCTACATACACCTCATCAGAATTTTGGGGCATCATATCTTTGATCAGTGTTTAGTATCGCCTCTAGAGAGATGTGTCCTCACACTGCTGTTCCCTTAGCTCTCTGCACTGGGCTGCTCCACTCATACTCGAGTGCCTACTGTGTTATTCAAACTAGATACAGTACACTGGACACTCGACAGAACTTTTAGAGAAGTTATAATCTTAAAAATATATATCCACTTTGCTACCAATACGTATAGTCCACAGCTCAAGTTCATGTCCACGTTTTGGGTCAAAACTGCTTCCTCTACTTGGAGCAGATCTTTGAAGACGTCCTTCACAATCCCTAAAAACATCAAAGGGCATCGCTGAGGACGAAGGTCATGATGCAACATTTATAGTGGTCATCAACAATATCAAAGGTCTTTCCACCCATTACATTCCTTGATAGCTCCTCAGAGGTCCGATTTCGAGAAAACCCGGCGTGCTGAGAGGAAGAAGTCTTGAAAAAACCTTTTCTCTAGATTAGAGTATTAGAGTCTCAAAAAAGTGGCATACGGTGGGGGAAACCCTGGTAGTTTCCAATTCTATTTTCAAACTGCTCCAATGTTGTCATCACCAGGAGGTATGACTGGGGTCCAGGAATTGAGAGCGGATTAGAATAAACTACTTCAATCTGTGGACCCAGTGGTATGGTCGCTTCTAGATGAGGTTCCACATAAATGAGGCAGTGGCCAATGGTTCTTCAAGTCCAAATGTGCAGAATGAAGGTTCGGTCCATGAAGTAAAGGACACACATGACTAATCTTTACTTCTGAGAGTAAAGTTTACCAGTAATAGCGCCAGGTGGCTCCAGCCCTGACACCAGAGACCGGCTATGGGGCAATAGGAGCGGCTCTGCATCAGTTTTGGAGGGATCGGGCTTGTCACACTGGAATATGTTGGAGTGACGCTTTACCCGAACACCTCCTGTCTCCCGCCGCTGAGGCCTGTGCACGATTGATAAGCAGACAATTACCACCACATTATACATCACTGTGACAACGCCGCCCGATGCAGAGATTGCTGCCTGCTCCGGCTACACGGAGGAGATCATAGGAGACAGATGGTCTGTGCACCACAAAAGTCTCCATGAAGGTATAGGTGAAGCCTGATGATTGTAGGACAACACGAAACTCAGGGATAATAGGAAGACATAAGCCCCGATGATTATAGGACAACATGGAATCTAGTGATTATAGGAAAACATGGAGCTCGTGATTATAGGACAACGTGGAATCTGGTGATTATAGGAAAAAACACAAAGCAGGTGATTATAAAAAAAAACCATGTAGCTCGGTGATAAGAGTACAACTTGAAGTCTGTGGAATATAAGAAAATATAGAGTCTGGTGATTATAGTACAAAGTGGAGCCTGGTGATTATAAGAAAACATTGAGACCGGTGATTATAGGACAACATGGAGCCTGTTGATTATAGGACAAAGTGGAGCCTGGTGATTATAAGAAAACATTGAGACCGGTGATTATAGGACAAAATGGAACCTGTTGATTATAGGACAACGTGGAGCCTGGTGATTATAAGAAAACATTGAGTCCAGTGATTATAGTACAATGTGGAGCCTGGTGATTATAAGAAAACATGGAGCCCAGAGATTATAGGAGCCTGGTAATTATAAGACAACATGGAGAAGAGATATACTTATCCATCTTGTAAGACTTACATGAGGGCTTATGGCTTCACATTTAATCAACAGCAGGGAAATGACCCCTAGCATTTAGTGATGTCAGTAAGAAGAAGAAGGTGAAGTCCTAGAAGTGATAATATGGCCCTCACACAGTCCAGAGCATCCAGTCTGTCGGGGATTTAATGAAGAGACAAAAGGAACAAGCCTACATCCACAGAAGACGTGCATACAGTTCTCCAAGATGTCTGGAACAACCTTCCTCCAGTGTGAAGAAGTACAAGGAGTCCTGGAAGTGATTATATGGCCACACATGCCCTTGTCTCATCATCATCATCATGTGAAATGACATGAGAAGGTGGAAATATCCACTTCTCACTTCTCCAAGATGTCTGGAACAACCTTCCTCCAGTGTGAAGAAGTACAAGGAGTCCTGGAAGTGATTATATGGCCACACATGCCCTTGTCTCATCATCATCATCATGTGAAATGACATGAGAAGGTGGAAATATCCACTTCTCACTTCTCCAAGATGCCTGGAACAACCTTCCTCCGGTGTATAGAAGAACAAGAAGTCTTGAAGTAATGATATTGAAACCACACTGAGCCCTGATGTCATCATCTGACCTGTTTGGGATTGCATAAGAACTGTGCTTAGTTCTCTGAGATGTGTGGAACAACCTCCCTGCCGAGTTCTTCACATGTATCTAGTAGAACTAGTATATGCCTACTATTAAAGTGGTAATATAGAAGAGATATGTCTACTAGTATTTCCACTTGTCTGTTCCAGAATGTTTGGACACTGGCAGGTGTACCTCTTGATGGTATAGGGAAGCGCTCCAGAGGATATAACTAGCTGTATGTACATCACGCTGAGAACGCCTCTGAAGTAAATTGCTTTTCTTCATGTTGCAGAATTCCATATAGATAAGGTGAGCAAGGAAAGCGCTGTCTCCAAACACTGCGGCCAGAGCCAGCAAACAGATTAGCGCCCTCATCATGGTCTGGAGTGAAGGTGACAGAGAAATAAGTGGCGCGGAGACCCCCTGCGGAGCGCACAGATACAGGACTCATTAACTGTGACTGCCACATGAAACGTGTGACTGGAAGGAGCCGATAACATCTCCTGCCTTCATCCCACATCAAAAGTGACAGCTGCCAAGTGCCCGGAACACCTACCTGCTGCGTACTAACCTCCTGCCGGAGATCACTGTAATACCAGGTACAATGGGGGACTACCTGCACCCAGAGGAAGGTGATCTACAGGTGATCTACCGTACACCGATTGACTGTAAAAATACCTCACCAAGGTATCACACCAACAGGGGGCAGTGTAACGGGCTGCAGGAAAGACATTGGGGCACATTTACTTAGGTCCTTGCGCCAGTTTTCTGTTTGACTTTGCAGGTTCTTTCTAGTGCAGGTATTTAAGAAGTGTCTGCTCCACAATTGTCTCAGTCTCAGTCTCAGTTCTCAGTCGGACCGTAGGAATCGCACCAGAATTGTGTTGCACACCCCATGTTAAACGTGCGCCAAAAAAGTGGTGTACTCTGTTGGGGCAGAATAGGGAGTGCCAGATTAAAGAAGACCCGGCACCAGAAATCCTGAATCTGGCGCCCCCTACACACTACACAGGCAAACTGCATTTAGTGAAGTTTGCCCTGTTCTTAGTAAATGTGCCCCATGATGTTCTGGGTCCAATCGAGAACAGTTCTGGTTTCTCATAAAACCACTGCGGACCAGGTGCCGGAGGCTGGCTGTCATGCTGGTCCTGTTACCCCCCATTAGTCAAGTGTAGTGATTTTTCACTGCAGTTTCCGGCCGAGGGGATGGCCCCATCTTTTCCTTGCCCTATTTGGAGGGTGGTGAGATACCACTATTTGCACAAAATTTCTTGTGCAAATGGAGGAAACAAGATGCAAATTAGTGTTTTTTCCCCTCAAAAAAGGTACAATAAAACATTCCAATGAAGCTAGGGGTTGTATCAAGTGTGGCATCCCAGGATAGGGGATAACTAGCATTGTGAGGAGCCAGACAGCCGAATCATCTCCCACGACCCATAAACCAAAGTTCCATGTGCTCCATTAGCTTTAATTGGACTTCTAAAAGTCCAGCGAGTATGGAGGGGGTCAGGATATGGGATCAAGTTACAGAGAGGGTCAAACATCATACAACCCCTCTAAGTTACACGGATCAGCTGCGGCTTCTTCCCCTTAAAATCTGTCCCTCTCTCTATCCGTTTTTTATCAGTCTCTGCCTGAGGTCATGTGATCCTTCCTTCTGGCTTTTTTTAAACATGGCATAAACCATTTTTACAGATTTCCCCCCAAAGAATCCCAAAAATAGCATATTTTCAGAAACCCAATATCTATGTCAATTTCAAACCTAATGTTCCCGGATCTCTAATATTTGGTATTGCTGCTTTCATAAGAAACTACCGCATAATATAATAATCACATCAAGGTTTTTTGTTTATTCGTCTCTACAAAAGCTTAATCAAAGATAGGAATGTAAAAAAAAAGTTAAACATGTTTACAAAAGGTTTTATTTTATTAGATTTGAATAAAACAATAAAATACCTACAAATATTGAGCGTCGCTTTATTGTTATTGACCCTCAGAGTAAAGTTTAGGCCTAATTTGTCAGATCTGTCTCTTAGCCCATAGAAACCAATCACGGCTCAGGTTTCATATTTCAAACTGCTTTAAGAAAATCAAAGCTGCGCTGTGAATGGTCGCCAGGGGCAACAAGGACAGTTTTGAGGCCTAACATATTGTACATGCTCCAGGGCAAAATTTAGATTGATGGCGGATTGAATTATTTTCTCAGTTTCAGTCACAGCTATCCGCGGCATTGTGGTGGTGGTCCGCACTGTGGTGATTAGGGGCCGGAGGGGTTAAATCGTTCAGTCAGTTCTTGGAAGAAGAAAGGAAGGATCTTGTAGCAGTGAGTGACCCCCCGCAGAGCTCCACCGACACAATCAACCCCCCAACAGCAGTGGAGGCAGACATTGGCGCGGCGGAGGGGCGGCTGGGGAGCGGGCAGGATGTGCTGACAACCTCTCGCCCAGCGTCTTTTCATTAATGAAACCCTCTTCTTGGAGGAGGTGTGATCCTGTAATCAGAGGGAGGCTTCCTCTCCTCGCGCCTCGCTCATTAGCCGTGACTTTACGCCTCATTTCTGCGTTAGATCCTTCGATGGTTTCGGTCAATAATTAACATTTTTTAAAAATGCCGCATTTAGCGAAAATTTAATTTGTTGTCTAGGATGATCCCATGTGGTCTTCAGATCATCTGCTCATCCCAATGCTGAAATACTCTGTGCTGTTTCCACTGCCTGTGCTCTTCCCTCCGCTGAAATACTCTGTGCTGCTTCCACTGCCTGTGCTCCTCCTTCTCCTGAAATACTCTGTGCTCCTTCCACTGCCTGTGCTCCTCCTTTTCCTTAAATACTCTGTGCTCCTCCCACTGCCTGTGCTCCTCCTTTTCCTGAAATACTCTGTGCTCCTTCCGCAGCCTGTGCTCATCTTTCACCTGAAATACTCTGTGCTGCTCCTTCTCCTGAAATACTCTGTGCTCCTCCTTTTCCTGAAATACTCTGTGCTCCTCCTTTTCCTGAAATACTCTGTGCTCCTCCCACAGCCTGTGCTCCTCCTTTTCCTGAAATACTCTGTGCTCCTTCTACAGCCTGTGCTCCTCCTTTTCCTGAAATACTCTGCGCTCTTCCTTTTCCTGAAATACTCTGCGCTCCTTCCGCAGCCTGTGCTCATCTTTCTCCTGAAATACTCTGTGCTCCTTCCACAGCCTGTGCTCCTCCTTTTCCTTAAATACTCTGTGCTCCTCCTTCTCCTGAAATACTCTGTGCTCCTCCTTTTCCTGAAATACTCTGCGCTCCTCCTTCTCCTGAAATACTCTGTGCTCCTCCTTTTCCTGAAATACTCTGTGCTCCTTCCACAGCCTGTGCTCCTCCTTTTCCTGAAATACTCTGTGCTCCTCCTTTTCCTGAAATACTCTGTGCTCCTTCCACCGCCTGTGCTCCTCCTTTTCCTGAAATACTCTGTGCTCCTCCTTTTCCTGAAATACTCTGTGCTCCTTCCGCAGCCTGTGCTCATCTTTCTCCTGAAATACTCTGTGCTCCTCCTTCAGCTGAAATACTCTGTGCTCCTCCTTCAGCTGAAATACTCTGTGCTCCTCCTTCAGCTGAAATACTCTGTGCTCCTCCTTCAGCTGAAATACTCTGTGCTTCTTCCTCATCCTCTTTCTCCTACCGGATGAGGCCTAGTACATGTATCCATATTCATATGACATGTGATCCTGCCCTGGCACATGGTGACTGCTGACCATATTACCACAATCATTACCTGAAATACTCTGTGCTGCTGGTCCATCAAATAGTCTCCATGTTTCATCTCTTGCAAAACTTCTGTAACCTAATCAATAGTGAACACGTTTCTGCCATCTCCTGAAATACTCTGTGCTGCTTGCACTTTCGTATTTTAAAAAAATATATATTTAGCTGTGGATGTGCTTTCAATTATTTCATCGTTACAAAATTAGATAAAATGTAAGGGGCTGCCAAGCACAAGGCGCTAATAATAATAACACTTCTTGGCCAAAATTCAACATGGCTGCCAAAGCTTCGCGATCAGTAATATACTGCCCTACGAGCGGCTCATAATAGATGGGGGATTAATGAAGTGGCAGGAGTAATTATCGTGGAGACTGTGTGTGGTGTGCTGTGCGTGTGGCCCAATGTTTTACAATAACCCCTCCCTCTCATGTCCCCCATAATGTACAAGACTCAAAACATAATACAGCCATATAGCTCCAAAATAATACTACCATCCCGTGCCAGGAAGTGTGTCCCAACGCATGGGACAAGGAGCGGATTGTAACCAGGTAGCTTGAGATCTGAAAGGTAGGGTAGGTCTACTAAGGTCCAGTATATAGTCATCATGACCTGTTAGTTCTGAAGTGTCTACTGTCAGTCTTGTTGGGGAACCCACGGTGGGGCGGTGCTGTATAAAGGCTGTAGAGCGTTCATGGTAGGGGACGATCATATCCTCTTGGTGTTTTATGATGCTGGGGGTGGTGATGTCGTAGAGGTGGTAATGGTGTTGTAGGGATGGTGATTGTCAAGATGGCAGTAGTGATGGTGGGTTATTACATTATATCAAAGGTGAAGATCAAGTTCTTGGAGGGACAGAGTTGGTCCAAGATGGTGGCATTTATGGTGGTGATAATGGTGTTGTAGCGTTGGTGATGGTCAAGTGGTTGGAGGGATAGAGGTGGTCAAAGATGGAGGCATTTGTGGTGGTGGTGATAATGGGGTTGTAGAGTTAGTGATGGTCAAGTGGTTGGAGGGACAGAGTTGGTCCAAAATGGAGGCATTTGTGGTGGTGGTGATAATGGGGTTGTAGCGTTGGTGATGGTCAAGTGGTTGGAGAAATAGAGTTGGTCCAAGATGGAGGCAATTGTGGTGGTGGTGATAATGGTGTTGTAGCGTTGGTGAGAGTCAAGTGGCTGAAGGGACAGAGTTGGTCCAGATGTTGGCATTTATGCTGGTTATTCTGGTATTGTAGTGATGGTCAAGTTGTTGGAGAAACAGAGTTGGTCAGGTTGGTGACGTTGATGGTGATAAAGGTGTTATAATGATGGTTTTGGTGGTAGTAGTATTTGTAGTTATTCCACTGCCGATGGTTGGTGGTGGTCAAGTTGTTGGAGGGACTGAGTTGTCCACAATAATGGTATTGTTGGTGGTGATAGTAAATGGTGATGAGCAGAGTGATAGTACTGATGGTGATGGTTAAGTATTTGGAGAAATAGAGTTGGTCAGGGTGATGGTACTGATGGTGGTGACAGTGGTGCTATAGAGATTGTGGTGGTCAGGGTGATGGCACTGATGGTGGTGACAGTGGTGGTCTGGGTGATGGCACTGATGGTGGTGACAGTGGTGGTCAGGGTGATGGCACTGATGGTGGTGACAGTGGTGCTATAGAGATTGTGGTGGTCAGGGTGATGGCACTGATGGTGGTGACAGTGGTGGTCTGGGTGATGGCACTGATGGTGGTGACAGTGGTGGTCAGGGTGATGGCACTGATGGTGGTGACAGTGGTGCTATAGAGATTGTGGTGGTCAGGGTGATGGCACTGATGGTGGTGACAGTGGTGCTATAGAGATTGTGGTGGTCAGGGTGATGGCACTGATGGTGGTGACAGTGGTGCTATAGAGATTGTGGTGGTCAGGGTGATGGCACTGATGGTGGTGACAGTGGTGCTATAGAGATTGTGGTGGTCAGGGTGATGGCACTGATGGTGGTGACAGTGGTGCTATAGAGATTGTGGTGGTCAGGGTGATGGCACTGATGGTGGTGACAGTGGTGCTATAGAGATTGTGGTGGTCAGGGTGATGGCACTGATGGTGGTGACAGTGGTGCTATAGAGATTGTGGTGGTCAGGGTGATGGCACTGATGGTGGTGACAGTGGTGGTCAGGGTGATGGCACTGATGGTGGTGACAGTGGTGCTATAGAGATTGTGGTGGTCAGGGTGATGGCACTGATGGTGGTGACAGTGGTGGTCAGGGTGATGGCACTGATGGTGGTGACAGTGGTGCTATAGAGATTGTGGAGGTCAGGGTGGTAGTACTAGGTGAGGTTGGAAGGGGAGGTTTCAGACCAAGCACTTGAGTGCTTATTTAGTAAAAATACAAATTCCCCTTTAAGCATCTCACATTCTCTTTGATTTGGGAGCACACCACCCACGGCACAGTGGCGGCTTCAGTCTGTGAATTAATTAGCGGTCCAGATGGGGTAATTAGCCGCCCTGTCACACAGACAAAAAGATGAACAAGGTCGTGAAGAAGAAAATATTTTTGTCCTTCCTGCATGTCTGAAGTCTTACAAATGTGAAGAGCAAAGAGCAAGGCGGGATGAGGCCCAGAGACCCCACATTGATTTTAGAGGTGAACTGGAAGAGCAGCCTGAGCGTGTGGATGCGGAGTGCTGGCTGGGGGGTGTTTACGCACCATCTGTTCTGGCTCTGGAACCACATGCGTGTAACATTTGGCTGCAAGTGTCTCGGAGAGGGGCGAGCACACAGCTTTGTAGCAGAGAGAACAAGTGGCGAGAGGGTCCTCAGAGAAGAGGATATCACTTACAAGTGGATCCACACAAGAGGCCTCACTTATAGGGAACCTGTCTCCTGGCTTGACCCCTTTAAATTAGAATAATTGGTCTATATGAAGATGTCAGGTTACAACTAGATAGCCACCTTGGTCAGATAGCTCATCAAGGTTTGGGGTTATGCCACCATGTGAGACATCTCAGTTCTTGTGGCTGGTGGTTACAGGAAAAACTGTCCAATAGGAACTGGGATTATCAAAGGATCCAAACCAATGGACAAATACAGATAGTTCCTGAGTCCGATACTCTGACACTCCTGGCACAAAATCATCTGCTTTGCCCTGTTTGGACCTTCTTCTGGCTTTATGGTATGCTCAGATCTCTTCTCTTGTGCCTCACTAAAGTTGGGCAAACATAAAAGCCATCAACTGTTTTTGAAGATTCTGTCGTAAACCATCCCCTCGGAGGAGACGTCACAAACCACCACTGCTGAGACTTGAACTCCTTGTTCTCCAGCCAAACATTTTTCAACAATCTGCCAAGTGAGAACCTCTGTTCCATGTAATCTGGGTTTACTTCCTATCAATGTCTGTGGATCTTTCTTCAAGAATTCTGGATTCTATTCTTGGATTCTATCACCACACAAGTGTAATCCATTGTATCTGCCACCGCATCCATGTTCTGCTCCACATGGTGACACTATCTACATTGTTCTAAGCGTTAGGGTTAACCTCGTAAGAGACACAATGATCCAAAAACCCATCAAGAATAAAATATAGCATCTCAACATAACATCTCTGCTCATCTTCTGCATCCCCTGTCCAGCTTCAGGCTTGTTTGCACCATCTTCGTTAGTAGAAACGTGGGCTACGTTGAGCATGGTGGTCAGATCAACTCAACTCTAAGACAATTTTGTATAGGATCCAGTGGAGCGGGTGGTTTCCTGACCTCCACTCTACGACCCCATGTCAGTGTTATGTTACTGTGATGTGCCCTTTCTAGGATGGCATCACCTCCTACTTGAAGAACCATATAAAGCTCTACTAAATGCCATCCACACCAACCACCAACCTGCCAGTAACTTTATCTGAAATTCTGATCAATGCTCGCAGTAAAATGTCCTTAGATGGTCAGGGACAGGCCGCGGGTCGACAGCCAGAGGCTGAGGTCTCACTTTCCTGCTGTGGAGACTGAGCCTTATGAGGGGCTTCTCGACAGCTGTTGGCACAGAGGGTCTGTGTTTAAACCATGTGGAGCGGTCCCACAAACCGGTCAAGGTCTGGTGGAAGCCACGTACTTGGCATTCAATAAAAGGGCACTTGGGCGCCATGCTAACACACATCCAGGCTGCAGCTGCCGCCTTCATTCAAGTCTTCTGGTGTCACACAACATCCAGTGTATGTCCAGGACTGTGACGTCACCCCCACAGATGTCTCCAGCCCCAAGAGCTTCTCTACACTAAGACATGGATCACAAACATTAAGGAGATTGTATAGGAGATGACATCTGTATACAACAGGCAGAGACATCTCATACAAGGGGCAGTCAGAACTGAGCTGTTTCATTTGGATAACATCACAATGACCTCTTCAAGGTCACAAACACACTGTCACACAGGTCCTGCTTATGGAGGGAACCTCACTGACTAATTCTACCAGTACGTAGATATAGACTTAATATGCTGTATTATATTTTTGTACATTGGGGGCAGTATTATAGTAGTTATACTCCTGCACATAGGGGGCAGTATTATAGTAGTTATATTCTTGTACATAGGGGGCAGTATTATAGTAGTTATATTCTTGTACATAGGGGGCAGTATTATAGTAGTTATATTTCTGTACATAGGGGGTAGTATTATAGTAGTTATAGTCTTGTACATAGGGGGCAGTATTATAGTAGTTATAGTCTTGTACATAGGGGGCAGTATTATAGTAGTTATATTCTTGTACATAGGGGGCAGTATTATAGTAGTTATAGTCTTGTACATAGGGGGCAGTATTATAGTAGTTATATTCCTGTACATAGGGGGCAGTATTATAGTAGTTATATTCTTGTACATAGGCGGCAGTATTATAGTAGTTATATTCTTGTACATAGGGGGCAGCATTATAGTAGTTATATTCCTGTACATAGGGGGCAGTATTATAGTAGTTATATTCTTGTACATAGGGGGCAGTATTATAGTAGTTATATTCTTGTACATAGGGGGCAGTATTATAGTAGTTATATTCTTGTACATAGGGGGCAGTATTATAGTAGTTATATTCTTGTACATAGGGGGAGGTATTATAGTAGTTATATTCTTGTACATAGGGTGCAGTATTATAGTAGTTATATTCTTGTACATAGGGTGCAGTATTATAGTAGTTATATTCTTGTACATAGGGGGCAGTATTATAGTAGTTATATTCTTGTACATAGGGAGCAGTATAATAGTAGTTATATTCCTGTACATAGGGGGGCAGTATTATAGTAGTTATATTCTTGTACATAGGGGGCAGTATTATAGTAGTTATATTCTTGTACATAGTGGGCAGTTTTATAGTAGTTATATTCTTGTACATAGGGGGCAGTATTATAGTAGTTATATTCCTGTACATAGGAGTCAGTATTATAGTAGTTATATTCCTGTACATAGGAGTCAGTATTATAGTAGTTATATTCTTGTACATAGGGGGCAGTATTATAGTAGTTATATTCCTGTACATAGGAGTCAGTATTATAGTAGTTATATTCTTGTACATAGGGGGCAGTATTATAGTAGTTATATTCTTGTACATAGGGGGCAGTATTATAGTAGTTATTTTCTTGTACATAGGGGGCAGTGTTATAGTAGTTATATTCTTGTACATAGGGGGCAGTATTATAGTAGTTATATTCTTGTACATAGGGGGCAGTATTATAGTAGTTATATTCCTGTACATAGGGGGCAATATTATAGTAGTTATATTCCTGTACATAGGGGGCAGTATTATAGTAGTTATATTCTTGTACATAGGGGGCAGTATTATAGTAGTTATATTCTTGTACATAGGGGGCAGTATTATAGTAGTTAAATTCTTGTACATAGGGGGCAGTATTATAGTAGTTATATTCTTGTACATAGGGGGCAGCATTATAGTAGTTATATTCCTGTACATAGGGGGCAGTATTATAGTAGTTATATTCTTGTACATAGGGGGCAGTATTATAGTAGTTATATTCCTGTACATAGGAGTCAGTATTATAGTAGTTATATTCTTGTACATAGGGGGCAGTATAATAGTAGTTATATTCTTGTACATAGGGGGCAGCATTATAGTAGTTATATTCCTGTACATAGGGGGCAGTATTATAGGAGTTATATTCCTGTACATAGGGGGCAGTTTTATAGTAGTTATATTCTTGTACATAGGGGGCAGTATTATAGTAGTTATATTCCTGTACATAGGAGTCAGTATTATAGTAGTTATATTCTTGTACATAGGGGGCAGTATTATAGTAGTTATATTCCTGTACATAGGAGTCAGTATTATAGTAGTTATATTCTTGTACATAGGGGGCAGTATTATAGTAGTTATATTCTTGTACATAGGGGGCAGTATTATAGCAGTTATATTCTTGTACATAGGGGGCAGTGTTATAGTAGTTATATTCTTGTACATAGGGGGCAGTATTATAGTAGTTATATTCTTGTACATAGGGGGCAGTATTATAGTAGTTATATTCTTGTATATAGGGAGCAGTATTATAGTAGTTATATTCCTGTACATAGGGGGCAATATTATAGTAGTTATATTCCTGTACATAGGGGGCAGTATTATAGTAGTTATATTCTTGTACATAGGGGGCAGTATTATAGTAGTTATATTCCTGTACATAGGAGGCAGTATTATAGTAGTTAAATTCTTGTACATAGGGGGCAGTATTATAGTAGTTATATTCTTGTACATAGGGGGCAGCATTATAGTAGTTATATTCCTGTACATAGGGGGCAGTATTATAGTAGTTATATTCTTGTACATAGGGGGCAGTATTATAGTAGTTATATTCCTGTACATAGGAGTCAGTATTATAGTAGTTATATTCTTGTACATAGGGGGCAGTATAATAGTAGTTATATTCTTGTACATAGGGGGCAGCATTATAGTAGTTATATTCCTGTACATAGGGGGCAGTATTATAGTAGTTATATTCTTGTACATAGGGGGCAGCATTATAGTAGTTATATTCCTGTACATAGGGGGCAGTATTATAGTAGTTATATTCCTGTACATAGGGGGCAGTATTATAGTAGTTATATTCTTGTACATAGGGGGCAATATTATAGTAGTTATATTCCTGTACATAGGGGGCAGTATTATAGTAGTTATATTCTTGTACATAGGGGGCAGTATTATAGTAGTTATATTCTTGTACATAGGGGCAGTATTATAGTAGTTATTTTCCTGTACATAGGGGGCAGTATTATAGTAGTTATATTCCTGTAAATAGCGGGCAGTATTATTGTAGTTATATTCTTGTACATAGGGGGCAGTATTATAGTAGTTATATTCCTGTACATAGGGGGCAATATTATAGTAGTTATATTCCTGTACATAGGGGGCAGTATTATAGTAGTTATATTCTTGTACATAGGGGGCAGTATTATAGTAGTTATATTCCTGTACATAGGAGTCAGTATTATAGTAGTTATATTCTTGTACATAGGGGGCAGTATTATAGTAGTTATATTCTTGTACATAGGGGGCAGCATTATAGTAGTTATATTCCTGTACATAGGGGGCAGTATTATAGTAGTTATATTCTTGTACATAGGGGGCAGTATTATAGTAGTTATATTCCTGTACATAGGAGTCAGTATTATAGTAGTTATATTCTTGTACATAGGGGGCAGTATTATAGTAGTTATATTCTTGTACATAGGGGGCAGTATTATAGTAGTTATATTCCTGTACATAGGGGGCAGTATTATAGTAGTTATATTCTTGTACATAGGGGGCAGTATTATAGTAGTTATATTCTTGTACATAGGGGGGCAGTATTATAGTAGTTATATTCTTGTACATAGGGAGCAGTATTATTGTAGTTATAATCTTGTACATAGGGGGCAGTATTAAAGTAGTTATATTCTTGTACATAGGGGCAGTATTATAGTAGTTATAGTCTTGTACATAGGGGGCAGTGTTATAGTAGTTATATTCTTGTACATAGGGGGCAGTATTATAGTAGTTATATTCTTGTACATAGGGGGCAGTATTATAGTAGTTATATTCTTGTACATAGGGGGCAGTATTATAGTAGTTATATTCTTGTACATAGGGGGCAGTATTATAGTAGTTATATCCTTGTACATAGGGGGCAGTATTATAGTAGTTATATTCTTGTACACAGGGGGCAGTATTCTAGTAGTTATATCCTTGTACATAGGGGGCAGTATTATAGTAGTTATATTCTTGTACATAGAGGGCAGTATTATAGTAGTTATATTCTTGTACATAGGGGGCAGTATTATAGTAGTTATATTCTTGTACATAGGGGGCAGTATTATAGTAGTTATATTCTTGTACATAGGGGGCAGTATTATAGTAGTTATATCCTTGTACATAGGGGGCAGTATTATAGTAGTTATATTCTTGTACACAGGGGGCAGTATTATAGTTGTTATAATCTTGTACATAGGGGGCAGTATTATAGTAGTTATATTCTTGTACATAGGGGGCAGTATTATAGTAGTTATATTCTTGTACATAGGGGGCAGTATTATAGTAGTTATATTCTTGTACATAGGGGGCAGCATTATAGTAGTTATATTCCTGTACATAGGGGGCAGTATTATAGTAGTTATATTCTTGTACATAGGGGGCAGTATTATAGTAGTTATATTCTTGTACATAGGGGGCAGTATTATAGTAGTTATATCCTTGTACATAGGGGGCAGTATTATAGTTATATTCTTGTACACAGGGGGCAGTATTATAGTAGTTATATCCTTGTACATAGGGGGCAGTATTATAGTAGTTATATTCTTGTACATAGGGGGCAGTATTATAGTAGTTATATTCTTGTACATAGGGGGCAGTATTATAGTAGTTATATTCTTGTACATAGGGGGCAGTATTATAGTAGTTATATTCTTGTACATAGGGGGCAGTATTATAGTAGTTATATCCTTGTACATAGGGGGCAGTATTATAGTAGTTATATTCTTGTACACAGGGGGCAGTATTATAGTTGTTATAATCTTGTACATAGGGGGCAGTATTATAGTAGTTATATTCTTGTACATAGGGGGCAGTATTATAGTAGTTATATTCTTGTACATAGGGGGCAGTATTATAGTAGTTATATTCTTGTACATAGGGGGCAGTATTATAGTAGTTATATCCTTGTATATAGGGGGCAGTATTATAGTAGTTATATTCTTGTACACAGGGGGCAGTATTATAGTAGTTATATCCTTTTACATAGGGGGCAGTATTATAGTAGTTATATTCTTGTACATAGGGGGCAGTATTATAGTAGTTATATTCTTGTACATAGGGGGCAGTATTATAGTAGTTATATTCTTGTACATAGGGGGCAGTATTATAGTAGTTATATTCCTGTACATAGGGGGCAGTATTATAGTAGTTATATTCTTGTACATAGGGGGCAGTATTATAGTAGTTATATTCTTGTACATAGGGGCAGTATTATAGTAGTTATATTCCTGTACATAGGGGGCAGTATTATAGTAGTTATATTCTTGTACATAGGGGGCAGTATTATAGTAGTTATAGTCTTGTACATAGGGGGCAGTATTATAGCAGTTATATCCTTGTACATAGGGGGCAGTATTATAGCAGTTATATTCTTGTACATAGGGGGCAGTATTATAGTAGTTATATTCTTGTGCATAGGGGGCAGTATTATAGTAGTTATATTCTTGTACATAGGGGGCAGTATTATAGTAGTTATATTCTTGTACATAGGGGGCAGTATTATAGTAGTTATATCCTTGTACATAGGGGGCAGTATTATAGTAGTTATATTCTTGTACACAGGGGGCAGTATTATAGTAGTTATATCCTTGTACATAGGGGGCAGTATTATAGTTGTTATAATCTTGTACATAGGGGGCAGTATTATAGTAGTTATATTCTTGTACATAGGGGGCAGTATTATAGTAGTTATATTCTTGTACATAGGGGGCAGTATTATAGTAGTTATATTCTTGTACATAGGGGGCAGTATTATAGTAGTTATATCCTTGTATATAGGGGGCAGTATTATAGTAGTTATATTCTTGTACACAGGGGGCAGTATTATAGTAGTTATATCCTTTTACATAGGGGGCAGTATTATAGTAGTTATATTCTTGTACATAGGGGGCAGTATTATAGTAGTTATATTCTTGTACATAGGGGGCAGTATTATAGTAGTTATATTCTTGTACATAGGGGGCAGTATTATAATAGTTATATTCCTGTACATAGGGGGCAGTATTATAGTAGTTATATTCTTGTACATAGGGGGCAGTATTATAGTAGTTATATTCTTGTACATAGGGGCAGTATTATAGTAGTTATATTCCTGTACATAGGGGGCAGTATTATAGTAGTTATATTCTTGTACATAGGGGGCAGTATTATAGTAATTATATTCTTGTACACAGGGGGCAGTATTATAGTAGTTATATTCCTGTACATAGGGGGCAGTATTATAGTAGTTATAGTCTTGTACATAGGGGGCAGTATTATAGCAGTTATATCCTTGTACATAGGGGGCAGTATTATATTAGTTATATTCTTGTACATAGGGGGCAGTATTATAGTAGTTATATCCTAGGTACTATAAGTTCTGCTCTATAGTAGAATGACTTTGGTGCACTATCCCTGTGTGTAGTAGTCGCTGTTGTGCCGGTGTAAGCCAGGAGGATTGGCTTGTGCTGAGGAGATGGCAGTGAATTCTTCACCTGGGTTTTGTGCTGGATTTGCAGGAATCAGGATGTGACTATAAATTGTGGCTGTGCGTCTCCCTGTATTAGTCTTGATCCTGGCTGGGGTTGCGGCATGTATGAGGTGTAATGCACTGTAGTGCGGTGTACCGTCCCGGCATGGCTCAGGCTCTCATTAAGCATGGCGGCTCTGGCAGGATTGTGTCTCTCTCAGACCCCGGTGGGAGCTTGGCTGGAGCCTGGCGCAGAGCGGGTGGTGGGCCGGAGATGTCTCAGCGCATCTCTAGCTATTTGACTTCATCATCCCTGGCGCTGCGATGGCGGCACATTCCTCTCTCCGCTAATTCCTGGATTTGTTCTGCTGGTAATTGACAGCTGTGTCTTTATTGAAGATAGACCTGGAGTCGTGCAAGGAAAATGCAAAAGCCTGAGCCGGGCAGAGCTGCCTGATATCCCTGCTATAGACAGAGTCTATGGGGGTGCCGAGGTAGCATCCAGACCCTGGTACCTGAGGGGCCCCTCTGCTATCTAAGACACCAGTATTACCTGGGGCATACGTGCTCCGAAACCAGAAGGTGGCCCGTTTTCTACTTGGTTTTGCTCCTGTGAGTGCCCTCCCATGTGCATTTTTGCAGGCCCGTGGGGCTAATGACTGCACAAAGGGGGGTTCTAAGTACAGGAATAGGCCCTCTTTGACTGAGGTGGTTTTCCTTTCCTTTCTGTCTACCTGCGTATGCCAGGGAGGTGGGGGCTACGTGACTAGGGGCGGAGCTTGTGTCGTGGGTGGTACAGGAAGTGAGCATAGCTTAAATAGAAGCTGCAGACGTCACTCACCCTCTTTCTGGATCGCGTTTCCCACCCGCCCTCCCTTTGTTTAAGGTATTTTCGGCGTTACAATTGTCACAGCTGGCGGTTAGTTGGGTATATAAAAAAATAAGAAATGTTTATGCAATGGTTTAACTTATATAAAGCTGTGGCCGACCCTCACGTCAACACACATATGTTTAACTTGAATACAAGTCTCTGTGTGTTTTTAGCGCCGAATATCGGTTCAGGGTTAAAGGGGCCTGTGCTCCCGGTGGTTTAAGCTTATCTTTATTTGGGCAGTCTCTGTATGTATTTGTATATATTTGTATAGATGTGATGGGTTAGAGGCAGAGCAGGAGCCGAGCACCGTCATCAGGGACATATCATGAATTGTCCATTTATGGTGTTTGTACACCCCCAGGGCTTCCCCTGACAAAAGGCTCTAAATTATTTCATGTTATTTCAATTAAATTATTTTTTGCAGATGGGATTTGAACTCACAACCTCCACTCTCTACCTGCAATAGAGATACAGAGCCACTATCCACTAGACTATGGGCTATCTGGTTGTCAATTAGCCTTCATAGAGTTACACTGTGACACAGGTGCAACATCCCCCACCGGGGCCTTTTCTTGGGGCCTGGAGACAGCCAGGGCCCGCAGTACCTGAGTGGCTAGCGGTTGCGGCCTAGGCACATTGATGTCACGGTGCTTGTTATGGGGAACCGGAGGGCTGTCCTACAGCTTGGCAGGTCTCCAGCAGGTGATGGGTGCAAGAAATACAGTATGGAGGGAGAGGCTGATGTACTTGAATCTCTCTGGGGTAAACCCTTCGTGCCCGTAGTATATGTCCCTGGGTAATGTTTGGGGGAGCCCGTAATGGTACAGCCGCGTCTAGGGACCAGACAGAGGCAACGTTGTGCAAAAGTAACTCACGGTTCTTTATTGGAACAACTGCAGGCAACGGGCCAAACGATTTCAGAACAGATGCTGGATTATTGGAGAAGTCCGGATTACTGGAGTGGTCATGGAGAGTGATCCTCAGGAGTTAGGTCACCAGCCTGGTAGTAGGTGCAGGCTGGGAGGTAGCTGTGTCCAATACTGGACCCTCCTCTGCCTGCACATTGGCAGGGGTGTTGCACAAGCTTCATGCAATGGTATATAGAGATGGATCTTCTCATAGTATTGTAGTGGTATTAAGTATTGGGATACTTCTCTGGGTATCGTTATCACACTCAAAATTCTAGTATTGGTGGAACCCTACTTCGCTACATGTCTGTATGTCTCGTCAATGTTCGGTTCAGCAGCATCTGTCTTCAGGATAGCTGGTGGTTCTATTTTCCGACCATCTGCATCTTCCCAGTCTACATAGAAGAAGTATGGATGTCTGCGGATGCTTTGTTTGACTCCCAGATGCCAGTATTGGTCTTTACACAGCAGGCCATCTAAGATACTGGGGGTCATTTACTAAGGGCATTTAAAAAAAGAAATGTGTCGCTTGGGACGCGCTTACCTTCACTCAGCCCGAGCCGGTGAACTCCAGCGCATTCAGATGTTTTTCAACGCAGTAGCGCCACCTGGTGGACGTCGGAGGAACTACCTTGATGAATCCTGGCCGGACCCGAATCCAGCGCAGAGAACGTGCCGCTGGATCGCGAACGGACCGGGTAAGTAAATCTGCCCCAGTGTCTTGGTTAGGAGTCTGAAACTTTGGGAAGACCAGCGTATACAGATTGGTCACGTTCATCAGGATTTTCTCCAAGGAAAGCCATCTCCAATGTCAGCAGTCTGTAGAGGATGGCATAGATGGCAAAGAAATCAACTCCTCCCCCATGGGACAAGCCATGGACCATTTTGGGGGCTGCATATCCTTGGTAATAGCTCATTGATGATAAGCTGGACATAGTGTGGCCAAAATCTAAAATTTTGATGTGACCTTTAGTGGTCAGAAGTAAGTACTGTGTCTTCAGGTCACGACGGAGGATAACTGGTTTGTGTAGGTACTGAATGCCATAAGCCACTTCCGCTGCTTTGAATTTAGCATCTACGCAAGATACCTTGGCTAATGCTAGTCAAATCCCTCCTACTGGCCAGCTCCACCACATAGTAAACATAGTTGTAATTGTGGAAAGTGGCCAGGCCATGGATTAGGCATTGGCTTTCATGGGAGATCTGGAGATTTTGGCGCTCTACAAAACTGTAGCTGCATGACTTGTACACCACTCTGTCCACGGCTTTGATGCTAATGTGCTCTTTAGCATTAGTTGGCAGGTAGACTTGCCCGAAGCTTCCTTCAGCCAGTTTCCGGTGGAGGGTGAAGCATGAGGGCAATGGTGGCACTGTGGCTGCTGGTGGTCCGGCTTTCTTGTGCATCGGTTTCAGCAGTAGCATTGTCCTGGTTAGATATGACAGCACCGTACTCCAATACTCCATTAGTGGGCTGATGTCTAGAGATCCTTGGTCGATGAGATGGCCATGACGGCTGCTGCGCTGGGATGACAGTAAGTACTTAGGTACTTAGGAGACCACGGCAATTCATTCAGCCACCAGAGCCCTGAAGTCGTCCTCTCCTGTATTGGGGTGAAGAGAGAGAAGCAGATAAATATATCATGTCAATGGAGAGGGACAAGGCATATTATAGCGGGAAATAAACAACAGATGACCTCAAAGGGAAAGTCCCTTTCAGGAAAAGAAAGCCAAACTGAGAAATATATGCAAATGTAGAAAACTTTATTACATACAATACATTCAAATTTTAAGACATCAGGGTGATAGCAGAGGAGGAAACAGGGCATCACCGGACAAAATATGGAGGATAGTGGGTACATATATATAAAGGGGTATAGACAAAGCTTAAGCGTGAGCAATCAGTATTAATACAAGGTTATGTACAAGTGTCCAACCTAACAGATGCCCAACACAAGTATAATGTGGTACATGTCTTACCCTAGTATCGGAAGTCACACTCCACTGTCCGGAATGGCACCTTCCCCGACGCGCGTTTCGGATCAATTGCCACCCCCAGACGAAGGCTCAATTGAGCCGAAACGTGCGTCGGGGAAGGTGCTTGCAGAGCGGCAATCCCCCGGCCCGGACTCCCCTTTCCAACGCTCCTGTGTTCCCAGTGTTTCCAGACGCTCCTGTGTCCTGTGTCTCCAGCGTTTCCAGACACTCATGGTGGCTCCTGTGTTCCCAGATGTCTCCAAGCCAGGAGCTCCCCTCCAAGGACCTCTCCGTCCCTGTTTGCCTGGGTTGTGTGCCAGCTGCCTGCTTGCCGTGTTGAGTTCTAACTCATCCTTCCAAGCCGTACGTGCATAGTCACAGCGGCATACTTCAAGAAGCGGAAGTGGAATGTATCGGGGGCAGGAGGCTGCGCAGGGCCTGGCGTAGAAATAAACGCAGCAAGTTTAGTAACGCCCAGCGCCAGCCCACTCCCAACAGGCCAAGCCCTCCGCCCTCACGCCCCTTCACGCCCCACTGGCGTGAAGGTAAGGGAGAGGGCTAAATAGTCGAAAGCACTAGCAATAGGTCCTGATAAATATGCCCCTATGTGTGTATGCAGTCTTCTGTTGTAGAAGTCCTTATATATAGTATAATGTGCTGTATGCATGTATGTATAAGTTACTGTATGTGTGTATATGTGTTTGCAGCAATGTTTGTTGTATAACATTTTTATCAAGCAGAGGCACAGCCAGTTTAAGGTGGTGGAGGCCCCAGGGAGGAGAAAGGGGTGTGGGCCCCGCAAAATTATATATATATATATATATATATATATATATATATATATATATATATATGTACATGTGTGTATGATGTACTGTAACTATTAAAAACATACATAAAAGTATGATAAAAAAAATCAGAGGGAAGGGGCAATGCATAGAGCTAAGAGCACAGCAGTGTGAGGACACGCCCCCAATGCACTTGAATAATCTACAATACAGGTTTCACAGTCCTGATGAGGCAGTTTTCCCTTTAAGTCATTGAGGATGAAATCTCACGACCTCTGACATTGGAGACTGCTGATTATAAATGTATACGACAAACCGCACTTTACGTATCATGAGATGGTATAATTTATAGCGCCGGTGACCCTGCTTCCTCCCTGTCTGCTTTCCTGATGGCGCGCTGACACCGGGGCAGTACACCTCGTCTCCTCATCTTCCTCCAGCGTCCGGCAGCTTGTATTGGACGTCGCTCCACTCTTGGCAGCCGCTGGATTGTCTGCATCGGATCCCACACAGGAAACGCTGACGGGTTGCTGCAGGTGTCGTCTCGGGCCTCCTGTCTCTTAAAGGGTCATTAAAGGAAACATTCTGTGAAATCTGTTTTAGAAAAGGGAAACATATTGATACACAGTCTTACGTGTGACAGCCCGGCCTTATATACACCTCCAGCCAAGACTGGCCAATTGTCATAACGGTTATGAGATGACTCTGCTGATCCTGCCTTCTAATGATGATGAGATGACTCTGCTGACTGAGACAACAAACAAAGAGAAGTTGCCTCTGCTGATGAGATGACGATGTGGGCTCTGTCTTCTAATGGTGATGAAATGACTCTGCTGACTTTGCCTTCTAAAGATGATGAGATGACTCTGCGGACAATGCCTTCCTATAACAATGAGATGACTCTGCTGAACCTGTTTTCTAATGATGATGAGATCACTCTGCTTATCCTGCCTTCTAATGGTGATGAAATGACTCTGCAGACAATGCCTTACTATAACAATGAGATGACTCTGCCGTCAATGACTTTCTACAACAATGATATGACTCTGCGGAACCTGTTTTCTAATGATGATGAGATGACTCTATTGAACCTGTGTTCGATTAATCATTAAATTACTCTTCTGACCCGGCCTTCTAAAGATGATGAGATGACTCTGCTGATTCTGCCTTCTTATGATGATGAGATGACCCTGCTGATTCTACCTTCTGAAGACGATGAGATGACTCTGCTGATTCTGCCTTCTAATGATGATGAAATGACTCTGCTGACTCTGCCTCGTAAAGATGATGATATGACTCTGCGGACAATGCACTCTAATGATGATTAGATGACTTATTACATGGGCACTGTATGACACTGTTATTTATACACTGTATGGTATTATTACATGGGCGCTGTATGGCGATTTTATTTATATACTATATGTTGTTTTTACATAATAATAATAATTCTTTATTTATATAGCACCTGCACAGTACGCAGCGCTGCACAAAGCTTGACAAATTGGCCCCTGTCCCCATGGGGCTCACAATCTAATTAACCTACCAGTATGTTTTGGAGTGTGAGAGGAAACCGGAGGACCCGGAGGAAACCCACGCAAACACGGAGAGAACATACAAACTCTTTGCAGATGTTGACCTGGGTGGGATTCGAACCCAGGACCACAGCGCTGCAAGTAGCAGAAGTGCTACCTGCTCAGCCACCCACTGTATGGTATTATTACATGGGCACTGCATGTTGCTATTGTTTATACACTGTGTGGTCACTATGTGGTTTTATCTATTACATTTTTGGAGCATTTATTTCTCATTTCTTCTTCTTTGCTACAATCATTTCTTTTCCTGGGGTTCTCCCCAGTATATAATGGATATCTATGTGTATCTATGTGTGACTACCAGATTTGACCAGTTTCTACCCTCACATATTGGAGCTTTGGGGACCTCCTTGTCCCATATTCTCGCATTTCTTAGTAGACGTGTGCTGAGCGCCTCCTTCCTTCCCCCTCAGCGCTGCGCTACCTGCCCCCCGCTGTGATAATGGACGCCGTCCTCTGCTATTATCGTGTTAACGCACACCGCAATATCCTGCCCCAGAACCCCCAGCGTCTTACCACCACACGCCAAGGGCAACAAGAGCAAGGACAAAGACTACAACTCCCATCATGTGGTCACTGCTTCACTCGTGAAGTCACTTTTAGAGTAACATACCATTAAAGGAGTTGTTACAACTTCTGGAGGTAGCTACCTCCTAGGACCACAATCTATATGAGTGGAGATCGGGACGGTCAGTTGTGTGACACATATGGGCAATGACGTGTCATAGCTGGGGTTCCCCGGGTCTCTGTGGGGTCCGGGGGCAAACGTTCAGCTGCTATGCTCCAATCGCTGATTAGACATTGATGCCTCAAGGTGACTCTTAGTTCCAAGCTGTGGTGTCAGACACTTCACATCTTACGTGTAGCAGACGGATGCTCCCGCTGCGTGACTGGCAGATGGGTTATATCCGTACCTGGCAGCTGGTAGCATGGCGCCTGGGGCCCCTGGAGAACATACTGGTGTAGACGCGTAGTCCATGCATGAGTCAAGTATGAGGTATAAGGTGCTCACGCATTTCACAATCTAAAGGTTCAACTCTGTGGACCAGGTGGAGGTTGTAGTGTAACATGGTGCTCCAGTCATAGGAAACACATTACTGCTTCTGCTTAGCATGGGGGTTGCCCTGGGGTTGAAGGGGTTGTCCATTTAACCTGTGTGTGCAAGTGTGTGGGGGGGGGGGGCAAAGTATTAGGAAATTTACCAATATACATCTAGTATACAATAGTACTGCTCCGCTTTCCTGATAAGTAAAGTGAAGTATTTCTGTATCAATTCCTGACGGTTTTCCAGATCTCTGCTTTTCTATAGAAAGCTTCATTGTTTATTTCCAGAAGTGTCTGAGGGAAAACATGCTTATGGCAGCCAATCAGAGCTCAGCTTTCACTTTATAAATGTCCGTAGGAAAATGAAATCTGAGCTCTGATTGGTTACCATGAACAACTAGAAGAGTTTTACCTCAGACACTTCCAATAAATCTCCCCCATAGTCTGTATCTATAGTTGTTGGTGTGCTGCAATATATAGATTGTGGCGCACCAATCCCCCTCCTCCACCCAAGAACAATGGATACAGACTATATATGTGACCATGGTTGTGGGGGGGGGGGGGGTGCCCCAACCATGGAAACAAGGCACACACCTCCCCCTTACCCCAACAACCATGGATACATATATATATCCTAACAGTTTTACCTCAGACACTTATGATAAATCTCCCCCTACATAGCCTTCCATATATTGCAGATGAGACAGCACTCCTTGTGAAAAAAGGTGTTTAATTCAGAGCAAAAGTGCGACTTTTCAGCTCTTCATTAGAGATATTTTCAATCGCACTTGAAGAGCTGAAACGTGGCACTTTCTCTCTGGATGAATTAGGAGCGCTGCATTATTCAAGCCCCAGTGAGCCGGGTGTTTGAGGTCTGCACCCAACTTTGGGCTTCTCATTACCATCTATCTAACCTGTTACTCTCCCTATTTAGTCTTTATCCATTGTTATTGGGTGGGGGATTGGTGTGCCCCAATCTATATATAGCAGCGCACGCAGCCCTCCTCCCCCACCCAATAACTTAAAAAAAAAGAGGTGCTACCCTATCCTCCTCGTCTGATACCCCTGCTCCCCCCTTACACTGAGCCTACGTGGGCCTTGGCCCTGTCTCGTCTCCTCTCCTTCCTGACAGAAAGCCCGCTCTCCCGCCTCAGCACCGCACAGGTTTTGTCTACCTCCCCAATTGGTGGAGTTAGTCTGCATCTTATCCAATCAGGGGGATATAACCATTATATAAGTAAACGCTAAGTCGCCGTTAATACCAGCACCGTGCTTCCCCACCCCCGAGGTGTTAGACAAAATTTTTATTACAATTTTTATTGCATTATACTGCCCGGTCATGTGTCCCTTGTGCTGCACACCACCATTATCAGGAATACTTGATCCGGAGTTTAGAGAAGGGGCATTGTGTACATTGTGCCGGTGAGGACATTCCCACACAATCTTCGGAAGTAGATGGTTGGCCGGGCGCCAGGCCCATACCAGGGAATAAGAGTGGGCACAGGCCGGGCATTCTTATCTCAGCGCTCTTTTGTTGAGTGGAATTCTGCAGAAACTGAAATATTTGTGGAAGGTGGGCAAATACTTGTGACTGTGGGCTGCCCAGAAGTTTGAGGCAGCGCAGGCCCCATTGTTTTTACAGAGAGAGGATGGAGGCTTCACTAGGCCTCACTGTGGCAGTGCCCACCGGTAACCTGCCTCCTCCTGCCAGGACAAGCTATAGGCAGTACATATTGGATGCTGCACACTTTTGCCACCTCCATTGTGATTTCACTATGACTTTTTGGCTTAGTAGCAGCCATTTTGGGGCAAAGCAGCCATTTTGCGGGACGTTAGGTCACTTTGGAGCAGATACACTGATATTGCCCTCAGCAACTAATTACAGCACAGATTTCACTTCAAATGAAGCTCTGGAAAAATACAAGCTGAGCTGTGATTGGTTGAAGGGAGGCCATTTTCTCACAGGGATAACTTCCCATTGAACAAGTTTCAGTTTTTCCCCATCCGCAGGCTGAATCTTTATAATAAAGCAATTTCTATTAGCGGCCTAATATTCTCTACAAGGAGATCAATTACGCAGCGGCGCGGGCCCCGGACGGCACAGTTTGCCTCCATTTTAATTGCTTACACTTATTATGAGGAACGTCCATTATTTTGCCAGAAATAGCTCAGCGCTTTGGAGAGCAATGAAAACACGCGGCTGAATGCGCAGATTAAATATTCACATCTCCATAGAGCAGGAGGGAGGAGAGGCGGATATGTGAGCTCCATCCATTGTCACAGCCGCACCACTAGTGCGTCTCCGCAGTCTCTTACACAATGTCCCGCATCGCCAATATAATGTCAGGTGGCAAGAAATCCGCGCCGGTCTCATGCATTGTGGCCCAACAGGAAGAATGTGATCCATAATGCCAGAGATTATGCATCCGTAATCCCCCATAACCGGAGCCAGCAAGTGCTCCACATAAACATTAGAGCACCAGAGGAGCGCTTCGATAAATATAACCGTCACACAGGGGCCTTTACATATAGGTCGGTAGAGTGCACACTGTATACAGGCAGTAGAGTGCTCACCATATTTAGTGTCAGTAGCGTGCTCACCATATACAGTGTCAGTAGAGTGCTCACCATATTCAGTGTCAGTAGAGTGCTCACCATATACAGTGTCAGTAGAGTGCTCACCATTCCAGCGTCACTAGAGTGCTCACCATATTCAGTGTCAGTAGAGTGCTCGCCATATACAGCGTCAGTAGAGTGCTCACCATATACAGTGTCAGTACAGTGCTCACCATATACAGTGTCAGTAGAATGCTCACCATTCCAGCGTCACTAGAGTGCTCACCATATACAGTGTCAGTAGAGTGCTCACCATATACAGTGTCAGTGGAGTGCTCACCATATACAGTGTCAGTAGAATGCTCACCATTCCAGCGTCACTAGAGTGCTCACCATATACAGTGTCAGTAGAGTGCTCACCATATACAGTGTCAGTAGAGTGCTCACCATATACAGTGTCAGTGGAGTGCTCACCATATACAGTGTCAGTAGAGTGCTCACCATATACAGTGTCAGTAGAATGCTCACCATTCCAGCGTCACTAGAGTGCTCACCATATACAGTGTCAGTAGAGTGCTCACCATATACAGTGTCAGTAGAGTGCTCACCATATACAGTGTCAGTGGAGTGCTCACCATATACAGTGTCAGTAGAGTGCTCGCCATATACAGTGTCAGTAGAATTCTCTCCATATACAGTGTCACTAGAGTGCTCACCATATACAGTGTCAGTATAGTGCTCATCATATATAGTGTCAGTAGAGTGCTCACCATATACAGTGTCAATAGAGTTCTCTCCATATACAGTGTCAGTAGAGTGCTCATCATATACGGTGTCAGTAGAGTGCTCACCATATATAGTGTCAGTAGAGTGCTCACCATATATAGTGTCAGTAGAGTGCTCACCATATACAGCGTCACTAGAGTGCTCACCATATACAGCGTCACTAGAGTGCTCGCCATATACAGTGTCACTAGAGTGCTCACCGTATACAGTGTCACTAGAGTGCTCACCATATACAGAGTGAGTAGAGTGCTCACCATATACAGTGTCAGTAGAGTGCTTGCCATATACAGCATCAGTCTCCACCTCCTCAAATGTTATATATATATAGTTCTATAATTTAACTTTATCTTATAATAATATATATGTTTTACATCTGTGGGTCGTCCCTTTAAGAGATGCCTCATTTCAGATTTTTTTAGCCACTGACATTTTCCATGTGATGTACAGAGGGCAATAGCTGCTGCGGATATAAGCGTTTAATAGATACAACCGAGTGGGAGAAAAACACACACAGAGGAGCTGAGATGTGTAATGTACAGACACCCCGACACATAGAGGGGCACAGCAGCAACTGCTAAATATAATAATCAGTTTATATACAGAGCCATCACATTACATAGCGATTTACATACATGAGGAACACATACAAGTGAAATAACACATTACAGAGTAATAACACTCATAATCCAATAAGAATAATAATAATCTAACAACCGGAGACTTACTATATTCTTGTACATAGGGGGCAGTATTATAGTAGTTATATTCTTGTACATAGGGGGCAGTATTATAGTAGTTATATTCCTGTACATAGGGGGCAGTATTATAGTAGTTATATTCTTGTACATAGGGGGCAGTATTATAGTAGTTATATTCCTGTACATAGGGTGCAGTATTATAGTAGTTATATTCTTGTACATAGGGGGCAGTATTATAGTAGTTATATTCTTGTACATAGGGGGCAGTATTATAGTAGTTATATTCCTGTACATAGGGGCAGTGTTATAGTAGTTATATTCTTGTACATAGGGGACAGTATTATAGTAGTTAGATTCCTGTACATAGGGGGCAGTATTATAGTAGTTATATTCCTGTACATAGGGGGCAGTATTATAGTAGTTATATTCTTGTACATAGGGGGCAGTAATATAGTAGTTATATTCTTGTACATAGGGGGCAGTATTATAGTAGTTATATTCTTGTACATAGGGGGCAGTATTATAGTAGTTATATTCCTGTACATAGGGGGCAGTATTATAGCAGTTATATTCCTGTACATAGGGGTCAGTATTATAGTAGTTATATTCTTGTAAATAGGGGGCAGTATTATAGTAGTTATATTCCTGTACATAGGGGGCAGTATTATAGTAGTTATATTCCTGTACATAGGGGGCAGTATTATAGTAGTTATATTCCTGTACATAGGGTGCAGTATTATAGTAGTTATATTCTTGTACATAGGGGGCAGTATTATAGTAGTTATATTCTTGTACATAGGAGGGCAGTATTATAGTAGTTATATTCTTGTACATAGGGGGCAGTATTATAGTAGTTATATTCCTGTACATAGTGGGCAGTATTATAGTAGTTATATTCCTGTACATAGGGGTCAGTATTATAGTAGTTATATTCTTGTACATAGGGGGCAGTATTATAGTAGTTATATTCCTGTACATAGGGGTCAGTATTATAGTAGTTATATTCTTGTACATAGGGGTCAGTATTATAGTAGTTATATTCTTGTAAATAGGGGGCAGTATTATAGTAGTTATATTCCTGTACATAGGGGGCAGTATTATAGTAGTTATATTCCTGTACATAGGGGACAGTATTATAGTAGTTAGATTCCTGTACATAGGGGGCAGTAATATAGTAGTTATATTCTTGTACATAGGGGGCAGTATTATAGTAGTTATATTCTTGTACATAGGAGGGCAGTATTATAGTAGTTATATTCTTGTACATAGGGGGCAGTATTATAGTAGTTATATTCCTGTACATAGTGGGCAGTATTATAGTAGTTATATTCCTGTACATAGGGGTCAGTATTATAGTAGTTATATTCTTGTACATAGGGGGCAGTATTATAGTAGTTATATTCCTGTACATAGGGGGCAGTATTATAGTAGTTATATTCCTGTACATAGGGGGCAGTATTATAGTAGTTATATTCTTGTACATAGGAGGCAGTATTATAGTAGTTATATTCTTGTACATAGGAGGCAGTATTATAGTAGTTATATTCTTGTACATAGGGGGCAGTATTATAGCAGTTATATTCCTGTACATAGGGGGCAGTATTATAGTAGTTATATTCTTGTACATAGCGAGCAGTATTATAGTAGTTATATTCTTGTACATAGGGGGCAGTATTATAGTAGTTATATTCCTGTACATAGGGGGCAGTATTATAGTAGTTATATTCTTGTACATAGGGGGCAGTATTATAGTAGTTATATTCTTGTACATAGGGGGCAGTATTATAGTAGTTATATTCATGTACATAGGGGGCAGTATTATAGTAGTTATATTCTTGTACATAGGGGGCAGTATTATAGTAGTTATATTCCTGTACATAGGGGGCAGTATTATAGTAGTTATATTCTTCTACATAGGGGGCAGTATTATAGTAGTTATATTACTGTACATAGGGGGCAGTATTATAGTAGATATATTCTTGTACATAGGGGACAGTATTATAGTAATTATATTCTTGTACATAGGAGGCAGTATTATAGTAGTTATATTCTTGTACATAGGGGGTAGTATTATAGTAGTTGTATTCCTGTACATAGGGGGCAGTATTATAGTAGATATATTCTTGTACATAGGGGGCAGTATTATAGTAGTTATATTCTTGTACATAGGAGGCAGTATTATAGTAGTTATATTCCTGTACATAGGGGGCAGTATTATAGTAGATATATTCTTGTACATAGGGGGCAGTATTATAGTAGTTATATTCTTGTACATAGGAGGCCGTATTTTAGTAGTTATATTCTTGTACATAGGGGGCAGTATTATAGTAGTTATATTCCTGTACATAGGGGGCAGTATTATAGTAGATATATTCTTGTACATAGGGGGCAGTATTATAGTAGTTATATTCTTGTACATAGGAGGCAGTATTATAGTAGTTATAGTCTTGTACATAGGGGGCAGTATTATAGTAGTTATATTCTTGTACATAGGAGGCCGTATTTTAGTAGTTATATTCTTGTACATAGGGGGCAGTATTATAGTAGTTATATTCCTGTACATAGGGTGCAGTATTATAGTAGTTATATTCTTGTACATAGGGGGCAGTATTATAGTAGTTATATTCTTGTACATAGGGGGCAGTATTATAGTAGTTATATTCCTGTACATAGGGGCAGTGTTATAGTAGTTATATTCTTGTACATAGGGGACAGTATTATAGTAGTTAGATTCCTGTACATAGGGGGCAGTATTATAGTAGTTATATTCTTGTACATAGGGGGCAGTATTATAGTAGTTATATTCTTGTACATAGGAGGGCAGTATTATAGTAGTTATATTCTTGTACATAGGGGTCAGTATTATAGTAGTTATATTCTTGTACATAGGGGGCAGTATTATAGTAGTTATATTCCTGTACATAGGGGTCAGTATTATAGTAGTTATATTCTTGTACATAGGGGGCAGTATTATAGTAGTTATATTCCTGTACATAGGGGGCAGTATTATAGTAGTTATATTCCTGTACATAGGGGGCAGTATTATAGTAGTTATATTCTTGTACATAGGAGGCAGTATTATAGTAGTTATATTCTTGTACATAGGAGGCAGTATTATAGTAGTTATATTCTTGTACATAGGGGGCAGTATTATAGCAGTTATATTCCTGTACATAGGGGGCAGTATTATAGTAGTTATATTCTTGTACATAGCGAGCAGTATTATAGTAGTTATATTCTTGTACATAGGGGGCAGTATTATAGTAGTTATATTCCTGTACATAGGGGGCAGTATTATAGTAGTTATATTCTTGTACATAGGGGGCAGTATTATAGTAGTTATATTCTTGTACATAGGGGGCAGTATTATAGTAGTTATATTCATGTACATAGGGGGCAGTATTATAGTAGTTATATTCTTGTACATAGGGGGCAGTATTATAGTAGTTATATTCCTGTACATAGGGGGCAGTATGATAGTAGTTATATTCCTGTACATAGGGGGCAGTATTATAGTAGTTATATTCTTCTACATAGGGGGCAGTATTATAGTAGTTATATTCCTGTACATAGGGGGCAGTATTATAGTAGATATATTCCTGTACATAGGGGACAGTATTATAGTAGTTATATTCTTGTACATAGGAGGCGAGGCAGTATTATAGTAGTTATATTCTTGTACATAGGGGGTAGTATTATAGTAGTTGTATTCCTGTACATAGGGGGCAGTATTATAGTAGATATATTCTTGTACATAGGGGGCAGTATTATAGTAGTTATATTCTTGTACATAGGAGGCAGTATTATAGTAGTTATATTCCTGTACATAGGGGGCAGTATTATAGTAGATATATTCTTGTACATAGGGGGCAGTATTATAGTAGTTATATTCTTGTACATAGGGGGCAGTATTATAGTAGTTATATTCTTGTACATAGGAGGCCGTATTTTAGTAGTTATATTCTTGTACATAGGGGGCAGTATTATAGTAGTTATATTCCTGTACATAGGGGGCAGTATTATAGTAGATATATTCTTGTACATAGGGGGCAGTATTATAGTAGTTATATTCTTGTACATAGGAGGCAGTATTATAGTAGTTATAGTCTTGTACATAGGGGGCAGTATTATAGTAGTTATATTCTTGTACATAGGAGGCCGTATTTTAGTAGTTATATTCTTGTACATAGGGGGCAGTATTATAGTAGTTATATTCCTGTACATAGGGGGCAGTATTATAGTAGATATATTCCTGTACATAGAGGGCAGTATTATAGTAGTTATATTCCTGTACATAGGGGGCAGTATTATAGTATAAAACAAGAAAAAAGAAACGCCGGCTCACCCGTACCACTGGTGTAGATAACAAGTCCGCACTCCAATTCACGGCAGGTGCTCCGGAAACAGGCCTCCGTCCACAGGCCCAACAAACGTGTAGAAAAGGTAGATTTGGATCCAGCACTCTTATGCCAAACACGGAGACGGTCCAATGCAGAAAAAATATGATCCTTTATTGAAGATAAAATCATGCGGACACACAAAAGCTGATTGTAAGGGATCAACGCGTTTCGGCAGGAGCTGCCTTAGTCATGATCTGATATATACAATAGAACATGGTGCTTTTAAAATACCCGCTTCATGACCTCACGAGTCAGGTGACCAATGTGGGAGGGGTTACACACGTGAAGTTGATGAACAACATGTCAATCATGAAATCATGTGATGTGGTGTCAACCCTCATGAACCTAAAATCGTGGGGCAGAAGAAATCCGGCAATAAAACATTGTAAACTTTACAAAAAAGAGACAAATGGGACTCCAATCATGGCACGACACACAACGCACTGAAAGAATGTAACTGGCATCCACAAAAAGATGAGGTACTGCAAAACATGAAATTCTACATCAATTGCTGAGGCAGGAAATGCACAAATAAGTAAACACAGGTCATTATTCACATTGTTGGATTATAAATGACACAACATGTGGAAAGACGCAATGACATAAAGTGCGTCAAATAACATCTATGGGGAAACGGGACCACAGGTACGTCTCTATGTTAACCATTGAATAAGGTATATGTAAGGTGCTCTGGTAACATGTCATGTACAAAGAGACTACGTAAACATTACATTCGTAAACATCACACTCGTACAGTGCCTGGGTGTAAACCTAAGATGAATTGCCGTGGTAATTGGAGGGTGGAACCATATATGAAAGCAAATATAGAGGCACATAAATGATGTTAGAGTGACATAAGTTGTTCTAAAGAGACATGCAATATGTAAACAATATGTAAACAATATGTAAACGTCAAGTAACATCTATGGAGAAGCGGGACCACAGGTACGTCTCTATGTTAACCATTAAATAAGGTATATATAAAGTGCTCTGGTAACATGTCATATACAAAGAGACTACGTAAACATAACACTCGTAAACATCACACTCGTACAGTGCCTGGGTGTAAACCTAAAATGAGTTACCGTGGTAATTGAAAGATGGAACCATATATGAAAGCAAATATAGAGGCACATAAATGAGGTTAGAGTGACATAAGTTGTTCTAAAGAGACATCCAATGTGTAAACAATATGTAAACAATATGTAAACAATGACATAAACAAAACAAGGAAAGGGAGATGTAAGTAAACCAATGCAGAAAGGAAAAACACACATATCTAGGAGGAGAGAGGGTGATGTTAATATGTTAATATGATATCAGATCTTTTATTCAAACCCTCTGGTTGCCGACTGGCTAGGGTAAACATCCAAAAAGTCTCTCGATTGAGAAGCTTACGTTTAATATCTCCCCCTCTAATGGGTTGGTATACTCTCTCTATACCAGTCCAAGAAAAGCCATCAGTGCGTTTATTATGGCAATCTCTAAAATGTTTGGAAATAGAAGAGATGTTGACAGAGTTATTGCTTATGTCAGATAGATGCCTGCGTATCCTTATCTTTAGGGGGCCAGCTGTGTGTCCTACATATTGTTTATTGCATTTCAAACAGGAAGCTACATAGATGGCATTGGAGGTGTTACAATTGATATAGGATTTAATTTTATGACATGTGCCTGTATGCATGGATGTAACAGTATCCCCTATTTTAATGTAGTCACAAGCTATACACTGTTTATGTCCACACTTAAAGTTGCCTCTATATTTAAGCCAAGTGGGTTTTTTCTTCTCTTCACTGAGAAAGAGGCTCGGGGAAAGACTATTGCCTAGGGTGGGAGCTCGTCTGGCAATATATTTTATTCCTGGAGATATGATTTCTCGTAAAATGGGGTCTTGGATAAGCATTGGAATAAATTTTTTGATAATATTTGTTATTTGGGAATATTGGTTACTGTATGACGTAATAAATGGTACCCTTTGTTTCCCTACTTCCTTAGTGTGTTTCTTTTCGTTCATATTCAATAGTGCTTTTTGTGAAACATTATTAATTTTTTTGGCCGCTATAGCTATGTCTTTGTTTTTGTATCGACGAGTTCTTAATCGTTGACCCAAGTATTGTCTCTCCAATTTGAAATCCTGATCTGATGTACAGTTTCGTCGTAGCCTAATCATTTCCCCATAAGGGATATTCCTAATAACGTGTTGGGGATGACATGAGGTGGCTAAAAGGGTAGTATTTCCTGAGACTTTCTTTCTAAAAGGTTTAACTGATACCCTATCACCTATACCAGTAAGAGTGATGTCCAAAAAGCTAATCGAATCTCCTCCAAATTCTGAAGTAAATCTTAAATTCATTTCGTTAATGTTTAAGTAATGTACAAACTCAATGAATCTATCCTTCGAGTCTCCCCAGACCCATATCAAATCATCAATAAATCTACCGAACCACACAATGAATTGAGAATATGGGTTGGTGTCCGAAAAAATATATAACTCCTCCCACTGAGACATATAAATGTTTGCAAGGGAGGGGGAAAATTTGGCCCCCATGGGGGCCCCCTCCACTTGCAAATAAAACACACGATCAAAAATAAAAAAATTATTTTTCAACAAAAATGACCTGTGTTTACTTATTTGTGCATTTCCTGCCTCAGCAATTGATGTAGAATTTCATGTTTTGCAGTACCTCATCTTTTTGTGGATGCCAGTTACATTCTTTCAGTGCGTTGTGTGTCGTGCCATGATTGGAGTCCCATTTGTCTCTTTTTTGTAAAGTTTACAATGTTTTATTGCCGGATTTCTTCTGCCCCACGATTTTAGGTTCATGAGGGTTGACACCACATCACATGATTTCATGATTGACATGTTGTTCATCAACTTCACGTGTGTAACCCCTCCCACATTGGTCACCTGACTCGTGAGGTCATGAAGCGGGTATTTTAAAAGCACCATGTTCTATTGTATATATCAGATCATGACTAAGGCAGCTCCTGCCGAAACGCGTTGATCCCTTACAATCAGCTTTTGTGTGTCCGCATGATTTTATCTTCAATAAAGGATCATATTTTTTCTGCATTGGACCGTCTCCGTGTTTGGCATAAGAGTGCTGGATCCAAATCTACCTTTTCTACAGTATTATAGTAGTTATATTCTTGTACATAGGGGGCAGTATTATAGTAGTTATATTCTTGTACATAGGAGGCAGTATTTTAGTCGTTATAGTCTTGTACATAGGGGGCAGTATTATAGTAGTTATATTCCTGTACATAGGGGGCAGTATTATAGTAGATATATTCTTGTACATAGGGGGCAGTATTATAGTAGTTATATTCTTGTACATAGGAGGCAGTATTATAGTAGTTATAGTCTTGTACATAGGGGGCAGTATTATAGTAGTTATATTCCTGTACATAGGGGGCAGTATTATAGTAGTTATATTCTTGTACATAGGGGGCAGTATTATAGTAGTTATATTCTTGTACATAGGGGGCAGTATTATAGTAGTTATATTCTTGTACATAGGGAGCAGTATTATAGTAGTTATATTCTTGTACATAGGGGGCAGTATTATAGTAGTTATATTCTTGTACATAGGAGGCAGTATTTTAGTCGTTATAGTCTTGTACATAGGGGGCAGTATTATAGTAGTTATATTCCTGTACATAGGGGGCAGTATTATAGTAGATATATTCTTGTACATAGGGGGCAGTATTATAGTAGTTATATTCTTGTACATAGGAGGCAGTATTATAGTAGTTATAGTCTTGTACATAGGGGGCAGTATTATAGTAGTTATATTCCTGTACATAGGGGGCAGTATTATAGTAGTTATATTCTTGTACATAGGGGGCAGTATTATAGTAGTTATATTCTTGTACATAGGGGGCAGTATTATAGTAGTTATATTCTTGTACATAGGGAGCAGTATTATAGTAGTTATATTCTTGTACATAGGGGGCAGTATTATAGTAGTTATATTCTTGTACATAGGAGGCAGTATTATAGTAGTTATATTCTTGTACATAGGGGGCAGTATTATAGTAGTTGTATTCCTGTACATAGGGGGCAGTATTATAGTAGTTATATTCTTGTACATAGGGGGCAGTATTATAGTAGTTATATTCCTGTACATAGGGGCAGTATTATAGTAGTTATATTCCTGTACATAGGGGGCAGTATTATAGTAGTTATATTCCTGTACACAGAGGGCAGTATTATAGTAGTTATATTCTTGTACATAGGGGGCAGTATTATAGTAGTTATATTCTTGTACATAGGGGGCAGTATTATAGTAGTTATATTCTTGTACATAGGAGGCAGTATTATAGTAATTATATTCCTGTACATAGGGGGCAGTATTATAGTAGTTATATTCTTGTACATAGGGGGCAGTATTATAGTAGTTATATTCTTGTACATAGGGGGCAGTATTATAGTAGTTATATTCTTGTACATAGGGAGAAGTATTATAGTAGTTATATTCTTGTACATAGGGAGCAGTATTATAGTAGTTATATTCTTGTACATAGGGGGCAGTATTATAGTAGTTATATTCTTGTACATAGGAGGCAGTATTATAGTAGTTATATTCTTGTACATAGGGGCAGTATTATAGTAGTTATATTCTTGTACATAGGGGGCAGTATTATAGTAGTTATATTCCTGTACATAGGGGGCAGTATTATAGTAGTTATATTCCTGTACATAGGGGGCAGTATTATAGTAGTTGTATTCCTGTACATAGGGGGCAGTATTATAGTAGATATATTCTTGTACATAGGGAGCAGTATTATAGTAGTTATATTCTTGTACATAGGGGGCAGTATTATAGTAGTTATATTCTTGTACATAGGGGGCAGTATTATAGTAGTTATATTCTTGTACATAGGGGGCAGTATTATAGTAGTTATATTCCTGTACATAGGGGCAGTATTATAGTAGTTATATTCCTGTACATAGGGGGCAGTATTATAGTAGTTATATTCCTGTACATAGAGGGCAGTATTATAGTAGTTATATTCTTGTAAATAGGGGGCAGTATTATAGTAGTTATATTCTTGTACATAGGGGGCAGTATTATAGTAGTTATATTCTTGTACATAGGAGGCAGTATTATAGTAATTATATTCCTGTACATAGGGGGCAGTATTATAGTAGTTATATTCTTGTACATAGGGGGCAGTATTATAGTAGTTATATTCTTGTACATAGGGGGCAGTATTATAGTAGTTATATTCCTGTACATAGTGGGCAGTATTATAGTAGTTATATTCCTGTACATAGGGGGCAGTATTATAGTAGTTATATTCTTGTACATAGGGGGCAGTATTATAGTAGTTATATTCCTGTACATAGGGGGCAGTATTATAGTAGTTATATTCCTGTACATAGGGGCAGTATTATAGTAGTTATATTCTTGTACATAGGGGGCAGTATTATAGTAGTTATATTCCTGTACATAGGGGGCAGTATTATAGCAGTTATATTCTTGTACATAGGGGGCAGTATTATAGTAGTTATATTCCTGTACATAGGGGCAGTATTATAGTAGTTATATTCTTGTACATAGGGGGCAGTATTATAGTAGTTATATTCCTGTACATAGGGGGCAGTATTATAGCAGTTATATTCTTGTACATAGGGGGCAGTATTATAGTAGTTATATTCTTGTACATAGGGGGCAGTATTATAGTAATATTCCTGTACATAGGGGGCAGTATTATAGTAGTTATATTCCTGTACATAGGGGGCAGTATTATAGTAGTTATATTCTTGTACATAGGGGGCAGTATTATAGTAGTTATATTCTTGTACATAGGGGACAGTATTATAGTAGATATATTCTTGTACATAGGGGGCAGTATTATAGTAGGTATATTCTTGTACATAGGGGTCAGTATTATAGTAGTTATATTCTTGTACATAGGGGGCAGTATTATAGTAGTTATATTCCTGTACATAGGGGGCAGTATTATAGTAGTTATATTCTTGTACATAGGGGGCAGTATTATAGTAGTTATATTGTTATAGGGGCGGTATTATAGATATATATTTAGCACACCTCTGGTGATAGCAGGTCTCTCCTCTATGTGATTTGGAATAAGATGGCAGGGCACAGTCTTGCCTTTAATAAGCGGCACAAACTGCAAATATTTACCTTGTTCCTTATAGAATGAGTCTGGGAGAAGGAAGGAACAGTAAATGGGAATATGATGAAGGAGGAGATGACTGATAGCGGCAGATGATGGTGGAGCGGTGCTGTGCTGGATCTGTAGGCAGCTGTTATGTGCGGAGGATACATCACATCTCCGTCCCGCTATTCGGCTAATACCTGACTACTGTAATTACGCTGGAGATTGCCACTTCATACCTGTTTGTCATGGCAATAGACTAAACCGCGCCGGAGGATGCTACTAACAAAATTACTGCTGGGAATCATATTTTCTACTTATTCCATTCATAGAAAGGACACAACCTCCATATCATCAACACATTGAAACGCATTCCCTGCTCTTTACAGAACTCTCTTAAGTCTTCCATACGTGGCAGATATCAGATCTTATGTCAATTCTCGGCTTTATTTTCCTGTTGCAGTACCACAGTTCACCACTGGTGGCAGCAAATCCTTCCGTAAAATTGTAACATAACAGCGCCCCCAGCAGGAAGGATTTATTCTAGAGACAGTTTATAGGTACAATGTAATATTTATCAAATTAGATCATGAAAATGAGGATTACAAGGGATTCTGTAGGTCCGCACAATGATTGTTTTCTTTATGTGTATTGTTGTAATACCTCTAGGTTCCTGCGGGGGTGCTGCAGCAAAGGTTTGCTTGCAATAACTACAGTTGATGAGATCTACTGGTGAGATAAGACAACAATGTGACTACTGCCCCACCTCATATGTGTCACTATAACGCAGGTGACATTTGGGCGTCCCTGGGCACTAGGACCCTGAGTAATGTACAATACCTGTGGATTATCTGCTTAGATGTGAGTGAGTGTCAGCAACTCCTTCACGCCTGGAATATGTGAACAATCAGATCTAAAGAAATCTACACGGGAATATTTGCAGATCCTTAAAGAGAATCCAGACAAGTGGTAACAGGAAATCTGCTGAACAAACCTGGGAGGGGAACAGACTGCACCCAGGTATGACACGAGCATCCAGAGGTCATGAACATGGCCACTTACAGTATATTATCTGCTACTGCTGGTGGTATACAGCCTATCCATCACTAGAGAGCAGCGGTGTCATCACTGAGAATACAGCCTATCCATTACTAGAGAGCAGCGGTGCCATCACTGAGAATACAGCCTATCCATCACTAGAGAGCAGCGGTGTCATCACTGAGAATACAGCCTATCCATTACTAGTGAACAGCGGCGCCATCACTGAGAATACAGCCTATCCATCACTAGAGAGCAGCGGTGTCATCACTGAGAATACAGCCTATCCATTACTAGTGAACAGCGGCGCCATCACTGAGAATACAGCCTATCCATCACTAGAGAGCAGCGGTGTCATCACTGAGAATACAGCCTATCCATCACTAGAGAGCAGCGGTACCATCACTGAGAATACAGCCTATCCATTACTAGAGAGCAGCGGTGCCATCACTGAGAATACAGCCTATCCATCATTAGAGAGCAGCGGTGCCATCACTGAGAATACTGCCCATCCATTACTAGAGAGCAGCGGTGTCATCACTGAGAATACAGCCTATCCATCACTAGAGAGCAGCCTATCCATCACTGAGAATACAGCCTATCCCTCACTAGAGAGCAGCGGTGCCATCACTGAGAATACAGCCTATCCATCACTAGAGAGCAGCGGTGCCATCACTGAGAATACAGCCTATCCATTACTAGAGAGCAGCGGTGCCATCACTGAGAATACAGCTTATCCATCACTAGAGAGCAGCGGTGCCATCACTGAGAATACAGCCTATCCATCACTAGAGAGCAGCTGTGCCATCACTGAGAATACAGCCTATCCATCACTAGAGAGCAGCGGTGCCATCACTGAGAATACAGCCTATCCATCACTAGAGAGCAGCGGTACCATCACTGAGAATACAGCCTATCCATTACTAGAGAGCAGCGGTGCCATCACTGAGAATACAGCTTATCCATCACTAGAGAGCAGCGGTGCCATCACTGAGAATACAGTCTATCCATCACTAGAGAGCAGCGGTGCCATCACTGAGACTACAGCCTATCCATCACTAGAGAGCAGCGGTGCCATCACTGAGAATACAGCCTATCCATCACTAGAGAGCAGCGGTGCCATCACTGAGAATACAGCCTATCCATCACTAGAGAGCAGCGGTGCCATCACTGAGAATACAGCCTATCCATCACTAGAGAGCAGCTGTGCCATCACTGAGAATACAGCCTATCCATCACTAGAGAGCAGCGGTGACATCACTGAGAATACAGCCTATCCATCACTAGAGAGCAGCGGAGCCATCACTGAGAATACAGCCTATCCATCACTAGAGAGCAGCGGTGACATCACTGAGAATACAGCCTATCCATCACTACAGAGCAGCGGTGCCATCACTGAGAATACAGCCTATCCATCACTAGAGAGCAGCGGTGACATCACTGAGAATACAGCCTATCCATCACTACAGAGCAGCGGTGTCATCACTGAGAATACAGCCTATCCATCACTAGAGAGCAGCGGTGCCATCACTGAGAATACAGCCTTTCCCTCACTAGAGAGCAGCGGTGCCATCACTGAGAATACAGCCTATCCCTCACTAGAGAGCAGCGGTGCCATCACTGAGAATGTAGCCTATCCATCACTAGAGAGCAGCAGTGCCATCACTGAGAATACAGCCTATCCATCACTAGAGAGCAGCGGTGCCATCACTGAGAATACAGCCTATCCATCACTAGAGAGCAGCGGTGACATCACTGAGAATACAGCCTATCCCTCACTAGAGAGCAGCGGTGCCATCACTGAGAATACAGCCTATCCATTACTAGAGAGCAGCGGTGTCATTACTGAGAATACAGCCTATCCATCACTAGAGAGCAGCGGTGCCATTACTGAGAATACAGCCTATCCATCACTAGAGAGCAGCGATGCCATCACTGAGAATACAGCCTATCCATCACTAGAGAGCAGCGGTGACATCACTGAGAATACAGCCTATCCATCACTAGAGAACAGCGGCGCCATCACTGAGAATACAGCCTATCCCTCACTAGAGAGCAGCGGTGCCATCACTGAGAATGTAGCCTATCCATCACTAGAGAGCAGCGGTGCCATCACTGAGAATACAGCCTATCCATCACTAGAGAGCAGCGGCGCCATCACTGAGAATACAGCCTATCCATCACTAGAGAGCAGCGGTGCCATCACTGAGAATACAGCCTATCCATCACTAGAGAGCAGCAGTGCCATCACTGAGAATACAGCCTATCCATCACTAGAGAGCAGCGGAGCCATCACTGAGAATACAGCCTATCCATCACTAGAGAGCAGCGGTGCCATCACTGAGAATACAGCCTATCCATCACTAGAGAGCAGAGGTGCCATCACTGAGAATACAGCCTATCCATCACTAGAGAGCAGCGGTGACATCACTGAGAATACAGCCTATCCATCACTAGAGAGCAGAGGTGCCTTCACTGAGAATACAGCCTATCCATCACTAGAGAGCGGCGGTGACATCACTGAGAATACAGCCTATCCATCACTAGAGAGCAGCGGTGCCATCACTGAGAATACAGCCTATCCATCACTAGAGAGCAGCGGTGACATCACTGAGAATACAGCCTATCCATCACTAGAGAGCAGCGGCGCCATCACTGAGAATACAGCCTATCCATCACTAGAGAGCAGCGGTGACATCACTGAGAATACAGCCTATCCATCACTAGAGAGCAGCGGTGACATCACTGAGAATACAGCCTATCCATCACTAGAGAGCAGCGGTGCCATCACTGAGAATACAGCCTATCCATCACTGGAGAGCAGCAGTGCCATCACTGAGAATACAGCCTATCCATCACTAGAGAGCAGCGGTGCCATCACTGAGAATACAGCCTATCCATCACTAGAGAGCAGCGGTGCCATCACTGAGAATACAGCCTATCCATCACTAGAGAGCAGCGGTGTCATCACTGAGAATACAGCCTATCCATCACTAGAGAGCAGCGGTGTCATCACTGAGAATACAGCCTATCCATCACTAGAGAGCAGCGGTGCCATCACTGAGAATACAGCCTATCCATCACTAGAGAGCAGCGGTGCCATCACTGAGAATACAGCCTATCCATCACTAGAGAGCAGCGGCGTCATCACTGAGAATACAGCCTATCCATCACTAGAGAGCAGCGGTACCATCACTGAGAATACAGCCTATCCATCACTAGAGAGCAGCGGTGCCATCACTGAGAATACAGCCTATCCATCACTAGAGAGCAGCGGTGCCATCACTGAGAGTACAGCCTATCCATCACTAGAGAGCAGAGGTGCCATCACTGAGAATACAGCCTATCCCTCACTAGAGAGCAGCGGTGCCATCACTGAGAATACAGCCTATCCCTCACTAGAGAGCAGCGGTGCCATCACTGAGAATACAGCCTATCCATCACTAGAGAGCAGCGGTGCCATCACTGAGAGTACAGCCTATCCATCACTAGAGAGCAGCGGCGCCATCACTGAGAATACAGCCTATCCCTCACTAGAGAGCAGCGGTGCCATCACTGAGAATACAGCCTATCCATCACTAGAGAGCAGCGGCGCCATCACTGAGAATACAGCCTATCCCTCACTAGAGAGCAGCGGTGCCATCACTGAGAATACAGCCTATCCATCACTAGAGAGCAGCGGTGCCATCACTGAGAATACAGCCACTAACAGAAATTGAAGATGTCACTGAGAATGCAACTCCAGGTATCCAGTCTCCTTGACATTTTCCAGTTGCTGCAGTTTTTGGAAACAGAGGTTTTTAGCTGTCACATAAGATCCGGACCAGTTCCATAGTCACTCGTTCTATGTGTCCATGAATGGAATTTTGTGTCTAAAATATTTCGTTCCTCATTTTTCTACCTCAATAACAGAGGAATGAAAAGAAGCTTCTCGGAAAGTTCCTCGAAATTGTCACGTCTTAGCTATAACTCATCCAGGTAGATGTTCTCCTACCATATATGAAGACATTGAGGAGCTTTTATCCTACAGAAACTATAAGATCTTTTTCTTAGTTAAAGAAGCTTCTCTGAAATTTCCTCAAAGTGATCAACACTCGACAAAGTAGATGTTCTCTCAATCCATCAGTTTCTCCTTCAAACACCATTAAATGATCAATAACTTCATATCTAAAGAATCTTATGGTTAATGAAGGAAAACCTGAGGAATTTTGAAATGTCCTTGGTATGTTTAAGGTCCTCAGGCTGATCCTCCAACCTCATATATGGCAGGAGAACCTGGATGGGTTATGGTATAGCCTTGATGCTTTCAAGGAGATTTTAGAGAAGTATCTTTACCTCTTGGAGGACCATAAGGTTTCTGCAAGGTAAATTGAGCAATGTGTGGTCCTCCAAGGTGGTAGACCATCTATGGTATCTAGCATAGTTATGTTTAAACCTTGAGGACCACACATTGCTCAATTTACCTTGCAGAAACCTTATGGTCCTCCAAGAGGTAAAGACACTTCTCTAAAATGTCCTTGAAAGCATCAAGGCTATACCATAACCCATCCAGGTAGAGGTTCTCCTGCCATATATGAGGTTGGAGGATCAACCTGAGGACCTTTAACATACCAAGGACCATTCATAATTCCTCAGGTTTTCCTTCATTAACCATAAGATTCTCTAAGACGTCATGAAGAACGCTCTCACCGGAGTTTCTGGTGCCACGTTTTTACTCCGAGGCCAGAGTAGGTTATTATGTATCACATCATGCACGAGGCTCACATAGGACTGTATTAGCGAGATATGGAAATACCTTCCAAAAGATAACACGGCTGAGAGCTCCCACTTAATTGCAATTCTAAAGATATACAAGGAGCTTTGAAATAATACCAGGAATCCCAAATTACGACGATTAGTCAAAAGCATAAACAAGGGGGAGGTGTACAAACCTACAAGAGAAGTCCATTATAAACCTTCAGGTCCTGGGTGGGAAGTGGACATGTAGTGCTATCTCTACAGTTTACCCAATCTATTATGAATGAGCAAATTGATTTGGCACATATCTAATTTGTTACAAATTCAGATTTGGGGAATCTAAGATTTAGGAATTATTCCGGATGAATCAAACCTCCAGACTGGGTCAGAGTTCCAGGAAGTTAGTTCTGCCTGTGGCTGGCGACTTTGGAAGGGTTGGTGTTTCCCCAACCACAGTCAGTCCCTTTTTCTACAGGGGGAAAAATATGGGAAAAAACCATACACCGACGTCTTTGAGATTTCCACCAAAAACCGTCAGTTTTAGGTCCAGGTCTCTCTTTTCAGGGTATGGGGACAATGTTCCAAGCAGGGGCACCTTTTTTTGGACCATTGGGGACGGGCTCCCACAATAATTGGCTCAAGTTGTCCAAATAGTCCCTAGTTTTACTTCTTCTAACCATAAAAGGTCCAGGTGCTTCCTCATCGATTGATCCTCCACCCCATACCCACCATGCAGTTCCTTCGAAGCGGCCAGTCCTCCATAGTCTTCAGGAATGTCTCCAATGGCCCCAAAGTTTATACATCATCTTTCATCTATCCTCCTCTTCCAATGGCCCCAAAGTTTATACATCATCTTTCATCTATCCTCCTCTTCCAATGGCCCCAAAGTTTATACATCATCTTTCATCTATCCTCCTCTTCCAATGGAATCAAAGTTTATACATCGCTTTTCATCTATCCTCCTCTACAAGAGTTGTTACGAAGAGCATCTTCCTTCTAGAGGACACTTCCATAAATTGCCCAATAATACCAGGGTAGTACTTTTGTTCTCCTGTAGTGGCACTGTTAAAAACTTTCTACTCGGTGCCCTCGCAGATCACGACAGATCGTCCTAAACTTCCGGCAATGAGTTTATAAGATAAAAGTATTATCCGAAGCAAACCTTCCCCACCATCGGAGCCATGGTACAAGTTCTTCATCTGTAAGCCCTTTGATCCCTCTCTTATTTCCATGGTGGACTCCGTTAAACCTGGGAAATCATTGATGCTCCATCCTAGCCCCCAGTATCCGCCATATCATGTCCTCTCAATCCCGAGCTTATCATTTATATTACTTCTTCTGTATAATGATCCATGTTCTTATAATACAACGTCGTCGCTGCCCCCCCCCCCCTCCACCGTTTTTCGATAAAAAAGAGAAAACTCTGGTGTAGTACAATAAAGATGCCTGAATGTAATTTCTACCTCGGTGTATGGATTTAGTAGCAATACCAGCAACTATAAATAGAAGGTAATAAACATCCCCCCATACGCCGAGCGCTGAGCCCGGAGCGCGGCTGCCGGCTGCAAATTCATCTGCCAGAACAACGCGCCTCCAATTCTGTATTGTTTTCTATTAAAATGTATCAATAATATGTAAACGACTATTTGTACGACACTTGTCTTCCATCTCTCCCAGTGTTATATTGTCTGCCTGTAACCAACGCTATCAGTCTCTTTTGTGAGACGCAGGAAGGGCCCCACAGAATTTTAAGGAGCCTGGGCTTCCATTAACACATCAGTCACTGTCTTTGGAAAAAGTGAAGTGGGAAGAAGGAATATCGACTCAGCAGAGATCCGTCTGAAAGACAAGGAAGCGCGACCCGTTTCTCTACAATACATGACCACAACCCAACCATGACCACCCGTGCCGGTGTCCACGACACATGGGTTTCTCGAATTATTTTTTAGGTGAAACGCCATCTTAATATATGACATGGGTGGTTCAATCAGGGGCGTTACTAGGAGATCCAGGGCCCCCCGAGCAGACCTCTGAATGGGGTCCCTCTTCCCCATAAAAATGTAAACATTGGGGGATATTTATCAGGGCTTCTGCGTCACGTCAGTTTATAGCTTATAGCGAGCACTTGCGATAATTTTCCCCTATCCGCCACCTTCATTCCTGGGGGGGCGCGGCCAGTCGGCCGGTGGGCGTGGCTGGTGGTGAGTGGGCCGGCGCTCCTGTTTCCGTACCTGCGCACTCGCTGCAGATGTCAAATTGACATATGTGTAAATTAGTTGGCCGTGTCTATTTCTAAGGTAGGCAGGGCCTGGCGTAGATATAGACACTGCGCAGGACGCTGCCGGATACATCAAGAAGGCGTATGATAAATTATACTCATATATATATATATATATATATATATATATATATATATACACATTTATATACATACATATATAAACATACAGTTCTTCACACATACACACACATTTATACACTAACACACACATACGGACACATATAGAGCATATACACATCACATATACACATGCATACAGTGCCATGTATAGATGTACAACATACTATATACACACATACAGTATATACACACCATGTACCCATACACATCACAGATACAGCATACAGGAAGTCCCCAGGTTTCGTACAAGATAGGTTCCAAAGGTTTGTTCTTAAGTTGAATTTGTATGTAAGTCGAAACTGTATATTTTATAATTGTAATTTTTTTTTTCCCCCAGTGACAATTGGAATTTTTGCTGTAATGGGACCAAGGATTATCAATAAAGCTTCATTACAGACACCTTACAGCTGATCATTGCAGTCTGGGACTATAGTAACATCCAGAGAGGTCACCAGAGGTCAGAGGGGTCTGTCTGTAACTATGGGTTGTCTGTAAATTGGGTGTCCTTAATTAGGGGACCGCCTGTATATACATTACACATATGTTAAATACATATTATGGTGTACAATGTGAAGCATAATGGGGCTTATTTACTAAGGGTCCCGCGGCCGCATTTCCGTTGGGTTTTCCGACGTTTTCGGGGATGGCGGCGCTGGGACAGGTATTTAGAAGGGGTTGTGTTGCATGCGATTGGATTTTGGCGCATTGGCGCATCGGTGCACTGGCTTTCATACGACAGAAATCGGGGGGCGTGGCCGTTGGACGATCCGACAAATTCGGACTGAGCCCGGGATTTAACTTTGAAAGACAATAAACATACATGCACCAGGAAGAAGAAGGTAAACTCTGGCGGACCTGAGCGGGGAAGAGACACATGCAGGAATCCGGGCGCATAATCTAAGTGAATCGTGCCGGAGTGCATGATCGTCGGACAACGCACAGCCGGGATAGCCAGAGGATCAGGTAAGTAAATGTGCCCCAATATGTATATACTAGTGCACATCCTCTGTTCTTTAGTGTCAGGTCAGATATTGGGTCCCCTAACACTGTGGGCCCCATAGCGGCTGCTACGGCTGCTACCACTGTAGTTATGCCCCTGGGTCCGAGAAACCAAATATTAAAGTTTTGACATATTCCGAGAAAATGGAAATCTTGCTCTTAATAGTTTCTTTAAAACCAATTCTTAAATGGAAGAGAATTTTATTTTAGGAGATGTAATAATTGGTGGTCAATGAACTAATTATTAAAGTTTAGACACTTAGGGAGGACCTTTCATCGCCTCTACCACCTCTTTCTATCCCTTATTAAGCGCCATTTTTAACCTCCATTGGAATTTCTTTTCTAGTTATAAATATTTATAATTTATTTTCCCAATTAGTGAGTAAAGCAATTAAACTTATAAGTGTCGTGTGTAAATTCACACTTTTTTCCTGAATTATTCCAGTCTTCATTCATTTTGTTGATGTGATATTGAAGGTTGTTAGATTGATGTCATCCAATCATTATCTACCAATAAAAATACCCATAATGAGGGGTGTGGGCAACTTAATCCCAAGCTGGCATCTTGCCAATGAGTCTTCATGGGCAAATTTCATCTACCGGTACTTTGCCAGTGTGTCACGGGTGCTCCCGCGATCCCTGTCACAGATCGCGGACGCATCCGTGCTCCTGCATGTGCCCCCGCTGCTGCCCGGTGTCTCTTACCTCTCCCGGCTCCTGCGCTTCCTCGGACTGCCGTGCGCGCGCGTCCCCTCCTCCTAGGGCGCGCGCGCGGCTCCGGCCGAAAATTTAAAGGGCCAGCGCACCGCTAATTGGTGCACTGGCTGAACACCTCACCTTTAAGAATCTGCCTCTTCCTGTGTTCCTTGCCGGATCTTTGTGCCTCATAGCCTTAGAGAAAGCTTACTAGCGATTATTCCTGCGTTCCTGTGTATTCCTGCGTTCCTGTGTATTCCTGCGTTCCTGTGTATTCCTGCGTTCCTGTGTATTCCTGTGTGTTCCCGCTCCTGAGTCCTGTGTTGCCGTGTTGCTGTGTTCCGTGTGCCTGTGTTCCCGTTCCCACCTGCCTGGACCTCCTGTTGCTGACCCCGGACTTGGACCTGACGTTGCATCTCTGCCGCCTGCCCTGACCCTGTGCCTGGACCTGTCTACGAGATTGTCATCCGCTAAGGTACCTCGACCTCGGCTGCCACCGTGGGCTAGTCACACCTGGGAACGACCTAGTGGTATCCTGCCGCAGCAAGTCCAACCCGCTTTGCGGCGGGCTCTGGTGAATACCAGGTGCCGCTAGGCTCCGGTTCCGGGTGTTGGCTAGTTACATCTCCCGCGGTGGTCCAGAGGATCCACTGATCCTAACAGTAAGATCCGGCCATGGATCCCGCCGAGGCTTCTTCTCCCAGTCAGCCTGATCTCGCCACCATCGTGATCCACCAGTCCCGGCAGATTGCAGCACAGCGGAATCAGCTAGAGCAAGTCACCGCCATGCTACAACAACTACTTGCTACCCAACATCAGCAACAGTCTCCAGAAGCGGCCGCTGCGACCCCTGCTTCCCCGGCTTATCATCCTGCTGCTGAACCCAGGCTTCGCCTCTCTTTGCCCGGCAAGTATGATGGAGATCCTAAGATGTGCAGGGGCTTCATCACCCAGTGCTCCTTGCACATAGAACTCATGCCGTCGCAATTTGCCACAGAGCGGTCCAAGGTGGCATTTGTCCTCAGCCTGGCCTGGGCTACTCCGCTTTGGGACAGAGATGACCCGGTTGTGTCTAGCCTCACTGCGTTTCTGTCAGAGTTCCGGTCTGTCTTCGAGGAACCAGCACGAGCCTCCTCTGCAGAGTCTGCATTGTTGAACTTGCGTCAGGGCAACTCATCGGTGGGAGAGTACGCAGTTCAATTCCGCACCCTGGCTTCAGAACTGGCTTGGAACGATGCAGCCCTCATCGCTACATTTAAGAAAGGGCTCTCTGCGCAGGTCAAGGACGCACTGGCAGCTCGGGATCTTCCATCTACTCTGAGTGACCTCATCACCTTGGCCACTCGAATTGATGTCCGGTTTAAGGAGCGAGCTGAGGAACTTCGATCTGAGTATCCCCAAGGCCGTGTTAGACGCATTCCTCGCCTGGCGCCAGTCTTCCAAAGGCCGCTCCAGGTCCCGCCTGAATCTTCTGTTGAGGAACCCATGCAGGTTGACCGAACCCGGCTCACTCTACAAGAGCGTTCCAGACGACGTCAGGAGAACTTGTGCATGTATTGTGCCAGCCCACAGCACTTCGTCGGGGCTTGCCCTGTACGTCCCCAACGCCCGGGAAACGCCAGCACCTAGGCTTCTCAGGAGAAGCGTCCCTAGGTGTGAATAAAGCTTCTCCACGCTTGATTCTCCCTGTACTCCTCAGCATTGGCACCGGCACTCCGGTCCAGGTTTCTGCTTTCCTGGATTCGGGCTCCACAGCGAACTTTGTAGATGCTGCACTGGTCGCCCTGCATCACTTCCCGGTGGTTCGTCTTGAGAAGCCCTTGTCCATTGCCTCAGTCAGTGGCCAGATTCTCTCCGTGCCTATCTGGTTTTGCACTGAACCCCTGCTCCTTCAAGTTGGTGCATTGCATAAAGAGAGACTCTCCTTTTTTGTGCTGCCACAGTGCACTTCCACTCTCCTGCTGGGTCTCCCCTGGTTGCAGCATCATGCCCCTGTTCTGGACTGGTCTTCTGGAGAGATTCTCCGTTGGGGTCCGGATTGCCTCTCACGCTGCATGACGGTTCCACATCCGCTTCCTGTCAGGACTGCTACCTTGTCTCCCAAGCCCCTGGAGGGACTTCCAGCTCCGTACCGGGACTTTGCAGACGTGTTTTCTAAAAAACAAGCCGAGATCCTTCCTCCACATCGTCCCTATGATTGCCCCATTGATCTGCTGCCTGGATCTTCTCCACCACGGGGTCGTGTGTATCCGCTCTCGGTTCCTGAGACTGCCGCTATGTCGGAATATGTTAAGGAAAATCTGCAAAGAGGTTTCATCCGCAAATCCTCCTCACCAGCTGGCGCTGGTTTCTTTTTTGTCACAAAGAAAGATGGCTCTCTCCGCCCCTGTATAGACTATCGCGGTCTTAACAAGGTCACCGTTAAGAACCGCTATCCTTTGCCGCTTATCACGGAGCTATTTGATCGTCTGCGGGGTGCAAGAATTTTTTTCCAAATTGGATCTTCGTGGGGCCTACAACCTTATCCGCATCAGGAAGGGTGACGAGTGGAAGACCGCCTTTAACACCCGTGATGGGCATTTTGAATATCTAGTTATGCCCTTCGGACTTTGTAATGCGCCAGCAGTTTTCCAGGAGTTTGTAAATGATATTTTCCGGGACTTATTGTACAGTTGTGTCGTGGTGTACCTGGACGACATCCTTGTGTATTCTGCCAATCTGGAGTCCCACCAGTCTCATGTACGGGAGGTTCTCAGCCGCCTCAGGACAAACCACCTCTATGCCAAGCTGGAGAAGTGCCACTTTCATCAGAGGAGCCTTCCATTCCTCGGCTACATAATTTCTGATAGGGGTTTGCAAATGGATCCTGCCAAGTTATCTGCGGTTCTTCAGTGGCCACGCCCAGTGGGACTGCGAGCTATACAAAGATTTCTGGGCTTTGCTAATTATTATAGGCAATTTATCCCACACTTCTCATCTCTGGTCGCGCCGATGGTGGCGCTTACGAAAAAAGGTGCTAATCCCCGTGTCTGGCCACCAGCAGCAGAAGAAGCCTTCACGAAATTAAAAACTGCTTTTTCCTCCGCTTCAGTCCTTACCCGACCGGATACTGAAAAGCCGTTCCTGGTGGAGGTTGATGCCTCCTCCGTGGGTGCTGGGGCAGTCCTTACCCAGAAGGGTCCCAGGGGACGAACACTCACTTGTGGTTTCTTCTCCAAAACCTTCTCCTCCGCGGAGAGAAATTATTCCATTGGAGATCGGGAGCTTCTAGCCATCAAGCTGGCTTTGGAAGAGTGGCGTCATCTGCTGGAGGGAGCCCGATTTCCAGTCAGCATTTTCACGGACCACAAAAACCTTCAGTACCTTCAGACGGCTCAGCGTTTGAATCCTCGTCAAGCCCGGTGGTCCCTCTTCTTTTCTCGCTTTGACTTCCGAATCCATTTTCGCCCTGCAGAGAAAAACATCAAGGCTGACGCCTTGTCCCGTGCTTCTGATGTTATGGGGGAGGACTCTGCTCCTAGGCATATTGTTCCTCCAGAGAGACTTGTGCTTGCCGCGCCGGTGGACCTCCGGCAGCTGCCTCCCGGCAAGACTTATGTGCGACCTAATCTCCGAAAGAGGATTCTGACCTGGGGACATTCTTCTCGTGTGGCTGGGCACCCTGGGGTGCAGCGCTCTGTGGCCTTAATTTCCCGATTCTACTGGTGGCCTGATTTGGTCAAGGACGTTCGGGATTTTGTGGGTTCCTGTGCCTCTTGTGCCCGCAACAAGCCTTCACGACTTAAACCTGCTGGTCTTCTGTTGCCGTTACCCGTGCCTACCAGCCCATGGTCTCATGTGGCTATGGACTTTGTTACGGATCTACCGCCATCTTCTGGCAACACCGTTATCTGGGTGGTGACTGACCGCTTTTCGAAGATGTCTCACTTTGTCCCTCTACCAGGTTTGCCTTCTGCTCCACGTCTCGCCAGCCTCTTCTTCCAGCATATTTTCCGGCTTCATGGTCTCCCTCAGCACATCGTCTCAGATCGAGGAGTTCAGTTTGTGTCCAAATTCTGGAGATCTTTGTGCAACCAGTTGCAGGTGAACTTGGACTTCTCTTCTGCCTATCACCCACAGACTAACGGCCAAGTGGAGAGGGTGAATCAGACTCTAGGTTGCTATCTCCGCCATTTCGTCTCTGCCCGACAGGACGACTGGGCATCTCTTCTACCATGGGCGGAGTTCTCTTACAATTCCCTGGACTCCACTTCTGCCGGTTCTGCTCCCTTTTTTATTAACTATGGACTGCATCCTCGGCCTCCTCTTCCGTTACCTACGTCTGCAGATGTTCCTGCTGTGGAGGACCTGGTACGTGATCTGAAAGCCATCTGGGAGCAAGTCCACACCTCATTGCTCCGAGCTACAGCCCAGACCAAGCGTCAAGCAGACAAAAGACGCCGACCATTCCCTGTTTTAGCTCCTGGTGACAAGGTTTGGCTGTCCGCCAAGTATGTTCGGCTGAAGATCCCGAGCTATAAATTGGGACCTCGGTTCTTGGGTCCATTTGAAATTCTCGGCCGCATCAACCCGGTGGCTTACAAGTTGCGTCTGCCTCCCAGCATGCGCATTCCTAATTCTTTCCACGTTTCTCTCCTTAAGCCAGTTATCTTCAACCGCTTCAACCGACAAATTACTCCTCCTCCGGCACCACAAGCTGATTCCACCGATGTCTTCGAGGTGAAAGAGATCCTGGATACTAAGACTGTGAGAGGTAGACGGTTGTTTCTGGTAGACTGGAAAGGATTTGGTCCTGAGGAGAGATCCTGGGAGCCAGAGGATAACATCCTGGACAAGAGCCTGCTCCAACGTTTTCTCAGGCCCAAGAAGAGAGGGAGGCCGAAGGGGGGGGGGGTACTGTCACGGGTGCTCCCGCGATCCCTGTCACGGATCGCGGGCGCATCCGTGCTCCTGCATGTGCCCCCGCTGCTGCCCGGTGTCTCTTACCTCTCCCGGCTCCTGCGCTTCCTCGGACTGCCGTGCGCGCGCGTCCCCGCCTCCTAGGGCGCGCGCGCGGCTCCGGCCGAAAATTTAAAGGGCCAGCGCACCGCTAATTGGTGCACTGGCTGAACACCTCACCTTTAAGAATCTGCCTCTTCCTGTGTTCCTTGCCGGATCTTTGTGCCTCATAGCCTTAGAGAAAGCTTACTAGCGATTATTCCTGCGTTCCTGTGTATTCCTGCGTTCCTGTGTATTCCTGCGTTCCTGTGTATTCCTGCGTTCCTGTGTATTCCTGTGTGTTCCCGCTCCTGAGTCCTGTGTTGCCGTGTTGCTGTGTTCCGTGTGCCTGTGTTCCCGTTCCCACCTGCCTGGACCTCCTGTTGCTGACCCCGGACTTGGACCTGACGTTGCATCTCTGCCGCCTGCCCTGACCCTGTGCCTGGACCTGTCTACGAGATTGTCATCCGCTAAGGTACCTCGACCTCGGCTGCCACCGTGGGCTAGTCACACCTGGGAACGACCTAGTGGTATCCTGCCGCAGCAAGTCCAACCCGCTTTGCGGCGGGCTCTGGTGAATACCAGGTGCCGCTAGGCTCCGGTTCCGGGTGTTGGCTAGTTACATCTCCCGCGGTGGTCCAGAGGATCCACTGATCCTAACACAGTGCAAATGTGTCCTGACATCCACATCCATCTGACGAGCCACCAACTTGAGCCGTCATGGTGAGTCATAAGCAAATGTCCAATGTCTTGGGCTGCTAAGACATGAAGAGAATTCTTATAAACATAATGTGAGAGGGTAATTGGATGTTTCATGAGCTGAAAGCTATCATTTTGGGTTGACCCAGTGAGTCAGAAGTGAACATTCACCCTCAACAATATGTATATATGGCCAATTACATTCTTAGTCCATGCCAAGATGAGAGTTGACCAACTTGGGCTGAGCTGGTGAGTCATGGGCAAACGTTCTACACCCAACCATGTAAAAGGGTAAATTGATTTTAATATGTTTCCAAAATTTAAGAATATCATCTTGGCCTGATCCAATGAGTCCTTCTGGGCAAATGTTTCAGCAAATAATCTTTTAGAGGGACATCCTTCTCAAAAGACACCATCTTGGACCGACACAATGCGGCTCATTTACTAAGGGTCCGAACGCTGCACTTTCATCGGGTTTCCCGAATATTTCCGTTTTGCGCTAAATTGCCCCAGGATTTTGGCGCACATGATCAGATTTTGGCACATCGCCCCTGGCTTTCATGCGACAGGAATCGGGGGCATGGCCGATGGACAACCCGAAGGATTCGGGCAAACCGCAGAATTTAAAAAAAGGTTTTGTGTCGCAAGATCAGCACTTACATGCACCAGGAAGGAGCAGGTGAACTCCGGCAGACCTCAGCACAGCAGCGACACCTGCAGGATCTCGGACCCGAATCCTCATTGGACAACCCACCGCGGGATCGCGACGGGACCGGGTAAGTAAATCTGCCCCAATGAGTATATTCAGACAAACATTTGTCTACAAAAAGATTTATAAGTGATGTGCTTGCTTAAAGACCTCTTGGGCTGACCAGTGGACCAAAAAAGTTCCTACAAACAACCATGAAGTACTACATCCATGTCAAGAGATGCCATCTTGGGCTGTCCTGATGTTAGCCAATGGGTAAATATTTCTAAAAAAAAAAATCCAATATAGATAGCATCTTGGGCTGCCTAACAGTTTTGTGGTAAGTAAGTTGTTTTGGGTTAATAAACCATCTTTGGCCGACCAATGTGTCCTTTTGTCCAACAAACAACAATATAAAGGGACATCTTTGTCATGAAGAACCATCCTGGTCAAATGGCATCTTGGGTGGACTGAGGTTCCTTGGGTCTGACAGATAAATTGATTCTTTATCAAGCCCTTGGCAATAGTACTTAGTAACCTCAATGTTAGGTTGTCTCCTGCTGAACCACTTGGACCCATTCTCGGATTAGAGTCTGAGCCTATCGGAGGTTCCTGAGCTATGGTGGCTCACAGTGGCTCCTCCAGTATGCAGATATGTTTTCCAAGGTGTTAAATGGAAAACAATGCCTCCTTTTGCTACCTTGAATGGCAGCCCCCTTTAACACCAAGTATGACCTACAAGAAGTCTAATACCATGATGTGTGATTAAGCCAAACCAGTATATGTATTCCCGGAGGAACAGACTCCCAACTGTAGACAGCACTGTAGAATATTTCGACCTGGTTGGGTCTCCTCAGTACAGCGTAGGGAACCGGTTTGGCTGTGTGAGAGGCTTGTGACTAGGGTCAGAAGGTAAGAGTTCTCCTTATTAAGAGTTTGCCAATTAAGACCACCTTATAGGTGTGTGGGGACTTAAAGCCATAGATGCTCCACTAGGGAATTCTGGGATATAAGTAAATAAGCTTAAGGAGAACTCTTACCTTCTAACCCTAGTCAATAGCCTCTCAAACAGCCAAACCAGTCCCCCGGTTGTACTGAAGAGACCCAACCAGTCGAAATATTGTACAGTGTTGTCTACAGTTGGGAGTCTGTTCCTTCGGGAATAGATCTACTGGTTTGGCTTAATCCCACATCATGGTATTAGACTTCTTGTAGGTCATACTTGTTGGTAAGAGGGCTGCCTTTCAAGGTAGCAAAAGGAGGCATTGTTTTCCATTTAACACCTTGGGAAATGTATTTACATACTTCCCAGAATTCCCTAGTGGAGCATCAATGGCTTTAAGTCTCCACACGCCTATAAGGTGGCCCTAACCACCTAAGGAAAACTCTAATCCAGTAGCTCCTCCAGAGCAGATAATTCTTCACATGACCACGAGAAAGGGCGATTGTCTCCAACATTACATTGTATATAGTCTACAAGGGGTTCCTATTGGTCTTCCAGCCATCAGGACCTAATGTTGTTAGTAGAATTGACGTATATAATTATCTTTATTATTGCTGACTCGTAGGTGATGTGAGGGAAAAATCAACTAATCAATTTGTCCATTGTGGTCCAGGAACAGAGCAGATCGATTCTCGTTTCTCTTCTCCTGAACTGCATCCTGGGAAGGGGTTAAGACATTTTTGTCCTCCATAAGCAAACTAGTAAAATGTTTTGGCAGACCCGTGTGAGCGTGTGTAGCGTTCAAACACATGCTGAGCCCAGTCCTCTCAACTACAACCAACCCCAGCAGATGGGAGCGGAAGTAGTTTAACCCCACGGATTCCAGAACGTTACTTTTCCCATACCATCGAGGGCCTTTGGGATGGAAGATGTTAAAATCTGGACTTGAGCAAATCTCCAGTTCTCTGTGTGACACACAAGACCCTTTTGCAGTAAATTTATATATTGTTCTGCAGAGCAAACACTGCTGGGAATTGCTTAGAGGAACTGCAATAATTGAACAGCTGTGTCACTGTGGGGTTTGTTCAGTCTCGCTCCGGGCTTGAGAGAGAAGAGAAGGAAGGAGGGGGCCGCGAAAGAGGGGGCATGTTGGATGTGTCCATGTAAGTTTTCTTGGAAGAAGAGCAATCTGGGAAATGAAGGGGTCCTTTCAAGAAGACAATGGTTTTAGCAGAAAGCAGCAGAAGTCCCCGAGCCAGGAGCCATGACCCTTTCTTTCTTCTTCTGTAGATGGTCAAGCTTTGCCGGTCTATAAGGTTGGCTCGCCCCCACAGGCTTTCGGTGTTAACCCTGTCAGCTCAACCAAACCTATGACCTACAAGAACTTAAAGAGGTTCCTCAGAATCCCTGGAAGGGTAGGTTTAGTGGGAAAAAAAAGTACTTACCTCTTGTGACGGCCACCGATACGATCTAGTGGCAGCTCTTAGTCTCCAGGTCCTCTGAAGTCCAATCTGTTGACCAATATTACCGGCATAGTTGAGGTATGAAGGTATTCACTGTGATTTCACATAACCTGCCCTCTCACATGTTTTTTTCCAAAACTTCTTCTGAATAGGTCTCTACCCAGAAAACAAAAAAATTGTGTTTACATCAAAAGTGAAAAGTCAACATATTGGTGTCTTCCAAAATGGCTGCCAACTTCTTTAAAGCGAACCTGTCATCATACATTGACCTAATAAACTAGCAGTATGTTGCCAAGCAGATGACCACCTTCCAGATGATGACCCAGTGTGATGGAATCATTCAGAAAATCAACTTTGAAGTGACAAGTAAATTGCTTTTTGTAAAGTCAAGGAGGTGGAGACTTTAACACTGAAGTCAAGCTCTCTCTTCCTCAGAAAGCCTCCATCTCAGTAATTGATGGTTCTAAATCCAGAGACATCACTAACCAGATCTACTGAAGTCCGATGAACAATCACAGAAGAGGAGGTGTTCAGAGCTCCCCACCTTGACTTCAATATAAAATCTCCTCCTCCTTGACTTTACACGACCAATTTACATCTCACTTCAAAGTTGGTTTTCTGGATGATGCCGTCACATTGGGCCATGAAAGAAACAAAAACTAGAAGGCGTTACGCTACCTCACAATATACTAGCAGTGGTTTATTAGGTCACTTTCTGATGATAGGTTCCCTCTAAGGAATCTTATGCCCATCACAGAGACTCTCCATACATCTATGGGGGGAGAAGTTTATCTGTCATGCAACGTACACATAATACACATGTGTATATAACCAAAGGACATTAAGTAATGCAAATTTTTTGAACACGGCCATTCCTCCAAAATGTTCCTTGACTACAACCTGCTGGACTAAGAGAGAGACGAGAACCCAACTTGTAAAAGCAGGAAATACCTACCCGACCCAGGGAACATTTTACGGTTTTATCTGTGATGATGTATGGACAATGGCAGAAATTTCCTACAATGTCCCATAATTCATAAAGAGATCCTCCCATCCCTACAGGGAGAAGAGATCGGCAGTGTGAGCTGAGGTCGAGTCACTAATCATTTCCCTCACCCGGCCGTGTCCTATTCTGGATGCCCCTTAACAAGGAACATATTGCTGCACTTATTATAATGTATGGCCATAATCCTATAATTTACATCTATTAAGTGTCTCTAGTCCTTCATTCATCGGACCCTGGGGGTCATATATGTAAGTGCAGTGAGTCTTAAATAGCTGCCATTGGATACACCATTTTCAAATATACATATATATGCATTTAAACCATCCAAACCATCTATATAGGGAGGAACATAGCATCCCTGGTGCCTGAAGCGAATATGGAAAGGTTCCCCCCCTAATTATGCTGTGTCTCCTGCCCATGCAGACATCAGTTGTTGGTAAGGCAATGGCTAAGAGATCCTTTCTCTATTTAGGAAGTATTGTAAATGGATTATTTTGAGAGGCATGTCTTGCTTTGTACTGACTGTGCTGCCGATGCTCCCCTCCTCCCACCTGCTGATGCTGCCGCCTGAGGCGGAAGGCTCAACTTGCCTCATTGAATGTGCACCACAAACATCAGGTGTAAAGACATGCTAGTGTAGGTAAGGCAATGGCTAAGAGATTCCGTTCTCTGCTTAGGAAGTATTGTTAATTGATTCTTTTAAGTGCTCCCCTCTCCCCACCTGCTGGTGCTGCCGCCTGAGGCGAAAAGGCTCAAATTGCCTCATTGAATGTGCACCACAAACATCAGGTGTAAAGAGATGCTAGTGTAGGTAAGGCAATGGCTAAGAGATCCGTTCTCTGTTTAGGAAGTATTGTAAATGGATTCTCTTAAGTGCTCCCCTCTCTCCACTCGCTGGTGCTGCCGCCTGAGGCGAAAGGCTCCACTTGCCTCATTGAATGTGCACCACAAACATCAAGTGTAAAGAGATGCTAGTGTAGGTAAGGCAATGGCTAAGAGATCCGTTCTCTGCTTAGGAAGTATTGTAAATTGATTCTTTTAAGTGCTCCTCTCTCCCCACCTGCTGGTGCTGCCGCCTGAGGCGAAAGGCTCAACTTGTCTTATTGAATGTGCACCACAAACATCAGGTGTAAAGAGATGCTAGTGTAGGTAAGGCAATGGCTAAGAGATCCGTTCTCTGCTTTGGAAGTATTGTAAATTGATTCTTTTAAGTGCTCCCCTCTCCCCACCTGCTGGTGCTGCCGCCTGAGGCAAAAGGCTCCACTTGCCTCATTGAATGTGCACCACAAACATCAGATGTAAAGAGATGCTAGTGTAGGTAAGGCAATGGCTAAGAGATCCGTTCTCTGTTTAGGAAGTATTGTAAATTGATTCTTTTAAGTGCTCCCCTCTCCCCACCTGCTGGTGCTGCCGCCTGAGGCGAAAAGGCTCAACTCGTCTCATTGAATGTGCACCACAAACATCAGGTGTAAAGAGATGCTAGTGTAGGTAAGGCAATGGCTAAGAGAACCGTTCTCTGTTTAGTAAGTATTGTAAATGGATTCTCTTAAGTGGTCCCCTCTCTCCACTTGCTGGTGCTGCCGCCTGAGGCGAAAGGCTCAACTTGCCTCATTGAATGTGCACCACAAACATCAGATGTAAAGAGATGCTAGTATAGGTAAGGCAATGGCTAAGAGATCCGTTCTCTGTTTAGGAAGTATTGTAAATGGATTCTCTTAAGTGCTTCCCTCTCTCCACCCACTGGTGCTGCCGCCTGAGGCGAAAGGCTCCACTTGCCTCATTGAATGTGCACCACAAACATCAGATGTAAAGAGATGCTAGTGTAGGTGAGGCAATGGCTAAGAGAACCGTTCTCTGTTTAGTAAGTATTGGAAATGGATTCTTGTACGTGGCATATCTTGCTTTGTAGTGGCTGACTGTACTTCTGGTGCTCCCCCCTATCCACCTGGTGGTGCTGCCACCTTAGGCAAGAGGCTCAACTCGCCTCATGGAATTTGCACCCCTGATAAAACCCATTAAATTGGCTTTGCATTTAATACACGATGATTGTCGGAGAGATGTGTAATCCTACTTGTAAAAAATAGATTTATATTTTTGAATTATAGCTTCCAAATTGTGATGGGATATGTCCTCACACTGCTGTGCTCTGTGCATTGCCTGGTGAGTTCTCCAACCTGGATCCTGCTAAATACTTTACTGAGAGCAAAGGAGAGGGCCTAGTTATCTCGAATATGGTCTTTCAAAGTCCTGCTGCTACTAACAACATACACAAAGCTATTATTACCCATCGCTCCAGGACCCGACTCTGGCTGCGGTACTGCAAGGTCACACCTGCCGATACATTTCCTTTAAGGTCGTCTTTACCTTTAAATGAATCCTGAGATTGGCTCTGCTGAGTAGAATCCACATGCTACCCCCTGCATATCTCAGAAAATCATCACAATCCTTGGAAGGCGACCAAGGACGAGGCCCGGAATAGTGTGCAGGAGTCTGGGCTTAATGCAACTCACGTTAACCTGTGATTTTGCAATCAGATGTTCTCCTGCGCGGCGTGCGGTGGGCACAGCCCCTGGGACGGGAGCGCAGGAAGAGATGCGCATTTTATGGATCCGCACAAAAATTCTAAAAAAAAAAACCTAGAACTTTTTTTCGTGAGAGGATAAAGTGAGGTAGGGAGGAGATGAAAGAAGCTCCTAATTAACTCCGCGTGCGCCACTAAGCCACTTCTAAAATATCTCCCGTTCTCCAGACTGGCAGGTAGAAAATGACAGGTTACTGCCGAATCCGAAATAGAAAATTTTACAGGATTATACAAAAAAAAAAAAAAAAGTTGACTTGCTCCCAACCCACGCAAAAAGATATAAATACGCATGTTTATAAGTGGTGCGTTTAGAGAAGGACGGGTACAATGCCCCCCTCTGCCGAGGGACGGCAATTATACCACCAGCAGGAATCCATTGGGGGGGCAGGTGTATTTTTGGATGTTTTTGTTATTCGAGATATCCCCCTTCAGGAAATTCGAAATTGGCCCTCATCTTCTGCTTCTTCCTTACACGAGGTTCTCAAAATTTAAGACAATTGGTAAAGAGTCATGATGGAGCTTGGTGGTTGTCTTCTCCTAGGTGGATCTTCCTTGTGATCTCAGATCATGAATCCTCTACTTTCCCATTTTCATGGCTTGGGAAGTCCTCATCTTTATCAAGAGGTCCTCACCAGGGACAGATTAAGACTGCCATGAGTCCTGGGCTGATTTTTGTAAATGGTTAGATTAGAACTTAGACCATATCTAAAAATGGTTAGATATAACAACTTAGAGCTAGAATATAGCTTAGATAAAGTACCAGAACCAAGCTCGAATCATTGATAAAAACTGAGGAAGAGGAGGTCCACCTCAATGATGCAGTTTAAGGAACCTTTGAGGACTTTTCGAAGGTCTTCTACATAAATGTGTGTCAGGGGCTGGAATTGTGGGACTGAGGACCCGTGGTGTTTGGCATGGATGACCATGGACCCTGGGTGGTTGTTCGTACTGCCCATATCTGATCCACTACTGGTCCTCCAGATGTAGAATTTCTGATTTTGGTCCTAATTTTCTTGCACATTGAATGTTCAGTAGTATATGGACCACTTATTCCGGCGCAGGATTTGAGGACCCCTTTAAACATTTTTTCTTCCTAGACTTATCAGTATGAAATGGTAGGATTTTGGATATTGAAGGTTTAAGATGTTTACCATCTGCTCTCCATAAAATAGGACAATAGGGACCTTCACAGTCAGCTTAGTCCAGGGGCGGAGGACAGAGTCTAAACAACAGCTCTGTCTTCTAAATAGTGGCCATCATGTGCTACTGCAGATGAGCTCCAACATTTGGGACCCTCACTGATATGATGGCTCCTTTAGGTTGGGCGCCTCTGATTGGTAGGGTTAGTTAGGCTTTTAATAACAAACTAAAATATCCTAAATTTCCTAAAATAATAATGAAGGTGAATGGGGAGGGACGTGACCCAGTAGACTGTGTCAGAAGGAGGCAGCAATGGTCTTAGTTTAGCAGAACCAATGTTTCCAGGAAACCCCTTTAAGACACACTTATTATTGGAGTAGGCCTGCTCCTTTAAGAGAGGGCTCTGCCTGACAATGGAGCTGTAGATGTTAAGCAGCAATTAGGAAGGTGAGGGAAGAGATAAGAGCTGGCAGGTCTTCATCAGTGATTAGTGGGTGGCAGGTATAAACGGGGATTAGCGCGTCCTTCCGTTTGATGTCTCGGGACACACACAGAGGAAGATGAATATGAATGGAGGATGAGTCCTGCTCTGTGAGATTTCCACTCTTAAGCTGCCACAGACACAAAGGATTTGACCCAGATGTGACCAAAATTACGGAGATTGTCAATGCTGCAATTATAGTGATGTGACCAAGAAAAAGGAAGAGGTCAAAATATTTTTACATATTTTAATTGGTCATAAATACAATAGTCATATTACATTACTGATCCTAAGTTACATCCTGTATTATACTCCAGAGCTGCACTCACTATTCTGCTGCTGGTGCAGTCACTGTGTACATACATGACATTACTTATCCTGTACTGATCCTGAGTTACATCCTGTATTATACTCCAGAGCTGCACTCACTATTCTGCTGCTGGTGCAGTCACTGTGTACATACATGACATTACTTATCCTGTACTGATCCTGAGTTACATCCTGTATTATACTCCAGAGCTGCACTCACTATTCTGCTGCTGGTGCAGTCACTGTGTACATACATGACATTACTTATCCTGTACTGATCCTGAGTTACATCCTGTATTATACTCCAGAGCGGCACTCACTATTCTGCTGCTGGTGCAGTCACTGTGTACATCCATGACATTACTTATCCTGTACTGATCCTGAGTTACATCCTGTATTATACTCCAGAGCTGCACTCACTATTCTGCTGCTGGTGCAGTCACTGTGTACATACATGACATTACTTATCCTGTACTGATCCTGAGTTACATCCTGTATTATACTCCAGAGCTGCACTCACTATTCTGCTGCTGGTGCAGTCACTGTGTACATACATGACATTACTTATCCTGTACTGATCCTGAGTTACATCCTGTATTATACCCCAGAGCTGCACTCACTATTCTGCTGCTGGTGCAGTCACTGTGTACATACATGACATTACTTATCCTGTACTGATCCTGAGTTACATCCTGTATTATACCCAGAGCTGCACTCACTATCTGCTGCTGGTGCAGTCACTGTGTACATCCATGACATTACGTATCCTGTACTGATCCTGAGTTACATCTGCAACATCCCCCACTGGGGCCTAGCCTTTTCTCGGGGCCTGGAGTCAGCCGGGGCCCGCAGTACCTGAGTGGCTGGCGGTTGCGGCCTAGGCACGCTAGTGTCACGGTGCTTGGTATGGGGAACCGGAGGGCTGTCCTACAGCCTGGCAGGTCTCCAGCAGGGTGGTGTTGGCAAGAAATGATGAGGGAGAGGCTGCTATAGCGGATCTCCCTGGGGCAACCCTTCGGTGTCTAGAGTATAAGTCTCTGTGTAGTGGACAGGGTGCCTGTGATGATGGCAGCTGTAGTAGCAGGGACCAGACGGAGGCAGAGGTTGAACAAAAACAACTTACAGTTCTTTATTGGAACCGACAGGAACCGCAGGAACGTGCCTTAACAGAGTAGTGGAGTACTGAGATGCAGTTGGAGGGAGCCACAGGATGTAGAGCGCCAGCCTGGATGCAGAGGGCAGGCTGGGAGGTAGCTGTGTCCTAATAGGATGCTTCAGCTTGTCCTGGAGTGCTTCAGGTATCACCCTTGAAGGTAGGATGATACCCCTTTCCTCACTAACTCTTAGCTATTAGTTCCACTCTTCAGGCAGGGGCTAGGCTCTTCCTGCTCTGGTCTGGTATGCTAGCTGTATAGAGTTTAGACTGGAGTTACTCCAGTCTGCTTCTGCAGACTCCTAAGTCTGGCTAGAACTGGTCTCTTCTCCCTCCAGGGAGAGACTAACCTCTCCTGGAAGTTTCCTGACAGGGTCTTGTAACTCCCCTGGTCAGGTGGTGGCTACTCCTCCAATTACATCTCAGCTTACATCTTAGCTCACAGAGACAAAGTATAACATGATGGCTGACACATCTTACATCAGACAAAACACTTAACTCTTGCCTTGCCAGGCAGGATCTACTACTGCAGTGTTCCCCTGTGTCCTATAAGGACTATGTAGTGTGATGTAGTGACATGCTGTGGGACGTATTCGCAACCACTCCTCCGCCTTGCATCGGCGAGGGTGTTGCATACCCCCGGGGCAATTGAAAGAGCCGCCCTCGGCTCGACTACAGACTGATTGGGGTGCAGAGGTTGATAGGGGCACTTCTATGAAGTGCAGGCTACATGATCTGTAGGGACAAACCGCCCATGGTCCTGGAGACAGGCACCTGGGTTGGTGTCGGACTAAGACAAGGACATGTAAATACAAAGTATGACAGTTGGTCGCTACCGCCATTAAACCAAACTGTACAGTAGGAAAGGTGTCGTGTCATGTACTGTAATCCACTCCTTGCACCGGGGCCTGTATATTTGTTATGTAAACACTTCTTCCCTGGCGACAAATATATAGTGTGTATATGCATTACATTGGCATATGTGACACAATTAAACATTATACAAATGTATAAGTACCTGCCGACTGACATTCTTACCCTTGTATGAGTGGCATCCAGGTGCTATCTCTGTAACACCCCCGGTCCCCTAAAGACCCGCAGTTTACGGACTACCCCCACGTGCAAACCTCGGTTTGAGGGATAAGGTAGCGGTCAGGGTTTTACATAGAGACGATCCGACACAGTCACACTACAATCTGAAAAGCCTATCAAAGGTTAGTGCAAACTACTGGCATAAATTGACAGTGTGCAAACATTTTGTAAACTCACATTGGCTTAGGAGCCCAATGGGTACACATCTTGAACGTTACAAACGTTACATAGGTAGGCTACTCAGGGTAGCAGAATAAAATGTCTCTTTACCTGAAAAGGAAAAGGCATAAAAGTGCAGGCATAATGTCCATACCTAAAAGGAAGGCATTAAGTGCAATATAAGAAGTCAATAGCAATTTTCCCTGGTAGTATCTGGCAAAAGTCTCACAGAAGGTCTCTAATGACAAAGTCCATCTTCTGGGTACAGCCCTTGAGGTGGGGAAAAGTGCAATAAAGATGCAAAGGGTCTCCTCTAGGTGTAGAGGAACAGAGTCCTTTGGTAGGAATCTCTACTGTGGCAGAGGAAGGGTGCTATCATAGCACATGACAGTGGAAAATCTCTTGACTGAGATAAATAAGGGTGAGAGTCTCAGGACAGTTTCTGGCTCTATAGGGTAGGGGCAGAAATAAATATTTACAATGGACACAGTACCTGGAGAGGGCTACAGCCCTTCAGGGGTTAGTCAGATGCATCTTCGCTGGGTTCAGCAGGGACAGGATCCAAAGTCAGTACGGAATCCTGTCCATCCTCAGCGGTGGTAGGAGCCGGCTGGGGACACCCGGTGGCAGTGGCAGGCACTGCAGGTTCAACAGCAGCCTCCGGACCTTCAGGGGGAGGAGCGCTGTCGCCCGGGGTGTCGGCTGTTCCAGCCGGGGGCTCAACAGAGCCAGGGACCACGGGGGGTCCAGAAAGAAATAAATGGAATCCTGCGGCAGCGCCGCGGCTCCCTCCAGCTCCGATTCTTCTGGGGCCAGGTCGTCACCCCACTGGTAACCGGCACATGGAGATGAGGGTCTTGTTGGAGCCTCCGGATAAGGCTCACCAACCGGGGTATCCTCTCCCACAGAGGAACTGCGGGATCTGGCAACGCTCCCTGCAGGGGAGACGGTGGGGGTGGCGCCTTGGATCATGCCCGGCCCATGAATAGCAATGGGGCCTGTACTCACGATCACCGTGGATGGAGCATTCACGTGGGTCACCGCCCGGGGACTCGCAGCCGAGGAAGAAGAGGTATTCGGAGACTCCGGCCACTCGTCGTCCTCATACAGCTCATCGCACGATGGGTAGCGGTCCTCATCGGAGTCTGGGATCCGGATCACGCCAGCTGCCCACGGCCCTCGAGGTCCCTCCTGCAGGGAAAATTCGATGCACTCCCCCGGTCTCAGATTGTGGAGTCTCTCCGGCAAGTCAGGCCTTTTGACGGACCGGCGGGGAATAAATACCTCCCGTCCGGTATAGTCCTGAGTGGCAAAGCCATAGCCACGCTGCCGGTCGAAGTACCGGACCATGCCGGTGGTGTGGTTCTGCGGCTGGCCATGCAGCGCTGGGCCTCCTTCTCCCGGCGTCGCTGTTCCGAGACAGCGTCTCGGAGTTGCCGGCGGAGGGCCTCACCTTGACCTCGAGGCTGCGGAGGTGCCAGTGCTGGGGTAGGTCGCTCCGGTGTAGGCTCGGGTTTCACAGCTTGTCGGGCAGGTGCCGGAACTGGAGCAGGAGCAGCCGGAGGATCAGGAACCACCACAGCGGGGCTGGCAGGCTGGTCGGCAGGAGCAGTAGGCCTCGGTTTAGGTGGCACAGCAGCAGTAGGCCCAGGCGCTGGCTCGACAGGAGTCGGGGCCTCCCCACATGGCGCCTCCACGTGGGCCCGCGGCACCAGTATGGTAGCCGGGAGAGGCACTAGGAACCGCCCGGGGGGTACTTGGCGCTCCGTCACCGTCTGGAGGTACGTCCTCGTGACGAAAGCTCGGGTCAGTCCTCGATGCAGCCGGTGCCCAGCGAAGGGCCTCCGACCGGCTGAGCAGAGACCACAATCATGGTCTCCAGAACTTCCAGGAACTCCGGTTGTTCCACAGAGGGGATTGGCCGAGGACCCCACATGGTGTTGACCTCACTGTACAAGATCCACACGAGTTCTGGCGTTTCGTTGAGGCGGGGCAGGAAGTCCGCCTCGTGCCAGAGGGAGGAGTCCAAGTCCTTCCCGCCAAGAGCTGTGGCGGGCTCTATTTATTTCTGCGCCACAGGAGGCGGGGTTCGCGCCATTCGCGCGTGGGTGGAGCTTGGTGTGTCATCTGGGTTTCCAGCCAGTGAAGGTTTTGGCGGGCTGGAATTACTTGCTGCGCCACAGCCTCTGAGGTAAAATCTTCAGGCGCGGCAGCGCCGGATGTAGCAGAGCTGACACAGTTCTTTGCAGGGTTTAACCTCTTGAGTGCTGGAGCAGTGCTCGACAGCACGTGGCAGCAGTAATACAGTTCAATGCAGAAACACACAATCACTTGGGGCCTAAACTCGAATGGCAGCAGGGTTAGGCAGCACAGTCTTTTCAATAAAGGATAGTCTTTAGTGCCAGAATAAGGCACAGAAGTATAAATCCTGTCCGTGACGCCACTTGCAACATCCCCCACCGGAGCCTAGCCTTTTCTCGGGGCCTGGAGTCAGCCGGGGCCTGAGTCACGCAGTACCTGAGTGGCTGGCGGTTGCGGCCTAGGCACGCTAGTGTCACGGTGCTTGGTATGGGGAACCGGAGGGCTGTCCTACAGCCTGGCAGGTCTCCAGCAGGGTGGTGTTGGCAAGAAATGATGAGGGAGAGGCTGCTATAGCGGATCTCCCTGGGGCAACCCTTCGGTGTCTAGAGTATAAGTCTCTGTGTAGTGGACAGGGTGCCTGTGATGATGGCAGCTGTAGTAGCAGGGACCAGACGGAGGCAGAGGTTGAACAAAAACAACTTACAGTTCTTTATTGGAACCGACAGGAACCGCAGGAACGTGCCTTAACAGAGTAGTGGAGTACTGAGATGCAGTTGGAGGGAGCCACAGGATGTAGAGCGCCAGCCTGGATGCAGAGGGCTGCTGGTGCAGTCACTGTGTACATACATGACATTACTTATCCTGTACTGATCCTGAGTTACATCCTGTATTATATTCCAGAGCTGCACTCACTATTCTGCTGCTGGTGCAGTTACTGTGTACATAAATGACATTACTTATCCTGTACTGATCCTGAGTTACATCCTGTATTATACCCAGAGCTGCACTCACTATTCTGCTGGTGCAGTCACTGTGTACATACATGACATTACTTATCCTGTACTGATCCTGAGTTACATCCTGTATTATACCCAGAGCTGCACTCACTATCTGCTGCTGGTGCAATCACTGTGTACATACATGACATTACTTATCCTGTACTGATCCTGAGTTACATCCTGTATTATATTCCAGAGCTGCACTCACTATTCTGCTGCTGGTGCAGTCACTGTGTACATACATGACATTACTTATCCGGTACTGATCCTGAGTTACATCATGTATTATACCCCAGAGCTGCACTCACTATTCTGCTGCTGGTGCAGTCACTGTGTACATACATGACATTACTTATCCTGTACTGATCCTGAGTTACATCCTGTATTATACTCCAGAGCGGCACTCACTATTCTGCTGCTGGTGCAGTCACTGTGTACATACATGACATTACTTATCCTGTACTGATCCTGAGTTACATCCAGTATTATATCCCAGAGCTGCACTCACTATTCTGCTGCTGGAATGTCTCCACTTGGTGTGAGTGTGCAGTATAAGATGGAGTCGTTCTGTAAAGTACATTAACTGTCTTGTCATGTTCTTAGATTTATCTTTCCAAAAAGATTTACGTAGATGCTGATACGGTTTCGGTAGACTTGGACTAGGCGAGTCCTTAAAGTGGTTGTAGGGCCCGTAGTGTTGGGGGTGCTGGTAAGTTTGACAATAACCTATTGGTAGGTTGAGTATCGGTTCAAAACTTCTAGAAAACTTGATAACGTTACCCTTACTGTGGGAGGAGCTTTACAAGCGTTGGCTCCTTCTCTCCGGGATGGGCGGAGCTAATAATGATTGGTGGCCTCAGACGGCTTAGGTTCATTATAAAGATTTCAAATTGACACATATTCACCCTACAGGTAAAAGAAGAAGGCCCCACTGTATAACTGCAACAGTTTTACACGGAACATCCGGAACATTCCGTAATAGAATGCGAGAACCACAGTGCATACTGACACACATCAGACTGAATAGAGCGGCACAAGACCATACACAACCACTCATGGAGCACTCAGGTAGAAATCATCTAGTGAGCACATGATGAGGAGCCACGTGCCACCAGATGTTTCCACCGTTGGCCGCTACAGAAGTACAACACTCGGATCAGGTCACATAACGTGTGGCGGAAAACAATTGTGATTTGTAATAACCTCCTTAGTAGGTGGGGGGAAGAGCTGAGGACCCCCGTGTGCCCTTAATACACATTTTATCTCCAAGAACAGTGTCGGAGAACGCAGGGGGGGGGGGGAGAGAAAGTAGGGCACAGCTGGGTGGGGGGTGCTGAATTGAAAATCTAAATCTAATGTGCCGTAGATACATCCGCCATTCACACCTCGCTATGGAGGCAGAGGCACATCAACTCACCGTTACACCTCCAGTCTCAGAGACGACTCATGTTTCAGACACCGGTGACCCCAACCAACACCCCAAACCGAGGGTCTGCAAAGAAGAAAACGTGAAAGTCATAGAACTAAACTTTAATGTACATCATGTGACCTTTATGTATTGGAAATTTGTATATGAACCCCCCCTCCCCAGCGACTACAGAGCACCTGCACCGCCCCAACAGCTTTGTAATACTATAGGACCCCATCCCGTCTCAGTAACTTTATAACAGCGGTCCCCAACCACCGGACCGTGCCCAAAGAGATTCCGCAACAAAAAAATAACTCTATACTCACCTCCGTCTTCTTCTTCCTGAGGCCCCGTCTTCTCCCCTTCCACACCACCCCAGTGTCTCTGTGATTCTACATGACCCCAAACCACCCCAATGACTCTACAGGACAACCACACCCCCACAAAAACTCTGTGACTCTACCTGATACCACACCACCTTGGTTACTCTACAAGACCCTCAAACCAATGCAATGACAGAAGAGGATCTTACTTCAAAAATATATACATCATCTTCTTTCCATAGAATGACCGATTAGAGAAGTTCTACTCTCTACAATCAAAGATTTATTATAATATACTACTAGGTATCCAAATATCTCAGCCACCTCCAAGGATCCTGATATAAATGGGTCAACTGGGAAGAAGTCAAGAGCTTCTTTGACTTTTCTTGGAAATATCTAACGCAGAACCCTGTGTTTACTCCATGGAATTCATCTGTGACCATCACCATTAATGTATATGGACAATGAGGAATCGATGTATGGCTGAGAGATCCTTCTAATCTACGTCTCCAAACCCCTGGAGATGTCTACAGATCTGAGGCCAGGGACTAGGCTGGCAATGGAGATGATTATGGACAGGGGAAGGGGTTAAATCCTAACGTTGACTCGTTTATGACCATTAAGCTAATTGCTGGTGTCAATGTCCAGTAATCTCCCCCCAGAGACCTGGATACATCCGATCTGATGACACCAGACGTATCGATCAGAAGCCACGGATTCCGGAGGAAATCGCGCTAAACATTCCCAGTGTCCAGTGTGATTACCTGGAGGAGGGCGGTAATTGGCTCATCTGGATTTTTATGACATTTAAAGGGGAATTACGATACATGGATTCCTGGAACCTTTACTCTACCCTTAAAGGGGAAGTCCACTATAATGTTGGACCTAGTAACCCCTTCAAAGGACCTTCACGTTCTACTCTAAGCTTCTAAATCTCTAGTACTTGAGGAGATTTAAGAATGTCTTTCTGCCTTAATTAATAGGACCTCTTCTTAAAGGGGTATTCTGAGCATTTTATTTGTTAAAAGCTTGTGGTCCCACCTCACTAAACATTGTTCACTAGCCTCAGCGGTAACCTACAGTTCATGACTTCCCAGGGTAATGAGAAGCTTTAGGACCAGACCCCTGGTAATGGATGAGACCCAGTAATGGACATGTTCTCATCCGTAATAATGGATGCATCATCATCACTTCCAGTCCATGGCAGGAATGGGAGGTCCTTTAGCAGATAAGTTTCTTTACCCCCTCATATAAATGTTGAAAAACCTAAAGTAGGGGGTGGACTTCCCCTTTAAGAGGAGGTCTTATTAGCCACATTTTCAAGCCGTACTCTAGAAGTCATCTGATAACTTGTCATTCTAGAAGAAAATAGTAGGTCTCTAAAGTGCCACTAAAAGAAGAGAAACAGATTTGGGAAAAATCTGACCTTTAAAGAGAATGGGGGTCATTTACTAAGGGCCCGAACCGTTTTTTTTCGACGTGTTTCACGTAAATTACCGATTTGCGCCGAATTGCCCCGGGTTTTTGGCGCACACGATCCGTGTAACGAAAATCAGGGGGCGTGGCTGTCGGAAAACCCGACGGATTCCGAAAAACTGCAGAATTTTAAATAAAAATGTGTCGCTTGACACGCACTTACCTGCACCCAGGATAGTTTGGTGTACTCCAGTGCACTCCGACTGAGCGGCACCTGGTGGACTACCTTAGTGAATCGTCAGAAGACCCGAATCAGCGTCGGAGAACCCACCGCTGGATCGCGACAGGACCGGGTAAGTAAATCTGCCCCAATGTGTCACTACACATATCTTATGTGATTGCCGCTGTGTCCCTGATATATTTAATGTAATTATTTAACAAATCTGCCCACCCAATCAAAAGATACAGCTCCTGAAAGTTTATATTATCAAGGGGCTGGTAACACACAGAACCACACCCCCAGAGCAATTTGCAGGGTACCACCCCCTTGGTTTAGGTTACCGCCCCCTTGGTTTATATGAGCTACTTCACTTATAGATTTCTGGCGGCCATTTCTTTTGAAAGGGTGGGCGTATTGTAAAAACATGATGCCATATTGATCAGGGGAACAGTGCAAACCACAAGAGGTAGGTCATCCAGCAATTTGTACTTGGTGACAGTCCCCTTTAAATATGAATAAAGCGCCCAATTTACGTCACATATACAAGACCACACCTAATAAACATAACAGGCAGGTTATATAGAGGGGGGGGAACATTGGATCTGTGTTCAGGATGGATGATACCATGTAATGTGTATAGCGGGCGGGGGCCCCCTTTATCCTCTGTTAGAAGTTATTAGAAAGTGACTTTTGAGTCTTCCCATGACCAGCACTTGTTCCACACAGACACAAGACCCTCTTTAGATAGAAGGTGCCCACCCACATATGTGACCAAACCCAGAATGGAGTCACTGGGAAAGTGAAAAGACTGTAGTATGTGAGTGACACAGGAGAGGTCAGGGGTCATGGCGGGTCAGTGGCACTATAGAGGAGAGACTACTGTGTGCAGGGCGGTGACAGCTTTACAAGTCCCCACCAGATTTATAGATGTGTAATAATATAAGAGAAGACATTAGCGGGGCCTCTCTCCTTCTCCTACAACAATTATATCATGTGTGATACAGTCTGCTGAGCTGTGTATCTAATCCTATCCTGTGTGATACAGTACGCTGTGCTGTGTATCTAATCCTATCCTGTGTGATAGTCTGCTGACTGTGTATCTAATCCTATCCTGTGTGATACAGTCTGCTGACTGTGTATCTAATCCTATCCTGTGTGATACAGTCTGCTGAGCTGTGTATCTAATCCTATCCTGTGTGATACAGTCTGCTGAGCTGTGTATCTAATCCTATCCTGTGTGATACAGTCTGCTGAGCTGTGTATCTAATCCTATCCTGTGTGATAGTCTGCTGACTGTGTATCTAATCCTATCCTGTGTGATACAGTCTGCTGACTGTGTATCTAATCCTATCCTGTGTGATACAGTCTGCTGAGCTGTGTATCTAATCCTATCCTGTGTGATACAGTCTGCTGAGCTGTGTATCTAATCCTATCCTGTGTGATACAGTCTGCTGAGCTGTGTATCTAATCCTATCCTGTGTGATAGTCTGCTGAGCTGTGTATCTAATCCTCTCCTGTGTGATAAAGTCTGCTGAGCTGTGTATCTAATCCTATCCTGTGTGATACAGTCTGCTGAGCTGTGTATCTAATCCTCTCCTGTGTGATAAAGTCTGCTGAGCTGTGTATCTAATCCTATCCTGTGTGATACAGTCTGCTGAGCTGTGTATCTAATCCTATCCTGTGTGATACTGTGTGCTGAGCTGTGTATCTAATCCTGTCATGTGTGATACTGTCTGCTGAGCTGTGTATCTAATCATATCCTGTGTGATACTGCTGAGCTGTGTATCTAATCCTATCCTGTGTGATACAGTCTGCTGAGCTGTGTATCTAATCCTATCCTGTGTGATACTGTCTGCTGAGCCGTGTATCTAATCCTATCCTGTGTGATACAGTCTGCTGAGCTGTGTATCTAATCCTATCCTGCGTGATACTGTCTGCTGAGCTGTGTAGCTAATCCTATCATGTGTGATACTGACTGCTGAGCTGTGTATCTAATCCTCTCCTGTGTGATACTGTCTGCTGAGCCGTGTATCTAATACTCTCCTGTGTGATACTGTCTGCTGAGCCGTGTATCTAATCCTCTCCTGTGTGATACTGTCTGCTGAGCCGTGTATCTAATCCTATCCTGTGTGATACTGACTGCTGAGCTGTGTATCTAATCCTATCCTGTGTGATACTGACTGCTGAGCCGTGTATCTAATCCTATCCTGTGTGATACTGACTGCTGAGCTGTGTATCTAGGCCTACCACGTATTATACAGCTTGAGGCACTTTTGGGGAGTATCTGAACGTGCGATACGGCAGATGTGATAAAAAGACATGAAATCGTAAAACACATAATAAAATCTTCCGTCCATGTACAAATATGCAGAGAATCTGATTGCACCTTCAGGACCTTAGAAGGAGATGAGAAGACTCCATCACATTGTACATACACATGTAATAAGATGGAAGTGAGGCCTACACTACAAATATAACCAGGAGCCATAGAAACGGAAGACATGGTCCATGGCAACCAATCAGATAACAGCTTTCATGTAGTCAGGGTATATAATATATTGACAGCAGTGATCTGATTGGCTGCTGTGGTTAACCCAGTATTGCCTGGTGTGTCATAGTACATTTTACCATCTGGATAAACTTTGTAGTTTCAGGATTTTCCCATTTATGAGTTGGACGATTCCTGAACTCTAATGACAAAACAATCCAGGTGATCACATGTCCGCACATGCGTGTTATACTCATTACTAAGAACGTCCGCTCTGTGCTCCGATTCTTAAAGGGCAACTCCACCCTCAGCTTTGTGTATGTTAGTTCCTTAGTTACCTCCCTTTTATTCATTTTAAAACTGTAATTTAGCATCTCTGAAATTGTTGAGGAGGATAGGGGGGTGTACCTTCAGAAGAAGTCCAGGTAAATTGAAATATTGTAATTCCAGAACTCTCCACTAGAGCGGGAACATTAGGCTGAGGGTTCCTGTGTCCTGCAGCTCAGTTGTAAGCTTTTGCTGTGTAGACTGGAAGCTGATTACGGAGTCATCACATCATCATTAGTGAGTTTTAGAGTTTGCAGGCCTAAGAGAGCCATAGATTTTGGATGCCCTCTGACACCACCATACACAGGTACATACCTTCCAACTTTAGGGAAATTGAAAATTTTCAGGTGCCTTTCCTTGTCCTTACCCCCACTTTTTGGCACCTGCATGGTATAATGCCCCCTTCCTTTGCACTGCCTCCCATACTGTGTGATGCCCCATTCTGATATGCCCCACACAATTTAATGCCACCTGTAGTTCTCCGTAAAATTCACCCATCAACAAGAATTTCCAGCTTCCTTTAGCCCCCCACTTATAATACCACCTTTCTCTAGCCTCCTTTTAATGTCCCACACCTTTAGCACCCAACTTTATATCTCATTTTTGTGATTATTATGCCCCTTTCTGTTTCCTCCTGCCCTCTGCACAAAAGAAAAATTATTCCGCACTCAGCTTTTCCTGTTTCCCTGCAGCACATTTCTGCAGCTGCTGTGTGCAGCAGAAGAGGCTCAACAGAGGAGCTGGAGCTGCTTCACTATCGCAATAAACATCTCTGATCTGTCTCATGCCTTTTTTCTATGTGTCAGATACTAGTAAATGTTCGGAAGGTAAATGAAAGTGCATATAACCCTGTACCCTGATAATCTAAGCACAGTGTCAGCACACAGCATCTCACAGCAATAGAGGGATCATGAAGTGTCTGCTCAGAGAGTCCCGGCTCACCCTCTGGAATCTTACACTGACATAGGAGTTAAAACAGCCATAAAACTGAGTAACATTGCAAAATAAGGGGTTAAAATTTTGCTTTATTGTGTAACCATCACTAGGGGATTCAAATTTGAGAACTTTCTTTCATGGGCAAACCCCTTTCAATCTAGCGGATCGGATAGATTTGGGGGAGAGTTGGAGGACCCTATGGTAATAGGAGGGTCTCTATCTCCTGAGGATGATGCGACAGACCTGAGGGGCAGCCTCGCCAGGCCATGCTCCAGTATTGCAGGACCCTGTCTACCTCCTATATATAGGTGAGGTAAGAGAGGGTGACCCCAAACCGGCAACCCCACCCCCAGGGGAGACCCTTCTCTTGTCTGTGTCCTCCCTCTGGCACTTTGTACATCATCCTGTTTTCAGGGTGGCCGCTACCGAGCCTCGTTGTCATGGAAATGGCCTTAATTCCTTCTTCCCATTAAAGAAACATAAAAGGAGAAAAGTTTTTCAGAGAAACTTCACAACCGACCTGTCGGAGGTCAGTAACCTGCTGGCTGAATAACCGCAGCGGGCACAGGCCTGGCAGTCACTGACTACTGAAGAGGGAAATTCATTACACAGGAGGATGTACAGTACAATCCCAACATTCAGATATTCCAGGTTATTGGATAATTCCAGTCCCCTAGTAGCTATAGAATTTGCTACCGAAACTGTTACTGACGTCCACAGCCCCCCATAACACAGACACCCACAGCCGCCCCATAACACAGACACCCACAGCCCCCCATAACACAGACACCCACAGCCGCCCCATAACACAGACACCCACAGCCGCCCCATAACAGACACCCACAGCCCCCCATAACACAGACACCCACAGCCCCCCCATAACACAGACACCCACAGCCCCCCCATAACACAGACACCCACAGCCCCCCCATAACACAGACACCCACAGCCCCCCATAACACAGACACCCACAGCCCCCCCATAACACAGACACCCACAGCCCCCCCATAACACAGACACCCACAGCCGCCCCATAACACTGACGCCCACAGCCGCCCCATAACACTGACGCCCACAGCCGCCCCATAACACTGACGCCCACAGCCGCCCCATAACACTGACGCCCACAGCCGCCCCATAACACTGACGCCCACAGCCGCCCCATAACACTGACGCCCACAGCCGTCCCATAACACTGACGCCCACAGCCGCCCCATAACACTGACGCCCACAGCCGCCCCATAACACTGACGCCCACAGCCGCCCCATAACACTGACGCCCACAGCCGCCCCATAACACTGACGCCCACAGCCGCCCCATAACACTGACGCCCACAGCCGCCCCATAACACTGACGCCCACAGCCGCCCCATAACACTGACGCCCACAGCCGCCCCATAACACTGACGCCCACAGCCGCCCCATAACACTGACGCCCACAGCCGCCCCATAACACTGACAGCTTCTACTACTGATATTGTTTGTTCTGTTGTGTAGAGTTGGGTCAGTACTATTACTCCTTGGCTTGGCACATGAGTACTTGGCACATGTCAGGGTCTTCACTCCTGTTGTTTGGCAGTTGTGACCAGGACTGGTGTCATGACCACAAGATTGAGGACTACATGTACGGTCTACGGTTAGGTCTGAGTCCAAAAGTAAACAACCTCCCGACCGGGCCCCCCCCCCCCTTCTCCTGCAGCATCTCCAAATGTGAACTAAGGTTTTGTGTTGATTACTACACAGCTTTATTTATATTGCTCAATCAGCAGCAAACACGGACCATGTGTGGGCCGCAGATATTACACGGCTCATGTACTTACCTCAGGAGACCTGTCCCCTTCCTCCATATTTACAACAACAACCTCTGCGGGGGAGAACTTGGCACTGACCCCTACAACATCTTACCATGAGGCAGTGTGTGTACTGCTGGACTCCCGTATGGGAAAATCCAGATATGTATCATCTATTCAGCTGTCATGGTCTCACTACCAAAATGTTCTCAGCCCCCCTGAGCCCCGTAAGAGAGGTACAAGAGCCTTTGGTTATCACAATTCAACCAAACAAGTCTGGGGATTCTGTGCCTCAAGGAACGGCGGTGGTAAAGGATGGACTGTAGAAGACGAGGTTCTCGTGGAACAGGGGTCTGAGGGTTAAGACTGGTTAATGCTGACATAATCTACGTCTCAGGCGCCAAGATGTGATGCAATCTCCCATGTGTTTGTATCATTACTGAGAGGTTGCCAGATGTAGGTCTGACACAAGGCAGAGATTTACTGAGACGAGGAGGAGGTAACCCTCAGATCTTTGTAGGACGGAGCTGGAACATGATGGGTACAATCCAAAAGTCAACGCAACCAAGTATCCAAGTGTGGTTCCATCATGTCCATCACAGTCACATCCAAATAGTCAAATCCCGATAGATCTATCCTACTTTGTTTTTGATGTACATTAAGGATGATCAAATTGGACCCATCATCAGGATTTGGAATGTCCTAAAGGCCAAGCCGATACTCTTAAACCAGTCAATGGGCTCTGCTTCATTTGTTGGATCAAAATTGAAAAGACTCTTGGATCTCAGAGGACGCAGCTGGAACAGGAATGGTTAGTAAATGACCCCCAATGTGTCTAAGGGCCCGATTTGCGTTTTCCCGACGCGTTACCCGAATATTTCCGATTTGCGCCGAATTCCCCGGGATTTTGGCGCACGCGATTGGATTGTGGCGCATCAGCGCTGGCATGCACGCGACAGAAATCGGGGGCGTGGCCGAACGAAAACCCGACGAATTCGGAAAAACCGCCGCATTTAAAAAAATAAAAAAGTGTCGCAAGACTTGCACTTACCTTCACCAGGTATAGGCCGGTGAACTTGAGTGCATTTCGGCGGGCCTCGGGGAACTTCAGGGCAGCATGCGCCACCTGGTGGACGTCGGAGGAACTACCTTAGTGAATCCCGGCCGGACCCGAATCCACCGCAGAGAACGCGGATGGACCGGGTAAGTAAATTTGCCCCAGTGTGGTTCCATCAGGGCCACACTTGTGGTAGAGCTATTACAGTCACAGGCCCAAAGCTTCGGTTGACTGAGTTATCTTTTTAGGTCTTCTGAGAGTTCATTTTGACCAACCAAAATGGATCCATCAAAGCATTGCTATTGCCCGAAGGCCAAGTCTAGGCACTTTACCAATCAATGGTCACTACAGCATTCATTAGGTCATGGGTTTCTAGTAATGTACTTACCATTCGCCTTCACCAGATGTACTTATCACACCGGGCAAAAATGTACTGAGATCAGAAGGAGATTCTCAGATCTTCTCAGCATGGAAATGGAACAGGACAGGTGAAGTGAATGGTAAAATCTACACTCAGATCTTTGTAGGACGGAGCTGAAACATGATGGGTACAATCGAAAAGTCAACTCAACCAAGTATCCAAGTGTGGTTCCATCATGTCCATCACAGTCACATCCAAATAGTCACATCCCGATAGCTACTGTTGATAGATCTTTGTTTTTCATTGTTCATTAAGGATGATCAAATTGGACCCGTCATCGGGATTTGGAATGTCCTAAAGGCCATGCCGATACCCTCAAACCAATCAATGGGCTCTGCTTCATTTGTTGGATCAAAAGTCAAAAGACCCTTGGATCTCAGAGGATGCAGCTGGAACAAGATCTACTGAGATCAGAAGGAAATTCTCAGATCTTCTCAGACTGGAAATGGAACAGGACAGGTGGAGTGGATGGTAAAACCTACAAAATATCTACAAAATATCCACATAGGGTTCCAATAGGGTCACACTGGTGGTCGTGCTTAGCCATAACAGTTGCATCACAATAGCTACTGTTGAGAGATCTTGATGTTGAGTGCTTTTGTGTCCATTGGAACCAAAGGAAATGGACTCGTCATAGTATCAGGGTTGTCGCCATTTTCAATCCAAGACCAATGGGTTCTACTCCATTTCTTGAAATAAAATTAAGAAGAAGTTCACATCTCACACAAAGAAGATATTTACTGAGACAAGGAGGAGGTGCTCAGTCAATGTACCAAAAATTGTAGTTCCAACACAAAGCTAGTCCCAAACTTTTCGTAGTGCCAAGGCCATCAAAGTCACAGAACTGATGTCAGCGGTATAAAAAATCTGCACTTTTCATCTATTGCTGTGTGTAATGACCAAGCAAAGTAGACCCACCAGGTTAGTATTAGGGTTTGTCACTATGGCCAAGACCATATGGATTATCTACAATGTATTGTCCCGCAGTGTACCTACTTATCCAGGCCTCTTTTACTAATGGTCAGATCTAGAGGAAAGATTGTCTATGGCAGTGATGGCCAACCTTTTAGAGACTGAGTGCCCAAGCTACAACCAAAATCCACTTATTTACCATGAAGTGCCAACATGGAATTTCAAGCAGTAACTTATTGCTACCTGTTCTTCCACATCTCTAAATCGTATCAGCACCTAAGGCCACAAATACAGTTGAACGAAGGAGGGCAAATTCAGACTCTCATTGTAGCTTCTCTCTAGGGTCTCTCTGTAGAGGAAGAATGAAGGGTCCAGCAGGATGAGCTTCAAAGATCCTGCAGCCCTATCCGCATCCTCTAAATTTTCCCAAAGTTCCAAACAGCCAATGAAGTGTTTGTAAAATCTAGAGTCTCTTAAGTTGCCTGGGACTGCAGGAAGATTTGGTGGATTTGTTCCTGTCTGTTGAGTGCCCACAGAAATGGTTCCGAGTGCCACCTCTGGCACCCGTGCCATAGGTTCGCCACCACTGGTCTAGGGTGTTGGACAAGGACCAAGGTTGTAGAACAATAAAGGCACGAGTAGTCGTTCATGGTTGATTCGGGGACTTTCCACCGGCTCTAAAGTAAGCTCAGAAAGGTTCCACAAAGATGATTAAGACTGGTGGAGTTGGAAGTCAACATACGGTAGCATAGTATCTGCATGATCTATCCTTCTAAGACTTTTGGTCACGATGTCCCTGATAATGAAGCTAAATTTACCGGTTAATATTGAGGGGATGTTCCCATGGCCAACCCAGATTCCATCAATGGTGACTACTACCAAGGATGTCCATAAGAGGTCACCAGTAGTGTACTTACCAGCCACCTACACCCATAGAAGTGAAGATGCTTATAAAGATGGCTCCACTCTACAGCAGTTCTACTAAAGGCCAGTAATATTATAGACACAAGTACGAGGGCTGGAGGAAGGCTTCTCCTCCCCTATAGGCTAAATATAAATACTGCAGACTCTTAATAAACCTCCACACTCCCCGACCTCTTCTTATTACATTGTGCTACCAGCAAAGATCAACGTCTTCACACTTTGTCTTATTAAATAAGTCTAATAAAGTTAATAATTCATAAATATCAGCCCCAGAGCAGCACTCAGTACTGTATGTGTTATGTATGCAAATTACCCAAATATGCCAAAGTGGAAGAGAGAATCAAGAAATGTAAAAGTGTAAATATATTTGTAGAGAGGGAACAGTATTATAGTAGTTATATTCCTGTACATAGGGGGCAGTATTATAGTAGTTATATTCTTGTACATAGGGGGCAGTATTATAGTAGTTATATTCTTGTACATAGGTGGCAGTATTATAGTAGTTATATTCTTGTACATAGGGGGCAGTATTATAGTAGGTATATTCTTGTACATAGGGGCAGTATTATAGTAGTTATATTCTTGTACATAGGGGGCAGTATTATAGTAGTTATATTCTTGTACATAGGGGGCAGTATTATAGTAGTTATATTCTTGTACATAGGTGGCAGTATTATAGTAGTTATATTCTTGTACATAGGGGGCAGTATTATAGTAGGTATATTCTTGTACATAGGGGCAGTATTATAGTAGTTATATTCTTGTACATAGGGGGCAGTATTATAGTAGTTATATTCTTGTACATAGGGGGCAGTATTATAGTAGTTATATTCTTGTACATAGGGGGCAGTATTATAGCAGTTATATTCTTGTACATAGGGGGCAGTATTATAGTAGTTATATTCTTGTACATAGGGGGCAGTATTATAGTAGTTATATTCTTGTACATAGGGGGCAGTATTATAGTAGTTATATTCTTGTACATAGGGGGCAGTATTATAGTAGTTATATTCCTGTACATAGGGGGCAGTATTATAGTAGTTATATTCTTGTACATAGGGGGCAGTATTATAGTAGGTATATTCTTGTACATAGGGGCAGTATTATAGTAGTTATATTCTTGTACATAGGGGGCAGTATTATAGTAGTTATATTCTTGTACATAGGGGGCAGTATTATAGTAGTTATATTCTTGTACATAGGGGGCAGTATTATAGCAGTTATATTCTTGTACATAGGGGGCAGTATTATAGTAGTTATATTCTTGTACATAGGGGGCAGTATTATAGTAGTTATATTCTTGTACATAGGGGGCAGTATTATAGTAGTTATATTCTTGTACATAGGGGGCAGTATTATAGTAGTTATATTCCTGTACATAGGGGGCAGTATTATAGTAGTTATATTCCTGTACATAGGGGGCAGTATTATAGTAGTTATATTCCTGTACATAGGGGGCAGTATTATAGTAGTTATATTCCTGTACATAGGGGCAGTATTATAGTAGTTATATTCCTGTACATAGGGGGCAGTATTATAGTAGTTATATTCTTGTACATAGGGGCAGTATTATAGTAGTTCTATTCCTGTACATAGGGGGCAGTATTATAGTAGTTATATTCTTGTACATAGGGGCAGTATTATAGTAGTTCTATTCCTGTACATAGGGGGCAGTATTATAGTAGTTATATTCCTGTACATAGGGGGCAGTATTATAGTAGTTATATTCTTGTATATAGGGGGCAGTATTATAGTAGTTATATTCCTGTACATAGGGGGCAGTATTATAGTAGTTATATTCCTGTACATAGGGGGCAGTATTATAGTAGTTATATTCTTGTACATAGGGGGCAGTATTATAGCAGTTATATTCTTGTACATAGGGGGCAGTATTATAGTAGTTATATTCTTGTACATAGGGGGCAGTATTATAGTAGTTATATTCTTGTACATAGGGGGCAGTATTATAGTAGTTATATTCTTGTACATAGGGGGCAGTATTATAGTAGTTATATTCTTGTACATAGGGGGCAGTATTATAGTAGTTATATCCTTGTACATAGGGGGCAGTATTATAGTAGTTATATTCTTGTACATAGGGGGCAGTATTATAGTAGTTATATTCTTGTACATAGGGGAGCAGTATTATAGTAGTTATATTCTTGTACATAGGGGGCAGTATTATAGTAGTTATATTCTTGTACATAGGGGGCAGTATTATAGTAGTTATATTCCTGTACATAGGGGGCAGTATTATAGTAGTTATATTCCTGTACATAGGGGGCAGTATTATAGTAGTTATATTCTTGTACATAGGGGGCAGTATTATAGTAGTTATATTCTTGTACATAGGGGGCAGTATTATAGTAGTTATATTCTTGTACATAGGGGGCAGTATTATAGTAGTTATATTCTTGTACATAGGGGGCAGTATTATAGTAGTTATATTCTTGTACATAGGGGGCAGTATTATAGTAGTTATATTCTTGTACATAGGGGGCAGTATTATAGTAGTTATATTCTTGTACATAGGGGCAGTATTATAGTAGTTATATTCTTCTACAGAGGGGTAAGTATTATAGTAGTTATATTTTAATATATAGTGGCAGTATTTGTACATAGGAGATTGTCTTCTAGTATTTAATACTGATAGACCCCATATTGAGGTGTTGCCTATTATTCTGGGTGCTGTACTGATCCTCCCCCATGTGATGTTACTAGCAGTGTATGAGACATTTGCTGTGCGGCGCAGGACTACGTAGTAGACACAATATTTATAGCAGATTATATAAAGAAAGGTCAGCCACCACAGAGAGATAAATGGAGCCGCACACTGATATTATTTGGCTGTTAGATACTGATCCGGCCTTCACTTACTGACTACACGTCAGGAAAACCTGGACACGATAGAGAAAAGGTCACAATGTAATTGAAATCACTGATTCTGTAAACATTCTGGTAATGCGGCCAACACATGTCATCTCCACCGCGTCACCAGAGAGGGAGATCGTGTATCTAAGCGTATCGTGCCGGCAGCTCAGCTACTGTATCTAAGCCTGCATTGTGTTAGGTTCATCACAACTACATCCTGGCACCTAGTGACATCACAGCTATATCCTGCTACTCAGTGACATCACAGCTATATCCTGGCACCTAGTGACATCACAGCTATATCCTGGCACCTAGTAACATCACAGCTACATCCTGCTACTCAATGACATCAAAGCTACATCCCGGCACCTAGTGACATCACAGCTACATCCTGCTACTCAGTGACATCACAGCTACATCCTGGCACCTAGTGACATCACAGCTACATCCTGGCACCGAGTGACATCAAAATTACATCCTGGCACCTAGTGACATCACAGCTACATCCCAGCACCTAATAACATCACAGCTACATCCCGGCACCTAGTGACATCACAGCTACATCCCGGCACCTAGTGACATCACAGCTACATCCCAGCACCTAATAACATCACAGCTACATCCCGGCACCTAGTGACATCACAGCTGCATCCTGGCACTCAGTGACATCACAGCTATATCCTGGCACCTAGTGACATCACAGCTACATCCCGGCACCTAGTGACATCACAGCTGCATCCTGGCACTCAGTGACATCACAGCTACATCCTGGCACTCAGTGACATCACAGCTACATCCTACTACTCAGTGACATCACAGCTATATCCTGGCACCTAGTGACATCACAGCTACATCCTGCTACTCAGTGACATCACAGCTATATCCTGGCACCTAGTGACATCACAGCTACATCCTACTACTCAGTGACATCACAGCTACAGCCCGGCACCTAGTGACATCACAGCTACATCCTGCTACTCAGTGACATCACAGCTATATCCTGGCACCTAGTGACATCACAGCTATATCCTGCTACTCAGTGACATCACAGCTATATCCTGGCACCTAGTGACATCACAGCTACATCCTACTACTCAGTGACATCACAGCTACAGCCCGGCACCTAGTGACATCACAGCTACATCCTGCTACTCAGTGACATCACAGCTATATCCTGGCACCTAGTAACATCACAGCTACATCCTGCTACTCAGTGACATCACAGCTATATCCCGGCACCTAGTGACATCACAGCTACATCCTGGCACTCAGTGACATCACAGCTATATCCCGGCACTCAGTGACATCACAGCTACATCCTGGCACTCAGTGACATCACAGCTACATCCTGGCACTCAGTGACATCACAGCTACATCCTGGCACTCAGTGACATCACAGCTACATCCCAGCACTCAGTGACATCACACTCACCCTAACCCTACTTTTCCCCTTCCCTTTCAGTAAGTCCTTTGAACCCTCCACCATTTCGTCTGCTTTCCTTAGTCCCTCCAGCACATGAGAAATAATTCCAGGACGCCTTCGTTTCTTTGTCTTGATATCAGAGGAGGCCACTTATCCTGGAAATGATCACCCGCGAGCGGTAAATTACTGCTTTCCCTCTGGGTGCTGAGGGGTTAACTGCCTGGGTCTATCAGAACACATCACTTGTAGGCAATATCCTGTAATTTCCCCAGGACAAGACACTCATTACGGAGCGCAGGCGGCGCTGGGGATTCATTCCCATGTTACAGCCTGATGGCGACTCAGAGACAATTAATATGCTACTAGATACACGGAGACCCCCTTTATCTGCCCGGGGGGTCTCATCCCATCTGAGCTCCTTGTGTCAATATAAACCCTGTAGGTCGTCCATCTGTGTATTGTCTGTTACTATGGTTATATATAACTTCCATTTCCTCACGGAATAAAATCCTTAAAAGGAGCTTCATTACCTCCTAAAAATATCTTCTTATATGTTACATACACATTATTCACCGAGAGCTCTGCTAAAAATGTCAACAACCCTGAAAATTTCTTAAAATGACTATGAAAACGCTGACTATGCAATAACTCCAAGTACTGAGGAGGAATATCCAATCCTTACCTGAAGTATCTCCAGACTGTCCTGGACAATATAGATGGGGACAAAATGTGGAGATTATAGAAAAGGAACAAATGGGGGACATAGAAGGGGAACAAGTGGGTACAATGTAGAAGAGAACTATATATAGTGGAGAACATTATAGAGGAGGAAGAAGTGGGGAACATTATAGAGGAGGAAGAAGTGGGGAACATTATAGAGGAGGAAGAAGTGGGGAACATTATAGAGGAGGAAGAAGTGGGGACATTATAGAAGAGGAACAAGTGGGGACATTATAGAAGAGGAACAAGTGGGGAACATTATAGAGGAGGAAGAAGTGGGGACATTATAGAGGAGGAAGAAGTGGGGAACATTATAGAGGAGAAAGAAGTGGGGAACATTATAGAGGAGGAAGAAGTGGGGAACATTATAGAGGAGGAAGAAGTGGGGAACATTATAGAGGAGGAAGAAGTGGGGACATTATAGAGGAGGAAGAAGTGGGAACATTATAGAGGAGAAAGAAGTGGGGACATTATAGAGGAGGAAGAAGTGGGGAACATTATAGAGGAGGAAGAAGTGGGGACATTATAGAGGAGGAAGAAGTGGGGAACATTATAGAGGAGAAAGAAGTGGGGAACATTATAGAGGAGGAAGAAGTGGGGAACATTATAGAGGAGGAAGAAGTGGGGACATTATAGAGGAGGAAGAAGTGGGGAACATTATAGAGGAGGAAGAAGTGGGGAACATTATAGAGGAGGAAGAAGTGGGGACATTATAGAGGAGGAAGAAGTGGGGAACATTATAGAGGAGGAAGAAGTGGGGAACATTATAGAGGAGGAAGAAGTGGGGACATTATAGAGGAGGAAGAAGTGGGGAACATTATAGAGGAGGAAGAAGTGGGGAACATTATAGAGGAGGAAGAAGTGGGGACATTATAGAGGAGGAAGAAGTGGGGAACATTATAGAGGAGGAAGAAGTGGGGAACATTATAGAGGAGGAAGAAGTGGGGACATTATAGAGGAGGAAGAAGTGGGGAACATTATAGAGGAGGAAGAAGTGGGGAACATTATAGAGGAGAAAGAAGTGGGGACATTATAGAGGAGGAAGAAGTGGGGACATTATAGAAGAGGAAGAAGTGGGGACATTATAGAGGAGGAAGAAGTGGGGAACATTATAGAGGAGGAAGAAGTGGGGACATTATAGAGCCTCCGGATAAGGCTCACCAGGCGGGATATCTTCCACCACGGAGGAACCGCGGGATCCGGCAGCGCTCCCTGCAGGGGTGACGGTGGGGGTGGCTCCCTGAATCATGCCCGGCCAGTGGATGGCAATGGGGCCTGTACTCACGATGACCGTGGATGGGGCATTCACATGGGTCACCACCCGGGGACTCACCACCGAGGATGCAGATGAGTCCGGAGACTCCGGCCACTCGTCCTCCTCGTAGAGGTCCTCACAGGACTGGTAGCGGTCCTCATCAGGGTCCGGGATCCGGATCACGCCAGCCACCCATGGTCCTCGGGGTCCGTCCTGGAGGGAGAATTCTATATACTCCCCTGGCTTCAAGTTATGAAGTCTCTCCGGCAAATCGGGCCTCTTAACGGACCGGCGTGGAATAAATACCTCCCTTCCGGTGTAGTCCTGGGTGGCAAAGCCATAGCCCCGTTGCCGGTCGAAGTAGCGGACCATGCCGGTGGTTCGATTCTGCTTTACCCAGGCGCCTTCTTTGGATCGGCCGGCCATGAAGTGCTGGGCCTCCTTTTCTCGGCGTCACTGTTCCAAGACAGCGTCTCGGAGATGCCGACGGAGGGCCTCACCTCGGCCTCGAGGCTGCGAAGGTACCGGTGCTGGAGCAGGTCTCTCCGGTGCAGGCTCAGGTCTCACAGATGGTCGGGCAGGTGCCGGAACTGGAGCAGGAGCAGCCGGAGGGCCAGGAACCACAGCCGCAGGTATTGCAGGATGGTGGGAAGCAGCAGTAGGCCTCGATGCAGGTTGGTCAGCAGCAGCAGGCCCAGGCGCTGGCTCAGCAGGAGTCGGGGCCTCCCCACGTGGCGCCTCCACGTGAGCCCGCGGTACCAGCATGGTAGCCAGGAGAGGCAGCAGGAACCGCCCGGGTGGTGCTTGGCGCTCCGTCACCGATTGGAGGTACGTCCTCATGACAGAGGCTCGGGTCAGTCCACGATGCAGCCAGTGCCCAGCAAAGGGCCTCCGGACCGGCTGCGCAGAGACCACAATCACGGTCTCAAGGGCTTCTAGGAACTCCGGTTGTTCCACGGAGGGGAATGGCCGAGGACCCCACATGGTGTTGACTTCACACAGTCTTTGTAATAAAGGACAGTCTATAGTGCCAGAATAAGGCACAGGAGTATAAATCCTGTTCGTGACGCCACTTGCAACATCCCCCAGCGGAGCCTAGCCTTTTCTTGGGGCCTGGAGACAGCCGGGGCCCGCAGTACCTGAGTGGCTGGCGGTTGCGGCCTAGGCATGCTAGTGTCACGGTGCTTGGTATGGGGAAACGGAGGGCTGTCCTACAGCCTGGCAGGTCTCCAGCGGGGTGGTGTTGGCAAGAAATGATGAGGGAGAGGCTGCTATAGCGGATCTCCCTGGGGCAACCCTTTGGTGTCTAGAGTAGGAGTCTCTGTGTGGTGGATAGGGTGCCCGTGATGGTGACAGCCGTAGTAGCAGGGGGCAGACGTTGAACAAAAATAACTTACAGTTCTTTATTAGAACCGACAGGAACAGTAGCAACGTGCCTTGACAAATAGTAGGATGCTGGAGATGCAGTTGGAGGGAGCCACAGGATGGATCATCAGCCTGGATGCAATGGCAGGCTGGGAGATAGCTGTGTCCTAGTAGGATGCTTCAGCTTGTCCTGGGTTGCTTCAGATATCACCCTTGAAGGCAGGATGATACCCCTTTCCTCTCACTAACTAGCTCTTAGCTCCACTCTTCAGGAAGGGAGCTGGGCTCACCTGCTCTGGTCTGGAGTGCTGGCTGCACTGACTCTTCAGAGTATCTAATCTGATCTGAGAGAGTGAACTCTCTCCTCACACTGCACTCTCTTCTTAGAGAGAACTGACTTCTTCTCTTTCTCTAGAAGTTTCCTGACCAGGGGTTTTATTACTCCCACTGGTCAGGTGGTGGCTACTCCTCCAATTACATCTCAGCTCACAGATTCATTTGGATAACACACGTGATTGGTTAACACATATTACATCACATAAACACTTAACTCCTGCCTTACCAGGCAGGCTCTACCGCTGCAGTGTTCCCCTATGTTATCTAGTGACCTGCCGTGGGGTTGATCAGACCCTTCACAGGCTACAAGCTACATGATGGTACGTATTTGCAACAACCCCTCTGCCTTGCATCGGCGAGGGTGTTGCACAGTGATGTGGTGACACTGTAGCAGTGATGTGGTGACACTGTAGCAGTGATGTGGTGACACTGTAGGAGTGATGTGGTGACACTGTAGCAGTGATAAGGTGACACTGTAGCAGTGATGTGGCCGCCACCATCATGGTAGCGTTATGTGATATTGGTCAGGTAACAGCAAAGACCCTACATGGCCTATACTACATCTCAGCATAAAGTAGTCTAAACTTATAAAAGTAACAGAATTCTGCAGAAATCCTCCATCCCCTCCCCCGCAGTGTGTCAGAAGTGCCGTCATATAATAATCCTCTGCACATTTACACTGATTAATCGGATCTGCTCTCGCCCCGGGTTCTTTTACAATCTAATTTACTTCTCCGATAAAACTCCAGGTATCCTCTCCATAACTAGAAGCTAATCTCAGCACTCCGACCCCAGACTGCACCGACACTTCCTGATTGATTCCGAGAAGGATGAACGTCTGGAGTCCTAACCCACCTAATAACTACTCCCTCCCCCCCTCCAATACCAACACATACCAATTCTATCAATTAGTTATCTAAATAGCAGTCATGTTGATTATTTCTTATATTTCTTAATCACAAAATAATTACAGTCTAGTTATATTCCTGTACATAGGGGGCAGTATTATAGTAGTTATATTCCTGTACATAGGGGGCAGTATTATAGTAGTTATATTCTTGTACATAGGGGGCAGTATTATAGTAGTTATATTCCTGTACATAGGGGGCAGTATTATAGTAGTTATATTCTTGTACATAGGGGGCAGTATTATAGTAGTTATATTCCTGTACATAGGGGGCAGTATTATAGTAGTTATATTCCTGTACATAGGGGGCAGTATTATAGTAGTTATATCCCTGTACATAGGGGGCAGTATTATAGTAGTTATATTCTTGTACATAGGGGGCAGTATTATAATAGTTATATTCTGGTACATAGGGGGCAGTATTATAGTAGTTATATTCTTGTACATAGGGGGCAGTATTATAGTAGTTATATTCCTGTACATAGGGGGCAGTATTATAGTAGTTATATTCCTGTACATAGGGGGCAGTATTATAGTAGTTATATCCCTGTACATAGGGGGCAGTATTATAGTAGTTATATTCTTGTACATAGGGGGCAGTATTATAATAGTTATATTCTGGTACATAGGGGGCAGTATTATAGTAGTTATATTCCTGTACATAGGGGGCAGTATTATAGTAGTTATATTCCTGTACATAGGGGCAGTATTATAGTAGTTATATTCCTGTACATAGGGGGCAGTATTATAGTAGTTATATTCTTGTACATAGGGGGTAGTATTATAGTAGTTATATTCTTGTACATAGGGGGCAGTATTATAGTAGTTATATTTTTGTACATAGGGGGCAGTATTATAGTAGTTATATTCTTGTACATAGGGGGTAGTATTAAAGTAGTTATATTCTTGTACATAGGGGGCAGTATTATAGTAGTTATATTCTTGTACATAGGGGGCAACATTATAGTAGTTATATTCCTGTACATAGGGAGCAGTATTATAGTAGTTATATTCTTGTACATAGGGGCAGTATTATAGTAGTTATATTCTTGTACATAGGGGGCAGTATTATAGTAGTTATATTCTTGTACATAGGGGGTAGTATTAAAGTAGTTATATTATTGTACATAGGGGGCAGTATTATAGTAGTTATATTCCTGTACATAGGGGGCAGTATTATAGTAGTTATATTCTTGTACATAGGGGGCAGTATTATAGTAGTTATATTCTTGTACATAGGGGGTAGTATTATAGTAGTTATATTCTTGTACATAGGGGGCAGTATTATAGTAGTTATATTCTTGTACATAGGGGGCAGTATTATAGTAGTTATATTCTTGTACATAGGGGGCAGTATTATAGTAGTTATATTCTTGTACATAGGGGGTAGTATTATAGTAGTTATATTCTTGTACATAGGGGGCAGTATTATAGTAGTTATATTCTTGTACATAGGGGGTAGTATTATAGTAGTTATATTCTTGTACACAAGGGGCAGTATTATAGTAGTTATATTATTGTACATAGGGGGCAGTATTATAGTAGTTATATTCTTGTACATAGGGGACAGTATTATAGTAGTTATATTCTTGTACAAAGGGGGCAGTATTATAGTAGTTATATTCTTATACATAGGGGACAGTATTATAGTAGTTATATTCTTGTACATAGGGGGCAGTATTATAGTAGTTATATTCTTATACATAGGGGGCAGTATTATAGTAGTTATATTCTTGTACATAGGGGGCAGTATTATAGTAGTTATATTCTTGTACATAGGGGGCAGTATTATAGTAGTTATATTCCTGTACATAGGGGGCAGTATTATAGTAGTTATATTCTTGTACATAGGGGGCAGTATTATAGTAGTTATATTCTTGTACATAGGGGGCAGTATTATAGTAGTTATATTCTTGTACATAGGGGGCAGTATTATAGTAGTTATATTCTTGTTCATAGGGGGCAGTATTATAGTAGTTATATTCTTGTACATAGGGGGCAGTATTATAGTAGTTATATTCTTGTACATAGGGGGCAGTATTATAGTAGTTATATTCTTGTACATAGGGGGCAGTATTATAGTAGTTATATTCTTGTACATAGGGGGCAGTATTATAGTAGTTATATTCTTGTACATAGGGGGCAGTATTATAGTAGTTATATTCCTGTACATAGGGGACAGTATTATAGTAGTTATATTCTTGTACATAGGGGGCAGTATTATAGTAGTTATATTTTTGTACATAGGAGGCAGTATTATAGTAGTTATATCCTTGTACATAGGGGGCAGTATTATAGTAGTTATATCCTTGTACATAGGGGGCAGTATTATAGTAGTAATAATGCCTTGATGCATTGACTTTGGTGTAAGGGCTTCATCTTAATACATGAAATGATTGCAGATTTGTGTATCTCCTGGGTGAACACGCGGGGCTGGTGTAAGTAATTTCCCTCTGTCTGCTGTAGTCGTCCATGTTGATAAATTAGATTATCTTGTCATTGTGTTCAGATTACCTGTGACTCTTCCCGCCATTTGCCGTCTGATATTCTCATGGTTTCCGCATAAAACAAACAGTGATTTTGCATCGCGGCGCTCTTCATATTTGTCGGCGGTAATCTTGGTAAATCCTCGGCGCTGGCGGTTATTATCTCCTTTATGGGCTGCCACCTGCTTTAATTTGATTGTTTTTCTTGTAAATTGTTTGGCTTTGGAATATGGATCAGAGCAAATAAAAAGATTATTAGTTATTCACGAGACGATGAAGGAAGACACAGAGTCGCGAGCCGCCAGCTCCCCCGAGTGTGCGCCTACCCACAATGCCCTGCGGCACGCCAGGAGATGAGGAATATTGGTGGTTCGAAGGTCAGTGGGGTGATGGGTCCTGCCCCCAAAAAGTTCAGAGGGGTCCGGTATCTTTATGCACAGTAATGAAGAGTCTCCTATATGGCGGTGTTATGTGATGGATATGTAGTACACACGGCATACGGCCCCCTCATCCTCATCCTTTTTAAGGCCCGGTTCCTGTTATCCAGGGAGGGCCACCACCATCTTCCTTTACCTCTCACCTCGTGTTTCCTAGGCTGGAGACGGGTCAGAGAGAAACAGGAATCCAGACACTTACAAGATTCGTCTCCATGTGTAGAGGTCACCGCACATCTTGGAGGATAAAGCAGGTTCCTCCCTTCAAGGGGGTCTCCATTTTTCAATATTTCCTAAAACACCAGTCTTATTGCAGCCGCTATGTGGACATATACAGAAGACCCCATACACTATATACAGAAGCCCCCGTACACTATATACAGAAACCCCCGTACTCTATATACAGAAGCCCCTGTACTCTATATACAGAAGCCCCTGTACTCTATATACAGAAGCCCCTGTACTCTATATACAGAAGCCCCCGTACTCTATATACAGAAGCCCCCGTACTCTATATACAGAAGCCCCCATGCTCTATATACAGAAGCCCCCGTACTCCATGTACAGAAGCCCCCGTACACTATATACAGAAACCCCCGTACTCTATATACAGAAGCCCCTGTACTCTATATACAGAAGCCCCCGTACTCTATATACAAAGCCCCCGTACTCTATATACAGAAGCCCCCGTGCTCTATATACAGAAGCCCCCGTACTCCATATACAGAAGCCCCAGTGCTCTATATACAGAAGCCCCCGTGCTCTATATACAGAAGCCCCCATGTTCATGTACAGAAGCCCCCGTGCTCTATATACAGAAGCCCCCGTACTCTATGTACAGAAGCCCCCGTGCTTTATATACAGAAGCCCCCGTACTCTATGTACAGAAGCCCCCGTACTCTATATACAGAAGCCCCCGTACTCTATATACAGAAGCCCCTGTACTCTATATACAGAAGCCCCCGTACTCTATATACAGAAGCCCCTGTACTCTATATACAGAAGCCCCCGTGCTCTATATACAGAAGCCCCCGTACTCTATGTACAGAAGCCCCCGTGCTTTATATACAGAAGCCCCTGTACTCTATATACAGAAGCCCCCGTACTCTATATACAGAAGCCCCCGTACTCTATGTACAGAAGCCCCCGTGCTTTATATACAGAAGCCCCAGTGCTCTATATACAGAAGCCCCCGTACTCTATATACAGAAGCCCCCGTACTCTATATACAGAAGCCTCTGTACTCTATATACAGAAGCCCCTGTACTCTATATACAGAAGCCCCTGTACTCTATATACAGAAGCCCCCGTACTCTATATACAGAAGCCCCCGTACTCTATATACAGAAGCCCCCGTACTCTATATACAGAAGCCCCTGTACTCCATGTACAGAAGCCCCCGTACACTATATACAGAAACCCCCGTACTCTATATACAGAAGCCCCCGTACTCCATGTACAGAAGCCCCCGTACACTATATACAGGAACCCCTGTACTCTATATACAGAAGCCCCCGTGCATTATATACAAAGCCCCCGTACTCTATATACAGAAGCCCCCGTACTCCATATACAGAAGCCCCAGTGCTCTATATACAGAAGCCCCCGTACTCTATATACAGAAGCCCCCGTACTCTATATACAGAAGCCCCCGTACTCTATATACAGAAGCCCCCGTGCTCTATATACAGAAGCCCCCATATTCATGTACAGAAGCCCCCGTACTCTATATACAGAAGCCCCCGCGTCCATATACAGAAGCCCCCATGTTCATATACAGAAGCCCCCATGTTCATATACAGAAGCCCCCGTGCTCTATATACAGAAGCCCCCGTACTCTATATACAGAAGCCCCCGTGCTCTATATACAGAAGCCCCCATATTCATGTACAGAAGCCCCCGTACTCTATATACAGAAGCCCCCGCGTCCATATACAGAAGCCCCCATGTTCATATACAGAAGCCCCCATGTTCATATACAGAAGCCCCCATGTTCATATACAGAAGCCCCCGTGCTCTATATACAGAAGCCCCCATGTTCATGTACAGCAGGAGCCGGTGTCATCCTCGGATGGAGACATCTCACTTATGAGAGGGCTGATAGTCAGGATGAGACGGGCTATCAGCCAGGAGGATAGACAGCAATCACCGCCCGGCAAGCTGTGCCCACAGCCTCACAAGTGGCACATGCTAAGGAGGGGAGGGCCCGCTGCTTCACGCTAAGGGCCCCATCACAGGCACAATCATCTTCTTGGAACAAGACGTCTTGTCGCTATTCATGAGGTGCCAAGTGTCGCTGTGCACATAGAGGGTGCGGGGAGGAAGACACATGCAGATGAGGAGATTTCTATTTTGGGGGCTGTCTCTCCTCGCCTCTCTCTGTTCCCCCCTTCTCCTTGCCATCCTCTGCCTCTCCTTCCATCTGTCTCCCCCTCTGTTCCCGCATTGTTTGCCACCCAAATCCTGATTAACCATTACTTTCCTCAATGTCATTGTAATATCACTGCCAGTGAGTCTATGCTGCCAAACTGATGTATCTAAGCCCACCAGGTGTGATACTGACTGCTTATTCAGTGTATCTAAGCCCACACCATGTGTGATACTGACTGCTTATTCAGTGTATCTAAGCCCACCATGTGTGATACTGACTGCTTATTCAGTGTATCTAAGCCCACCATGTGTGATACTGACTGCTTATTCAGTGTATCTAAGCCCACCGTTTGTGATACAGGGATACCATATGTGAAACTGTCTACTGTTCTGATGTATCTGAGCCTGTGGTACCCTCTTTTAAGCTTGTATATCTAAGCCTAACGTGTTTGATACTCTCTAGTAAGCTGATATATCTCAATCATGGGTGATGCTGGCATCTGACCCAATGTTTTTATTTCTGTAAGACCTGATGCTACTTTCTCCTGACACGCTATATGTTTGACTGGTCCTACTAAAATCGCAAGGGTTTGGCTAACATCAACCTAATCTCTGGGGCCCTGTTATGTTCTTACAAACTTGAAATGGATTATGTTCCTCTTTTTATGGAGAACATACTCATGTCCAGTCCAACCATCCTTATAGGAAGGTCAGGAGGAAGATCTGTCGACCTAAGACCACTACACTTGGTCATATATATTAAAACAAGAGAGGACCTAGACCAGGCTAAGAGTAGTTTGTAACCCCTCCAACCAGGAAATAGTAAGATTACCTTAAACCATAGGGCTACAACCTACAACAAATGCAGTGTCGGACTGGCCCACCAGAGTACCAGAGGATCCTCCGGTGGGCCCTGGTTCAACCCAATACTGAACCCTAGAGGTCCATCTGAAAACACCACAATTTGGAGGCTGCTAGAGTTTATTTCCTGGGGGATAATGAAGAGTGGGCCACCAGATTGATTTTCTCTGGTGGGCCTAAGGAAACCCAGTCTGACGCTGAACAAATGTGTAGAACACGCTATGGATGTTCTTATGGAAGCCACATAGATATCGGCAATGGATCACCTTCCTTCTACTATTGAGAAGATACTCATGGCCAAGGGATTTATGGGGAGGTTGGGAAGAATTGCTGCCAACCCAAGACCACAATCTTGAAGATGTCTCATAGTCTTTTTGATGTAGTCTATTTGATACCAGAGTAAGGTCAACGCTGTCCAGACCCAAAGTAGTACACAGAGTAACGTGACTGGGCGCTATTACCAGGTCACACTGACATCTTTAAGAGTCCCGTAAATAAGTATTGATTTCTGCAATGAAGGATTTCAAGCTTCTATAAAACCCTACAGTTCTGCCGAATTAGTTCGATACAAGAGGCGTCGGAGCCGGCCGTGGAGAGCGGAGATATTTAATGAAGTGGAGGACACTTCCAGCAGCTCACATCATGGTTGTTCTGTCCACAGGGTCCCGTGTAAAGTGCGGGTGATTAATCATCATTATCTCCTGAAGCCTCCTCTGACATCCTGAGGAGTGGCTGGTCATCGTTGTGCGGCTCCCTAGGTAGCTCACGACAGACAATTTACTGCCCGAGTCTTCCTAATATTGCGTGAAGGAACTATCTTGACTTCCTCCAGATGAAGACAAGGCCAAGATTCATGTTCTCGTTAAACAATACATGAGAAGGAAAGAGGAAGGCTGGGAAACGTGTGTGCCCGTCTTATCTTCTCAGCAGCAAAACAAGATATCAACAGGCAAGGCTGCTCTTCTCGTGACTTTCCACCTAAAAAAAATATGGTCTTGAAGGCCTTGAGGTCTCCACGTGATTATGGAATCTAAACACAGAAGATCTTCCACCCTTCCATCCTCATAGATGGGACTACCACTCTGTCTACAAACTCAGAAACACTAAGAGGGTCACTGTGATAGCCCTTGACCCATATAAAGTGATTTCTACTCGGTCGCCAGCGAGGAGATGCCTCCTAACCCAGGGTCATGTGTAGATGTGAGGGTCACATAGCACTTAGGAGTAAAATAGTTCCCCCACCTGGGAAAAGACTTTGTTTTTGGTACTAGTTGATTCCCCCACTGGATTGGTTGTTGGGACTATTTGACATATTAAACAACTGATGAAATGGAACCTGCCAGCAAGTATGACCATGGTGACTGCCTCTAAAGTTGGGTATTGTCCCTGCAGCAATGTGTAATCATACATTTATGTTAGTATCAGCACGACTGTGGAAAATGGATTGTATGGTAGTTGCCCTCACTTGGAGAAGCTATAATCCTGGATTATATATCCATATCTCACAGTCCTGCTGCTACTAACAACATACAAAAAAGTATGACTACACATCTCTCTATACCGGGGGTGCAATTACAGGGGAAGAAGACATAGCAGCTGCTATGGGGCCCACGGTGTTAGGGGGCTGTGTAAATGCAGTATGTGTGGGTATACCGAGTATGTCTGTATATGGTATTGTATGTATGTGTGTATTTGCTGTACGTGTGTGTATATGTGGTGTGTATATGCTGCATGAGTGTATAATGAGGCTATGATATTGTATGTATTCATGTATATGCTGTATGTATGTATATATGGTGTGTATATACTTTATGTTTATGCTGTATGTGTCTATATGGTGTGCGTATGCTGTATGTATATGTGGTGTGTGTATGCTGTATGTGTCTATATGGTGTGTGTATGTGCTGTATGTACGTATGTATATATGGTGTGTATATACTGTATCCATGCTGTATGTATCTATATGGTGTGTGCATGTGCTGTATGTATGTATATATGGTGCGTATATACTGTATTCATGTTGTATGTATCCATATGGTGTGTGTATGTGCTATATGTATGTATATATGGTGTGTACATACTGAATCCACGCTGTATGTATCTATATGGTGTGTGTATGTGCTGTATGTATGTATATATGGTGTGTATTTACTGTATTCATGTTGTATGTATTTATATGGTGTGTGTATGAGCTGTATGTATATATGGTGTGTATATACTGTATTCACGTTGTATGTATCCATATGGTGTGTGTATGTGCTATATGTATGTATATATGGTGTGTATATACTGTATTCATGTTGTATGTATCCATATGGTGTGTGTATGTGCTATATGTATGTATTTATGGTGTGTACATACTGAATCCATGCTGTATGTATCTATATGGTGTGTGTATGTGCTATATGTATGTATATATGGTGTGTACATACTGAATCCACGCTGTATGTATCTATATGGTTTGTGTATGTGCTGTATGTATATATGGTGTGTGTATTTACTGTATTCATGTTGTATGTATCCATATGGTGTGTGTATGAGCTGTATATATGGTGTGTATATACTGTATTCATGCTGTATGTATCTATATGGTGTGTATGTGCTGTATGTATGTATATATGGTGTGTATATACTGTATTCATACTGTATGTATCTATATGGTGTGTGTATGTGCTGTATGTATGTAGGTATGGTGTGTATATACTGTATTCATGCTGTATGTATCTATATGGTGTGTTTATAAGTATATAAATGGTTTGTGTATAAACAAGTATACAAATGTGTATATTTGGGGGAAAGGAGGACCTCCTTCAGGGGTCTACTATGGGGCCCTGTCTCTCCTAGTTAAGCCCATGATCTACACCCAAAACTGTCTGCAGTGTACATGGCTCAGGGAGTGAGAGCTCTACTTACGAAGACTTGCCATCTACATGGTCATAATGGCTCGCAGGATCCCCTGGTCTAGATTTGAGGACCCTATAGAAGCCACATGACCTTTCTTGTAGATGGTAGTTTCTTTGGTGTTGGCATACCCAATACATAGTGTTATCCACATGGTCCATGTCGGGCAGAGTCCTCCAGCCCTAGACCAAATACCACTGCAGGACATGGAGCCGATTCTACCAATTCGTGGGCGATGTTGTCTGCACATCATTTCATTTGCAAACAGTCCCCATTGTGCCGCTCCTCATCTAATGGAGGTTTCTATTGTACCGTAAGTCGCCTTTGTTTTTTTTGTTATACATTTAATTGGCGGCACTTGTCTCCATTCTACGGCACCTCTCTACATAAGGCAGTGGGGAGGATTTCCATACGTCAAGGGCACGGTTAGCGCGCGTTGCCCATAAATAAAGATAATTTCGGTTCGTGTGACAATGGCTTATACAATGAAGAAGTTGTGTTGCGCTTCAAGACGCCTCGGTGTTAGAAGTCACTTCGGTAATTGTGTATGTGCCGGCTATTTGATTTTACAGAATGTGATTTTTTTTTTTTTTTTTGCTAGAAGTTCCTTTAAGGATAATTTACTGGGATTGTAATATGTGAAGCTAAACTTCTAAACTAGTAACTTGTCAGAGGAAGTTCTGTCCGCTCCGTAGTAGTGTAGGGACTACAATAAGCCTGCTATAGCTTTTACGCAGAGCAGACACAATGGAGCAGCTTAATGCAGTATCTAAGTAGTGCCTCTATTATCTCTGTAGGCATTTAGCTTCACCCTTGGAGTCAGGACACAGCAGATATACTGGATCACTACAACCACCAGGCCGGAATCAATAAGCATGGAAATCCCTTGAACTTGGCCACAGCCATGAAACATATGATGTTTTTGTCACGCTGTGTCATCTTGGTGGTGTTACGAGATGCTTCTGGATGGTTCTTTCGAGTTGTTTTGCTATTTCCTCGGTGAGCCCCGGCCTTCACAGCCGTCTGTTTATTGCAAATCCGTCTCTTGATCATCGTCTCATCTATCCGACATGTGGTCTGAGCCGGAAGCGAAGGGCATCTGTGTGCAAACAACTGTGCTCCAACTGCGGTAGAGGGGCAGCTGTCAACAGAGCAACCTGTCAGGGGTACTTAACGGAGACAAGACCTGGTAGGGACAGCTGTCTCCAAAGAGATTAGCGCCTCTCAAACTTACAATATGTCATCTTTCCGCAACAGTTAACCCCATAAAATACCAGAAAACTGAAGACATACAAATCTATGACTGTGAGGACTTTACAGTCTATCGCTATTTTGAAGATTTTCCAAGTGTTGATAGTTCACCGCAACCTTTTCGAGACCCCAAAGTCATGAACAAGATCTATTGCACTGTCCTTGCCTATGTTATCTTACCCATCTTCTAGTTTACTTCATTCTAACGGTTGCCACTTCTTCCTGGCATCTTCATATTAGCTTTCAACTTCCAGTTTAGTCTTGGATCTTCTTCCTTCCTTAGATGTACACCTGACATCTTGACTCTTGGCTTCGTCTTTTTGTTAAGCCTTGGATGGTCTTCTAGAAGGCTTCAACCACTTTCCTTGTTTGGATCTTGCTTGTTCTGTGACCTACACATCTGTCTTATTGTTGGGTCTGCAACATCTCCCACCGGGGCCTTTTCTTGGTGGCCTGGAGGCAGCCGGGGGCCCGGAATACTGGAGTGTCTGGCGGTTGCGGCCTAGAGCGCGCTAGTGTCACGGTGCTTGGTATGGGGACCGTAGGGCTGTCCTACAGCCTGGCAGGTCTCCACCAGGTGGTGTGTGCAAGAAATATGGAGGGAGAGGCTGAGAAAGCCGTGCTAGTGCCTAGTAATGGCTATCATGGAAGAGGTCAAGGCCGGTGGCACATTGTCCATATGGTCAGGTAGTACTATGGTAATCAAGCAGGTTTATAGATGTGTAACACCAGAAAAATCAAACAGTTAGAATGGATGAAAGGTGAAGAGCTTTTCAAGACAATATAACTAGGTACCTAGTTCTTCTGGGAAACCAGCAGCTGATGGGAGAAGGTAAGTGCACCCTCCAGCTGTAATAATGTAATACTGTCATATTTATTTATTTCCATTCAACTTTCTCACACCTGAATACATCTATATTCACAAGAGCGCCCCCTCCCCTCCAGTGTAGACACCATAGTCCTGGGATCTGGCCATGTTTCTCGTCTGAGCCCTGGAGCTACGTGTATAATTCATCTCACGAGCACAGGCCCTATTGTTACCTGGTTCACGTCACCGAGTCACTTCTATAATTGGAACGGGGATGTTGGAGACGACGTGTCAAGTCACTTTATCTGTTTGTGAAATACATTGCAGGCGAGCCGGTCAGGGATTCATTACGACCAAGATAAACGCAGGCAGCGGGACATAAAACGTGAAGTACGGCCATTATAGGATGTGTACACAAGGACTTAGGAGGCCCATTCCGCTCTTTGTAATAAACAAGTTGTAACATCAAGATTGATTGGATCATTTGCTTCCCGTGCCGCGGCTGCTACCCGTAAGGTGACCGGGCTTATCGTGTAAATCAGTAGACCTCAGATACATTCCAAAATGTGGGGATACTGTTCTGTTCAGCTCAGCAGAAGAAAGTATCTTCAGTCATAGATTAGAGCTGAGCTACCGAGGTGTAAAGAAGATTTCCTCAAATTGCCCTTACGACCATGCTTAGGAGGGTCATAACCAGGTATATAGGGAGGACACATGGGGCAAAAGCCTTGGTTGCTCCATCACCTACTTTCCCAATCAAGAAGGCCGATTAAATATGAGTTACCTTGTTCTATTTGCTACCAGGAATCCTAAATATACCCTTCGGCATAGACTTTCCAAGACTTGTTAGTTGACCTGCCTTTCAGACCTTTAAGGACCTTACAAATACCAAGGGTTTTGGCATTTTACAGTTCAGTTTTGTACAGCACTCACATCTAGAATCCCACTTATCCAGGAAAATGGACCCTGGTGGCTTTTTGATTGTCTCCTCTCGTCAAGAAGGCTTGACCTTAGGTCATCTTGAAGAATTTTGTTTTTGCTAACTCCCATGTTTCCTTTATGTGACTAGAAGAGGGGATAAATTTGTATCCAGGTCCGTGAACTTTATTAAGGACTATTTCCACCTTAATCTTGCCCTAGTAGGATATAGAGCACTTGAACACCAATCTCTGTGAAGTTGACAAAACACAGATTCCTATAGATGGCTAATATCGCGATAAACTGTTCTTTATCTCTACAACTCTTATCTCCCCCGTGACTGGGATTGCAGGTCAAGTAGAGTTGGTTTTCTTGATCTGGAATGGTGGACGCCTCCAATCTTGATGCATCCCTGGTCCTAATCAGTTGGGTTTGGTCACTCGATCACAAGTCTGTGTAAGATTGTCCATAAAGGTGGACAATATCAATATGGACTGCTCTTCGTAGATTTGCCGTCTCGATAATTTGCTGTCTCTAGCCGAGAAGGTTTGGCCTTTTGATCCAGCTGAACTTGAAAGAATCAGCTTTCTCTACAGCTCTCCGCCGGGACAGTGGAAGAAGTAGAAGTAGGGCCCAAGGTCTTGAACTGGATTGTGGACACCTCCAATCTTAATCCAGCCCTAGTCATAGTCAGTAGGTCGTTGGTCACTTGAGAACTAGTCTCTGTACAATTGTCCACAAAAGAGGACCAATCTCTCCATAGAAAGCTCAACATAAACTTGTGACTCATAATACAACCTCAACCATTGGATTTTCCGGATTGGAGGACCTCTGCTGTACACACTAATATTAGGAAGCAAAGGAAAGTCCAGCTCAAACCACGAGTGGAACGCTGAATACTGGAGAGCACGGGTCCTCGCCCCAGACGAGTAGAAGCCACGAAACCAAAGGAATGATCCAGCTCAGATCCAGGTAGATTGCAGCATAAAACGAAATCTTTATTTAGACCATTTTAAAAGAGACATGGGAACAGCAAGGAAAAATCCAACGCGTTTCAGACGCTCACACTAATATTAGTCCCAGACACTGTGCAGTAATTCGTTCCTCTCCCGCCGATATTCAGCAACTCCTATTTCTCATATCCAGTTTTTTAATTGAATCATTGAAGCATTGTCTCTGAGTACATTTAGTGAAGCGTCGCTGATAAGTCCTGTCCTATATTATCTCGTTGCAGCCGCACCTCACTAATAGACATGTCATCTTCTCCATTCAATTAAGGGATAACCACAGGACTGTTCAAGTGTCGCAGGCGGAGGACTTATAACATTATCAGACAGTCTTAAATATTAATTTGGGGGCTTACAACCACATTAGAGGACTGTAATGAAGTCCGGGTGGGGGGGTGGGGGGGGTTAATATTCATTTGGGTGGTCATTACATATTACGATGCTTTTGCGTTGATGATTGGACGCATCGTGTAATGTGCGGCGTCTTTCATTAGGGGAAGGAGCAATTTGTAGTCGTAAAGCTGACAACACACTGATTCCAGGTTATAATAGCTAATAAGAAGGGACATGGTCCTAAAGGACTTGACTGTTTGCATAAGAAGGGTCTCTGGTATTTTCGACTACAACATATCATCTTCATTTGGGAAGCTGGGACTTGCCTGCCGGACTATAGACCCCTTCATCCTTATCCTGGAACAGTTGTCAGAGGCTGTAATATATTACTATATCTAATGTGGGTGTTCCCGACTTTGGCTTAAGTTGATGTGACACAGTAACTACCAGCCCCGACCTTTGGCTTGTACTCTACCTGACCCCATGGTACTTCACACCATTGTCTCCTGACCCTTCTTGCCAGCAGTCAACAAACCCAAGGCTACTATGAGAAGTAGCTGCTTTGTTATACTGTTGCATCAAAGTACAGATCACCATACAGGGGTTAAAAAGTATAAACCGATAGGGTCACTTGGATAACGCCCTCGGGTTTAGACCCAAGTCAAACTGGCTTGGTGAGAAAATGAGACCACAACCTTCTCTCAGTCACTACTTTTAAGGAAAGTGGTTTGACGAAAACCTACCTCCAAATCCCAGATGCCGTTACACACAATGGGGGTCATTTACTAAGGGCCCGATTCGCGTTTTCCCGACGTGTTACCCGAATATTTCCGATTTGCGCCGATTTTCCCTAAATTGCCCCGGGATTTTGGCGCACGCGATCGGATTGTGTCGCATCGGCGCCGGCATGCACGCAACGGAAATCGGGGGGGGGGGTGTGGCCGAGCGAAAACCCGACGGATTCAGAAAAACCTCTCCATTTAAAAAAATAAAAGTGTCGCTCGGGACGCGCTTACCTTCACTTGGTCCGGCCCGGTGAACTCCAGTGCATTCAGCGCAGCAGCGCCACCTGGTGGACGGCGGAGGAACTACATTGATGAATCCCGGCCGGACCCGAATCCAGCGCAGAGAACGCGCCGCTGCATCGCAAATGGACCGGGTAAGTAAATCTGCCTCATTGTGATAGTTCTCCACATGGACACCCAACCAGGTGCTTTTGAGCAGGCCGATCCAATAAAATCTCAGCCAGTGGCACAGTGAACATTAACTAGTCTATTAATGGTCATTTATTGAGGACAAGTGATCAAAGGGCCGGTTTCCAAATCCCAGTTGTGTAGACATGAGGCCATGTAAACACCAAATCACAGAACAACAATCCTAAACTACAGAGGGGGCAAGATTTCCTAAATTACCCCACTACTGCTACTCACACTGGCTAGACTCCTACTGACTATGCCTGGGAGGTATCATGACCATGGCTGGATTATAGTGGGGACGCATGGGGCATTTTCTTCACTGACTCAATCGTCCACTTTTTGTACTAAGTCCAATACAGTCCAGTAGCCATCATCTTCTAGACTTCATGTTCCTTTAAGGGTTGTAGTCAGGGCATACTTGGAGTTGTAATTTTAGGGTTGTTCAGAGCTGCTTCCGTATAAGACCTCTTCAGCAATTTCTACCGAATGTTCTTGGTCAAACCTGTGCTCCAGTGTTTCGAAGTGCCCTTCACATTTCTGAGCCTTATTTTTCATCCCATCTCACAAGGCCATAGTCATGAATCACTCTTGCTGCGGTACACAAAAATTTCTGATCCTGACCGACTCAGTTCACCAACTCTTAATATGCGATTTATTGGCCACTAATACATCGGGGGGTAGATGGGGGGGGGGCTGGGAATAACGTGGGTGAAATCAAAGTGTGAAAATTCAGAATTAGTCACCCTACAACTACAACAATCCATTCCAGCTGAGGTCTGTGTCTACAGAGGATCTTCATTCCTTGACCAAAAAAATCAATTACTGGGGATCTTCTGACTCAAATTTTGCAAAGATGACATGGAACAAAAATATGTCATCAATGATCTGTAACCTTCTGTATATATGGTCGAAAGATGTAGTCAATAAACCATTGTACTGTCCGGATGCCAAATCTCTTCTCTCAAGATCTAAAAAATGATCAAGCATGAAATGACCTAACAAGTCTTGATTATATTCCAAATCTTTCCCTCAAAATTGAAAAAAGATCTAATTAAGGCCTTTTAAATAGCACCAAACCTAATGTGGCCCCTATAAAAACCATCACCCTCCATATGTCCTATGTCCGTAATTTAAGACATTGGGGGTCATTTACTAAGGGCCCGATTCGCGTTTTCCTGACGTGTTACCCGAATATTTCTGATTTGCGCCGATTTCCCCTGAATTGCCCCGGGATCTTGGCGCACGTGACCGGATTTTGGCGCATCGGCGCCGGCATGCACGCGACGGAAATCGGGGGGCGTGTCCGAACGAAAACTCGACAGATTCGGAAAAACACGCCGCATTTAAAACAAAAAAAGTGTCGCGGAGCTTGCACTTACCTTCACCAGGTATAGGCCGGTGAACTTGAGCGTGTTCCGATGCTCTTCAGCGCAGCAGCGCCACCTGGTGGAGGTCGGAGGAACTGCCTTAATGAATCCCGTCCGGACCCGAATCCACCGCAGAGAATGCGCCGCTGGATCGCGAATGGACCGGCTAAGTAAATCTGCCCCATTATAACCCAAATCCAAAAAATTTTGCAGCAAAACTTTTTTAATGGTCACCTGATTCGTAAGACTTTTTGGGGAACATCAAGCTTTTTTGGGAGACACCAAAAAACGGCCAGACCTTTGTGTCTCCTAAGATAACAGATATGTCAAAGAGGTTGTCAATAAACCGTAAGCCAGTGTCAAAAAGTTTTCCGATACATTACAGGCAATTTTCATAGAACCAAGCATGAACGGCCTTCTGCATATCCTGGGATGGCAAATGGTAGAATATGCCTTAACCTTTTCTTATATAATATGTGGTGTGGATATTTCCAGGCTTGATGGCCCCAAGCCAAAAAAAAAAAACTCTCAAAATTCCAAACGGATTATCTGATTTTAATGGTTTTTTGGGTGGCACCAAGCTTGAAGGACCTCCTGTGCTGTTGATATGTGTAACGATACGGGTGTTGTGACCACACATCTGGGGAGGATGGTCATTGGAAAGTGGATTAAGCCAAACCTTGGCTACGCAAAGCAAAAAGTTCCTCGCAATGATGTCATCATGGTGCCACCATGTAGAATATATGAAGTAGTCATGGGTATAACAAGGTCTTATCACCCACCAGAAAGCTGTGACAGCATAGTCATCTCCTTAAGTGTTCTGTGTGTGAGGCGAGTCGTCCTTCGGAGATCTGGTTGAGTATTCGGGAATGTGACTTCTAAGCAATGTTCTGCAGACTGGCATTGAGACTGGCACCTTGTGAAGGAGATGTTGCCTCCTGCTAATGGCTGCTCTCTACAGTGACCTTATTATTTTTATAAGAGGCTGAAACAATTGTCCTTGATAGATTACAGAGACAGTTTTACAAGGAGCAGTGTTCACACCCCGGTGAGAGAACATTCCCGTACTACATGGAGAACTTCTGATGTGTCCGCTTACTGCCGTGTCAGCTGTCTAACGATATGGGGGAACATTTTTCATACGCTGGCTCTCGGTGTGGCAGCCTATAATGGCGCCCCCACCCCACAGGTCTGACCTGGTGTAGAATTGGGCCCTAGATCAGTAAAGTTCCAAAAATGGCGGCACACCAGTGTTCAAGTGGAAAAAAAGTGCCGTTTTATCTAGTCAATCAGAAGCTTTTCTCAAACCTATGGATGGATAGATAAATAATGGATAGGTAGATACATCCGGGATGCTAACGGGCTCCGGTTCTTTGGGCCCCTGTAGCACTGACCAGGCTGCACACTCGTCTCCACTATTGAGCAGTCCGGGGATGCGGATGATTTATGTGGAGGTCTAAGTGGATTATCGCGACAGTCTGCAGAGGAGACATTTTTACAATCACCTTCTGTAAACGCAGGTAAATCACCATCATAAACTGGAAACATTTGCCTGAGTGGGACACAGAGGCCGGGTGAGGGGGTGGTAACAGGGCGCCTTCTGCAGGGGAGAATGGATTCATGAAGGATCCGGTGCTGGGTGACATATGTTTGGGACAGGTGATGGAGTAGATATCGGGGCTTATTTACTAAAGGTCCACGGATAGCATTTCTGTGGGACTGTTCATGGTTTCCTGGATTTGCAATGCTGGGACAGGTATTAAGCAGGGGATTGTGTTGCACGCGATCGGATTTGGGCGCAGCGGCACCGGCTTTCATTCGACAGAAATTGGGGGGACGGGCCATCAGACAATCCGACTGATTTGGACTGAGCGCAGGATTTAAGATTAAAATTGTGTCGCAACCAATGCACTTACATGCACCAGGAAGAAGGTGAGCTCCGGGGACCTGAGCGGGGAAGCGACACATGCAGGATATCAGGCGCACGATCTTAGTGACTCCCCGCACAGCACATTATACACGGACAATGCACTTACATGCACCAGGAAGAAGAAGGTGAACTCCGGGGACCTGAGCGGGGAAGCGACACATGCAGGATATCAGGCGCACGATCTTAGTGAATGGTGGCACAGTGCATTATACACGGACAATGCACTTACATGCATCAGGAAGAAGAAGGGGAACTCCAGGGACCTGAGCGGGGAAGTGACACATGCAGGATATCGGGCGCACAATCTTAGTGAATCGCGGCAGAGTGCATGATCATCGGACAATGCACTTCGGGAACTCCGTGGGACCGGGTAAGTAAATGTGCCCCATCATGTCCATCTACATGTAAATGTTACAAGATGGCTATCCAGATCTCCATGTTGCCCGCCCCCATCCAATGCTCCGTCCCTTTAATGGTTCCCTTCCAGCGGTGTAGCTTTATGTTAGCGGGGACAGATTAATTTGTCTTGTAGACATTTCATGCTATAAGCTAAAACCAGAGGCCTGTACGTCTGCCGCGTGTGACATAATGATGAAAGATAGCGGGCTTCACACATCTCGGTGTAGACGGTGTACGCTCTGGCCGCCCGCTTACACTCCCAAATTAATTCATCCTGTCTTTTTCTGTTCCCGCATCGTTAAAAAAAAAAAATCTAATTATAATTCTGGGAACCAAATTATGTAGAACTAATAACTAGATTCTCCTCAAATGGTTGCTGGGTAATGGAATACTCTTCTGTACCGGAGTACTGATATTACCGCACACACCCGCCCTACACCACATGGAATCACGGAATTTCAATTGTGGGATTGGGCTTAAAGGATAACAAACATTAGTGGTTATTTTTTTTAACTATTTTTGTCCACTCACAAAACTGGCTTCAGTTGGTGAAGAGACCTGTTTCTACCTTTTTTTAATCATCATCAATGATTAGTCTTCCACCAATGGAGAGACCTCTTTTTGGCTTTCTTTTCTCATCAGCAGAGAGTAGCCTCACACCAGTGAAGAGACCTGTTTCTGCCTCTTTTCTCATCAACCCAGAGTAGGCTTTGACGGGTTAAGAGGGCCACTTCACACGTTCCTCAAATTAGCATGTTATTCTTCTCTCAATGGAGAGGCCTCTTTCTGTCTTTTTTACTCTCATCAGCAGAGAGTAGCTCTGTAGGTCTGCTAAGGAGACTTGTTATTTTACTTACCGTCAATGACTGGTCTTCCACCAATGGAGAGACCTCTTTCTGGCTTTTTTACTCTCATCAGCAGAGAGTAGCTCTGTAGGTCTGCTAAGGAAACTTGTTATTTTACTTACCCAAATGACTAGTCTTCCACCAATGGAGAGACCTCTTTCTGGCTTTTTTACTCTCATCAGCAGAGAGTAGCTCTGTAGGTCTGCTAAGGAGACTTGTTATTTTACTTACCGTCAATGACTGGTCTTCCACCAATGGAGAGACCTCTTTCTGGCTTTTTTACTCTCATCAGCAGAGAGTAGCTCTGTAGGTCTGCTAAGGAGACTTGTTATTTTACTTACCGTCAATGACTAGTCTTCCACCAATGGAGAGACCTCTTTCTGGCTTTTTTACTCTCATCAGCAGAGAGTAGCCTTACACTGCTGAAGAGATCTGTTTCTACCTTATTTTAGTTACCGTCAATGACTAGTCTTCCACCAATGGAGAGACCTCTTTCTGACTTTTTTACTCTCATCAGCAGAGAGTAGCTCTGTAGGTCTGCTTAGGAGACTTGTTATTTTTCTTATCATCAATGAATAGTCTTCCACCAATGGAGAGGCCTCTTTCTGTCTTTCTTACTCTCATCAGCAGAGAGCAGCTCTGTAGGTCTTCTAAGGAGACTTGTTATTTTACTTACCGTCAATAACTAGTCTTCCACCAATGGAGAGACCTCTTTCTGTCTTTCTTACTCTCATCAGCAGAGAGTAGCCTTACACCGATGAAAATACCTGTTTCTGCCTCTTTTTTCATCAACCCACAGAAGGGTTTGAGTGGTGGAGATGCTGCCATTTGCTTTGGTCACCGAGAATCTGTTACCCAAGTAAATGATGAAGATAACGCAGAAAATGATAGATCAAGGAGGACAACTTGTCCTTTGGTGTTCCCGTCATGATTTTTACTTTAAGTGAAGCACTTTTCATGCCGTTTCCTCTACTGTTAACCAAAGTGGAGCTCCCCTTTACGAGACCCTAGATTTGGTATCTGCTACATCTTGGCATTCTGTGTGATCCGCCTTTTGCAGTGATATGTGACCATGAACTGAGCAGAGTAATGTTCAGCCCGCCGTGGGCAGCGAAGGGTTAAACGGCTGATATTTGATAGAGAAGTGATCTGTTCTGTGACCTTATAAGGAGTCTCCGCGTCTTAAGGATATATAGCAGAACTTGGAGAAAATACTTCTGTTTTAAAGGGCAGAAGCAAAGAGAAAGAGAATATAATGGAGTTGGGGAGGGGGTTATTACATTTCGTGACTATTGCGAGAGCCGAGGAGGTTATAATTAGCTGAAGGAAGAAGAGGGTGATTACTTCCAAGATTACATTCTCTGTGCAGATGGTAGAGAAGACAGATAGATTCTAATTCATCTGAGCCATCCGTAATGTTACACTGAAGCCGTTACCACCGGCTCCGCACCAGGGGTAACTGAGCGCGGTGAGTGTGGCCCCTGCTGACACCCAAGGGCCACAGAGAGGGGGGTATTTTATTTATATTTATATTTTCTGTTCACAATTAGAACAAATAAAGTTTTCAGATTCATGGTGCACACGATAATTCGTGCAGGGAGGTTAGCAACGAAAATGCAAAATATGATTTCTTTAACAATCCCATCAGAAGTTAACTACTTCCTGTGACTAATATCAGCAGAAGTTAGCTACATTCTCTCTAGCCGATTTCAGAAGTACTCTACTTCCTCTTTAGCTGATTTCAGAAGTACTCTACTTCCTATCTAGCTGATTTGAGCAGAAGTGCGCCACTTCCTCTCTAGCCAATTTCAGAAGTACACTACTTCCTCTCGCTGATTTCAGCAGAAGTAAGCTACTTCCTCTTTAGCCGAGTTCAGAAGTACACTACTTCCTCTCTTACTGAATTCATCAGAAGTACGCTACTTCCTCTCGCTGATTTCAGCAGAAGTACGCTACTTCCTCTTTAGCCGAGTTCAGAAGTGTGTTACTTCCTCTCTTACTGAATTCATCAGAAGTACGCTACTTCCTCTCTAGCTGATTTCATCAGAAGTATGCTACTTCCTCTCTAACTTATTTCAGGAGTACATTACTTCCCCTCTAGTTGATTTCAGAAGTACACTACTTCCTTTCTACCCGATTCCAGAAGAACGCTACGTCTTCTCTAGCTGATTTCAGAAGTACACTACTTACTCTCTACCTGAATTCACTAGAAGTACGCTACTTCCTCTCTAGCTGATTTCAGCATAAATTCAGAGATAATTGCTTCCTCTCTTGCTGATTTCAGTACAAGTAAGCTCCTTTCTCTCTTGAAGTACTCTACTTCCTCTCTAGCTGATTTCAACAGAAGTACGCTACTTCCTCTCTAGATGATTTCAGAAGTGCGCCACTTCCTCTCTAATTGATTTCAACAGAAGAACGCTACTTCCTCTCTAGATGATTTCAGAAGTGTGCCACTTCCTCTCTAATTGATTTCAGCAGAAGTACACTACTTCCTCTCTAGCTGATTTTGGCAGAAGATGACTTCCTCTCTAGCTGATTTGCAGCAGAAGTATGCTACTTCCTCTCTAACTGATTTCAGAAGTGTGCTACTTCCTCTCTAAATGAATTCGGCAGAAGTACACTACTTCCTCTCTAGCTGATTTGCAGCAGAAGTATGCTACTTCCTCTCTAGCTGATTTTAGAAGTACGTTATTCCCTCTCTAACTGAATTCAGCAGAAGTGCTCTACTTCCTATCTAACTGAATTCAGGAGAAGTGTGGTACCTCCTCTCTAACTGAATTCAGCAGAAGTACACTACTTCCTCTCTAGCTGATTTTAGAAGTACGCTATTTCCTCTCTAACTGATTTTAGAAGTACGCTATTTCCTCTCTAACTGATTTCAGCAGAAGTACGCTACTTCCTAACTAGCTGATTTCAGCAGAAGAAAATGACTTCATCTCTTGCTGATTTCAACAGAAGTAAGCTACTTTCTCTCTAGCTGATTTCTGAAGATAATTACATCCGCTCTTGCTGATTTCAGCAGAAGTACGCTACTTCCTCTCTTGCTAATTTCAGCAGAAGATAGCCATTTCCTCTCTCACCTATTTCTCCAGAATTTAGCTACTTCTTCCTTAGCCAATTTCACTAGAAGTTAGCTGCTTCACTTTCACTAACATTTGCTCTCTTACTTATTGCTCCCAATGGTAGCTTATATTGTAAGATACTACTTCTCTGAACTCTCCAGAAGTTGGCTACTCTACGTGATCTCACCAGAAGCAGTCAGCTCCTTTCTCGCTTTCTGATCTCACCAGAAGCAGTCAGCTCCTTTCTCGCTTTCTGATCTCACCAGAAGAAGTTAACAATATCTTGTGTTACTCATCTCACTAGAAGTAAGAGTTTGCCACTTCCTCTCTTGCTGATATTACCTTGTGGATCACTTAACTACCTCCACTCTTACTGATATCACCAGAGGTAGGAGTTAGCTCCCCACCCTCTTACTGGTCCCACCAGTAGGAGAAGTTACTTCCTCTCTGATATCATGAAAAATGAGAAGTAAGCTATTTCTTCTCTTACTGATCTCACTGGAAGGAAAAGATAGTTACCCCCTCCAATACTGATTACATTGCGGAGAAGTTAGGTATCCAATGTCTTACAGAACTTACCAGAAGGATAAGTTAGTTATTTCCTCTTTTACCGATCTCCCCAGGATGAGACGTTAGCTTCTTCCATTTTTATGGATCTCACCTTAAGGAGAAGTAAGCTACTTCCTCTCCTACTGATCTCACCTGGAGGAGTTATCTCACAAGAAGGTATCTTACTCGCTGTCTCACCAGTTTCACCAGAAGTTGCCTATTTCTTCTCAAATTCTACAAGAAGTTAGATACGTTGCTTCTTGTTGTCTTCTTCTCTTCTCTATTTACCAGACTTTAGCTATTTTTCCATTTCACCAGAAGTTTTCTACGTCTTCTTTATTTGTTTTTCCAAGACGTTGGCAACTTATTTGATTTTACTAGAAATTAACTTCTTCCTCTTTCACCAATGTCACCAAAAGGAACAGTTATCTACTTCCTCTCTTCCTCGTAAAGCCAAGAGGAACAGGTATCTACTTCCTCTCTTCCTCGTAAAGCCAAGAGGAACAGTTATAGACTTCCTCTCTTCCTCATATGGCCAAGAGGAACAGTTATTTACTTCCTCGTAAAAGCCAAGAGGAACAGTTATCTACTTCATCGTAAAAGCCAAGAGGAACAGTTATCTACTTCCTCGTAAAAGCCAAGAGGAACAGTTATCTACTTCCTCTCTTCCTCATATGGCCAAGAGGAACAGTTATCTACTTCCTCTCTTCTTCGTATGGCCAAGAAGAACAGTTATCTACTTCCTCTCTTCCTCATATGGCCAGGAGGAACAGTTATCTACTTCCTCTCTTCCTGGTATGGCCAAGAAGAACAGTTATCTCCTTCCTCTCTTCCTCGTAAAGCTAAGAGGAACAGTTATAGACTTCCTCTCTTCCTCATATGGCCAAGAGGAACAGTTATCTACTTCATCGTAAAAGCCAAGAGGAACAGTTATCTACTTCATCGTAAAAGCCAAGAGGAACAGTTATCTACTTCCTCGTAAAAGCCAAGAGGAACAGTTATCTACTTCCTCTCTTCCTCATATGGCCAAGAGGAACAGTTATCTACTTCCTCTCTTCCTCGTATGGCCAAGAAGAACAGTTATCTACTTCCTCTCTTCCTCATATGGCCAAGAGGAACAGTTATCTACTTCCTCTCTTCCTGGTATGTCCAAGAGGAACAGTTATCTCCTTCCTCTCTTCCTCGTAAAGCCAAGAGGAACAGTTATCTACTTCCTCTCTTCCTCGTAAAGCCAAGAGGAACAGGTATCTACTTCCTCTCTTCCTCGTAAAGCCAAGAGGAACAGTTATCTACTTCCTCTCTTCCTCGTATGGCCAAGAGAAGTTATCTACTGTATCTGTTACTGATGACACCAAGAAAATTTACCTTACTGATCGTACCAGAAGGAAAAGTCAACTACTTCCTCTCTTACTGACCGTAACAGGAGAAGTTAGCTGATGTTACATTGAGAAGAAGCTACTTCCTCTCTTACTAATCTCACCAGAAGACAACTCCATCCTTAATAGGCACCTAGAAATCGGGTCACTGACCATATTTGATCAGACTTTTATTAAGATTGTGAATTATGTAAAAAACATAATAAAATTGTGGTGACCCGGCCACAGAAAAGGAAGCAGTGGAAGACAACATGGCGGACAGGAAGTCCCTAGATCTGTGTGATATTATTATAGTTCACGCTTCTTGTCTTGCCCTTTAAGGAACCTTCATTTTACCCTTGGATGAGATTATAGATTTCCCACTGAGGGTAAGATCGTGCCGGAGAATATGAGCAAACAATTTTTTTCATCCCTTTCATATCTGGATCCAGGGAAGCCGACATCTAACACCATCATCACAGGATCTGCCTGGTATCACTGTCCATGTAGGACAATCAGGTGTCTGGGAAAGCTGGATGACAGCACATATAATGGCGGCCATGTTTAGATCTCTTCCTCTCTTGTCCTTTTCGAGAACTTTGTACAGGGTTTTTATATCCCTTTTGCATGACAAGTAGAGGTAAGATTTTGACGTTCATCACAGCGGGCGGACATGATGGATGCTGGAGCTGCGTCTATCTGGAGATAGCGGATGAGACATCGTCCTCTGAGCTGAGGGAGACAGAATCCTTAATCCCCTGATAAGATGACACCTTATAACTCTGGCTTTATACATCGCGCTTCCCCTGCTGCTACACTGCGGAATATCATCCTGCTCCATGGCACAACCTGAAGTAGTACTGTGCACTGTATATATACAGGAGAAGTAGTACTGTGCACTGTATATATATACAGGAGAAGTAGTACTGTGCACTGTATATAAATATATATATATACAGGAGAAGTAGTACTGTGCACTGCCCATATATACAGGAGAAGTAGTACTGTGCACTGTGTATATATATATATATATATACAGGAGAAGTAGTACTGTGCACTGTATATATATATATATATATATATATATATATATACAGGAGAAGTAGTACTGTGCACTGTATATATATATATATACAGGAGAAGTAGTACTGTGCACTGTATATATATATATATATACAGGAGAAGTAGTACTGTGCACTGTATATATATATACAGGAGAAGTAGTACTGTGCACTGTATATATATACAGGAGAAGTAGTACTGTGCACTGTATATATATACAGGAGAAGTAGTACTGTGCACGGTATATATACAGGAGAAGTAGTACTGTGCAGTGTATATATACAGGAGAAGTAGTACTGTGCACTGTATATATATACAGGAGAAGTAGTAATGTGCACTGTATATATACAGGAGAAGTAGTACTGCGCACTGTATATATATACAGGAGAAGTAGTACTGTGCACTGTCCATATATACAGGAGAAGTAGTACTGTGCACTGTATATATATACAGGAGAAGTAGTACTGTGCACTGTATATACAGGAGAAGTAGTACTGTGCACTGTATATATATACAGGAGAAGTAGTACTGTGCACTGTATATATACAGGAGAAGTAGTACTGTGCACTGTATATATATACAGGAGAAGTAGTACTGTGCACTGTATATATACAGGAGAAGTAGTACTGTGCACTGTATATATATACAGGAGAAGTAGTAATGTGCACTGTATATATACAGGAGAAGTAGTACTGTGCACTGTATATATATATACAGGAGAAGTAGTACTGTGTACTGTATATATATACAGGAGAAGTAGTACTGTGCACTGTATATATACAGGAGAAGTAGTACTGTGCACTGTATATATACAGGAGAAGTAGTACTGTGCACTGTATATATACAGGAGAAGTAGTACTGTGCACTGTATATATACAGGAGAAGTAGTACTGTGCACTGTATATATACAGGAGAAGTAGTACTGTGCACTTTATATATACAGGAGAAGTAGTACTGTGCACTGTATATATACAGGAGAAGTAGTACTGTGCACTGTATATATACAGGAGAAGTAGTACTGTGCACTGCACATATATACAGGAGAAGTAGTACTGTGCACTGTATATATACAGGAGAAGTAGTACTGTGCACTGTATATATACAGGAGAAGTAGTACTGTGCACTGCCCGTATATACAGAAGTAGTACTGTGCACTGTATATATACAGGAGAAGTAGTACTGTGCACTGTATATATATACAGGAGAAGTAGTACTGTGCACTGTATATATACAGGAGAAGTAGTACTGTGCACTGCCCGTATATACAGAAGTAGTACTGTGCACTGTATATATACAGGAGAAGTAGTACTGTGCACTGCACATATATACAGGAGAAGTAGTACTGTGCACTGTATATATACAGGAGAAGTAGTACTGTGCACTGCCCGTATATACAGAAGTAGTACTGTGCACTGTATATATACAGGAGAAGTAGTACTGTGCAGTGTATATATACAGGAGAAGTAGTACTGTGCAGTGTATATATACAGGAGAAGTAGTACTGTGCACTGTATATATATACAGGAGAAGTAGTACTGTGCACTGTATATATATACAGGAGAAGTAGTACTGTGCACTGTATATATATATACAGGAGAAGTAGTACTGTGCACTGTATATATATATATACAGGAGAAGTAGTACTGTGCACTGTATATATATATATACAGGAGAAGTAGTACTGTGCACTGTATATATATATACAGGAGAAGTAGTACTGTGCACTGCCCATATATACAGGAGAAGTAGTACTGTGCACTGTATATATATATATATATATATATATATATATATATATATATACAGGAGAAGTAGTACTGTGCACTGTATATATATATACAGGAGAAGTAGTACTGTGCACTGTATATATATATATATATATATATATATATATATATATACAGGAGAAGTAGTACTGTGCACTGTATATATATATATATACAGGAGAAGTAGTACTGTGCACTGTATATATATATACAGGAGAAGTAGTACTGTGCACTGTATATATATATACAGGAGAAGTAGTACTGTGCACTGTATATATATATATACAGGAGAAGTAGTACTGTGCACTGTATATATATATACAGGAGAAGTAGTACTGTGCACTGTATATATACAGGAGAAGTAGTACTGTGCACTGTATATATATATATATATATACAGGAGAAGTAGTACTGTGCACTGTATATATACAGGAGAAGTAGTACTGTGCACTGTATATATACAGGAGAAGTAGTACTGTGCACTGCATATATATACAGGAGAAGTAGTACTGTGCACTGTATATATATATATATATATATATATATATATATATATATATATATACAGGAGAAGTAGTACTGTGCACTGTATATATATATACAGGAGAAGTAGTACTGTGCACTGCCCATATATACAGGAGAAGTAGTACTGTGCACTGTATATATATATATATATATATACAGGAGAAGTAGTACTGTGCACTGTATATATATATACAGGAGAAGTAGTACTGTGCACTGCCCATATATACAGGAGAAGTAGTACTGTGCACTGTATATATATATATATATATATATATATATATATATATATATATATATACAGGAGAAGTAGTACTGTGCACTGTATATATATATATATATATATATATATATATATATATATACAGGAGAAGTAGTACTGTGCACTGTATATATATATACAGGAGAAGTAGTACTGTGCACTGTATATATATATATACAGGAGAAGTAGTACTGTGCACTGTATATATATATACAGGAGAAGTAGTACTGTGAACTGTATATATACAGGAGAAGTAGTACTGTGCACTGTATATATATATATATACAGGAGAAGTAGTACTGTGCACTGTATATATACAGGAGAAGTAGTACTGTGCACTGTATATATACAGGAGAAGTAGTACTGTGCACTGTATTTATATACAGGAGAAGTAGTACTGTGCACTGTATATATATACAGGAGAAGTAGTACTGTGCACTGCCCATATATACAGGAGAAGTAGTACTGTGCACTGTATATATACAGGAGAAGTAGTACTGTGCACTGTATATATATATACAGGAGAAGTAGTACTGTGCACTGCCCATATATACAGGAGAAGTAGTACTGTGCACTGTATATATATACAGGAGAAGTAGTACTGTGCACTGTATA